>NC_133324.1:844650709-844963663 GCF_042186555.1 Aquarana catesbeiana
CCTGCTGGAGCTCAATGCTCACCCAGCTCTGACCAAGCCCCTCCACGCCACCATAATGGGGTCACACTGTGGACTGGGAGATCCCAGCCGGGCCCGGCGGGCACCAACCTCGCTATCCATCAACTGAATCTTGTTTAACCCAGGACAGAGAGGGATCGAGGAAGCCTCTACTCCGCATTCTGACTCCATATTATTTTTTATTTAGATAATCCAAAGAACATAATTTATTACCTGTTAGTCATCCTGATAAAATTACATAATATAAGACATTGAAGTCTAACTCTTTTATTTTATTAACATTTAAAGAAGAGAAGGGAGAGAAAGGGTTAGAGTCAAAGACATCAGAGAATTCCTGGAAAAGAAAGAGGAGAGAGAAGAAGGCGTTTTAGGGGGTTCCCTTTAGTCGAGAATGTGTCAAGGGTAAAGTGGTACTTTGATGTATCCTGCCCAGGGTTCCCAGGTTGATTTAAAGAGTTGAATTTTATCATGAAGTTTGGCCACTATTTGTTCCTAAAACATGATCCAGGAAATTTAATTTTTTTGCTGCCAGAAGTGACACTGAGGGTTTCTTCTAGGCACCTGCAATGGTAATTATGGCTCTCAAGAGCATGAAAAAGATTAAGGTCTGAGTACTGTACAGGACGCCAAGTTTGGGTCCTGGATGGGTGCTATATTTCACCGATATTTGGGGTATGGTCCCTTTAAGGGAAGTGCGGTGGTGTTCAGGGGGTCACCCAGAATGGGTGAAGAATTCCCGGGAGGAGAGTCAATCAGGAGAGGACTGACTCACAGTCCTCTCTGTCTTAATAGAGAGTTATTTGGGTCCTGGAATTTGGGAGGCTCTGAAGTGATATTGGGGTGTGAAAGAGCCTCCACCCCTGACCACAAGGACTCAGCACACAGGGGGTTAAAGGCCTCCAGGAAACAGCTCATGAAAGACAGGAAGTAGTGTTAGAGGTGGTGGTGAGGAGGAGTAGGTGATTACCGTGATGAGCTGTGTATCTGTTTGGAATCTGCTAAAGATTCGACCAGGACTCTTAAAACTCTGGTGTGTAGACCCGGCCACAAACTGTATGTGCCTTTTCTTTAATTTTCTTTGTGCTGAAGATAAGTGGACTTTATTTTATGCTGGAGATAAGCAGACTTGTTTTATATTTTTGTACTGTGTGCTGAATGAAGCTTTATTTTTGATTTGCTCACAAATAAAAGCCTTTTTGTTTAAAGTTTAAATTATTTATGCACTTATCCCCCAAACTTTACAGTATATTTAAGTGTTTTATCTATCCTGTGGTTCAGAAGAGTGAATGCGGGATCCTGTGGGACATCTACCCCTGTAACTTTATGTATTATTTGGAAAACCCTGTTCCAGTAGGACCTGAAACGTGGACATGTCCACCATGTATGGTACATAGAGCCGACAAGATTGCACCCTCTGAAGCACAGAGGAGAAGCATCTGGGTAAAACCTAGCCAATATCTCTGGGACATAGTACCCCCTTGTAAGGATTTTGACACCAGCTTTGAATAAAGAGATATTCATAATACCTTTCTAAGATCTTTGAAATGAATGGAACCACTTCTCCAAGTGAATTTCCAAATGAGACTCCCAGCAGGACTGAGCGTAAGAAGGTGTGGAAGTTTTGTCTGCCAAGGAGGAGTATATAATAGAGATACCTTCCCTCTGATCCATCACGTTGGCACACCATAATTCGTAGGCAGTAGGTTTGGGGGTTTCAGGCTTGTTTAACCAAATTGTATGCAAAAAATGAGTGATCTGGGAGAGTCTGAACCTCTCCGTACTCGGCATTTTGAGTTTACTAGTTCAGTACCCCAATGATAAAGGGCCCAATTAGGTGAGGAAGTGACCAATTCTAAATAGTTCTTTATTTAACCACCATCTGAAGGATGTTCATGCCTACATGAAATGCCAGATTATGGAATAGATGTGCAAGAGGTTTCATGTCAGATGTTAAAGTATTCTGTTTATGGAGTGTATCACAGAGGGCTAGGGAGTGAGAGAGTGTGGGGCCAGTACTGTGGATCTTAGTTTGGGAGGGCACCAAATGAGATAGTTGTCAGAAACCATGAAATCAGACCAAGACAGAAGTACAGTTAAATCACACTTGTTTAATAATAAAAGTAAAAAGAACAGACGTAGTCAAAACATAGTCAAAGTTGAGTAACAGGAAAGCATAGTCAGCCAAGCCAGAAGTCAAAATTTAATATAGTGAAACAGCAAGTAGGATCTGGAGCTTGACCACAGACAAGAAGTTACGAATAAACTTCTGATAATAGTTGGCAAAGCCCAGGAAACACTGCAGAGGACGTAAACACACGGGTCGGGGTCACTGTAGGACTGCCAAAAGTTTCTCTGGGTCCATTGAAAAACCAGCAGTGGAAATGACATAATCCAGGAATTGAACCTGTTCATGATGGAACTCGCACTTCTCCAGTTTAGAGATTGTTCTCTCTGTTTCTGAAGGACACGACAGACATCTGTTTGGTGGCTCTCCAGGGACTTGGAAAATATGAGGATATTATTGAGATAAACCATCACACATAACTGCAACAAATCTCAAAGGACATTGTTAATAAATTCCTGGAAAACTGCAGGGGTGTTACAAAGGCCAAAAGGCTTTACGAGGTGCTCATAATGGCCTGTTCTGGTATTATACCCAGTTTTCCACTCGTTGCCCTCCTTAATCCTCACGAGATTGTATGCCCCTCTCAAATCAAGCTTTGTGAAAATCGTTGCTCCCCTGAGGCGGTCAAATAACTCCGTAATCAACGGAATTGGATAGACATTCTTAATCGTGAAATGATTGAGACCCCTATAATCAATACAAGGACTCAGTTCACCACTCTTCTTCTTCACAAAGAAGAACCCAGCACCAGTAGGAGATTAGGATTTGCGGATGAAACCTTGAGAAAGTGCGTCTGCAACATACCCCTCCATGGCATTATCCTCCAAGACCGACTATGGGTAAATCTGGCCACGGGGGGTATGGCACCAGGTTGAAGGTCAATTGCGCAATCATACGGCCGGTGTGGAGGCAAACTACCGGCTTGACCTTTGTCAAAGACTTCGCTAAAATCGCGGTACTCCTCCTGGCAGGGAGGTGCACAGGACCTTGGCTACCTTTTGGAAGCATGTCTCACTGCATTGTGGTAACCAGGAGAGAACCTCAGCATGGAGCCAATCAAAAGAGGGGTTGTGCCTCTGTAACCAAGGATAACCAATAAGCAGCGGAAACTTAGGTGAGGAAATAACTTGGAATTGGATTATCTCATGGTGGGTAGCCCCAACGGCCATGGACAACGGAACCGTCTCATGAGTCACATAAAAAAGAGAGAGAGGAGCGCTACTAAGTAAATTCATTTATTCACCAATATAAAAACAAAGTATCAACTTACATTTAGGAGCGGTATATAGAACAGACAGATGTGATTCCTGATAGAAGAGGGGGAAGGGAACAGTCAGTGATTCCCCGGGGATGCCTCCAAACACGACGCAGTCTGGCGGGGAGGCCAGGACGGTACACAGCCTGTCTCTACGGGAGGACGGAGCGGCAGCCCAGGAAGCCGCTGACAATGTTATCAAAGAGGAGAAAAAACACAATGCATTTCTGAGCATGCGCAGGGTCTGTACGGCACATGCGCACTCCTTTATCAAGTGTTTTTCCTCATGAGTCACATGGGCAGGCTGTAGAGGTCTCCTGTCAAGAGCCTCAATGGCAAGTGGATTCTCACGCAGCTGCAGTGGAATCGAGTGCTTCAACACAAAGGCAGCATAAATGAACAGGCCTGCAGCCCCAGAGTCGAGAGACGCATGAAACCCAAGTGCATGGGTTCACCTTCACTGACCGACTCGGTACCAGGAGGCATGGGAGTTGAGGGAGGCACGGGTGGGACTGCAAAGCTTGGAGACAAACATATAGGAGGCTTCCGCAAGCTCTCCTTAAAAGAGTCTTTCTCTGAGTCTGGAGTCAATGAGGATGGCAAACATGATCAAATTCTCCAGCTTAGTGGGTATATCTCAGACTACTGTCTCATCCTTGATGGTATCTGAGGGACCATGAGAAAAAGCAGCCATGAGGGCCTCGTTGTTCCACGCAACCTCTGCTGTCAGAGTACGGAATTTAATGGCATAGTCGGCAACAGTTCTCGTACTCTGTTCGATGGACATGAGGCACTTGGCAGCAGAAGCAGAGCGTGCAGGAACATCAAATACCCTTTTAAGAGAAGTCACAAACTCAGGGTAGCTCAAGACAGCAGGTTTTTGTGTCTCCCATAGAGGGTTTTCCCAGGCCAAGGCTCTCTCAGAAAGCAAAGATATCACAAAACTTACTTTGCTTCTGTCCGTGGGAAGCGCCTGGGGCAGCATCTCAAAGTATATCCTAACCTGGTTGAGAAACCCTCTTCATTGGACTAGATTGCCCCCAAATCCCTGGGGAAGCAGAGCGGAATCAGACATACCTCTTAGAGAGGTAATACTTAAGGCAGGTGCTTGCACAGAGACTGGAGCAGCAGCAGGGTTGGCCTGCAACATAGGAGGTACCGGGGTGGCCACAATGGGAGATTTCAGGTGAGCCGTGCGACTTAGGAGCATTTGTAACGCCATGGCAAACTGATCCATGCGGTGATCCAGTTCATCCAATCTGGAAAAAATATTACCAACAAGTGGACTGACTGCATCTTCTGAACTCACGGCCTTTGCTTACTGTCAGAAACCATGAAATCAGACTGAGACAGAAGTACAGTTAAATCAAACTTGTTTAATAATAAAAGTAAAAAGAACAGAAGTAGTCAAAACATAGCCAAAGTTAAGTAACCGGAACGGATAGTCAGCCAAGCCAGAAATCGGAAATCAATGTAGTGGAACAGCAAGCAGGATCTGGAACCGGAAGGGATGTCAGTAAAGCAAGTCTTTAAACAGGAATGCAGGAGATAGGCTCTGTGAAGTTGACCAAGGCGAAGGCAGAGATCCACTGGGCTGAACGGCTTAAGTAGGCAGGACTGATGAGCAGGATATTATCAACAGCTGAGTAACTGTGGAGAGGTAGGAGCTGGCAATTAGCCGACAGCTGAGCGGCCAGCTCTGAGAAGGAAGGGCTGAGCCCAGCCCTGACAATAGTCTATTGTGTGAAAGTTTACCACCTGCCATTTCATAGTAACCCAATCCTGTTTAGGGCCTTTAGAGTATGCTATGGAGATTTGGGCCAATTGTGCAGCCTTGTAATTACACCACAAGTTAGGTAGTCCCAAACCACCCTGTTTTTTAAGCGAAAAATCATTTCTTTATTACATCGGTGGCCAAATAGGTATAGTAAGCGTGGTAGTAACGTCATCTTAACAGCATTAATCCTGCCTAACCAAGACTGACCACACTTCGACCAGGATTTGAATTCCTCTTCTGATTTTTGGAACATTGGGGGATAGTTAGCTGAGTATACATTGTCCATTTTAGCAGGTAGTTTGATTCCCAGATTTGGGAATGAGAGAGTGGGGGGCCAGTACTGTGGGTCTTAGTTTGGGAGGGCACCAAATGAGATAGTTGTCAGAAACCATGAAATTAGACCGAGACAGAAGTACAGTTAAATCACACTTGTTTAATAATAAAAGTAAAAAGAACAGACGTAGTCAAACATAGCCAAAGTTGAGTAACTGGAACGCAGTATTCCCACCCATTGCTCTTTTTGCCATCCTTCCCGAACAGCAACTCTTTCAAAAGTTGTGGGGTAGGCCTCCACATCATCTGCAGGTGCTATCTTTTGCAGGTAATAGCTGGTACTCATCATTTTCTGTTCCACCAGCAGTGGACCTGCGGACCCCTTCTTTAATTCCATTAGGTGTTGGATCGCCTCCTTAAGGAGCTATTGGTCTGCTTGTTGGGCCTCCACAAACTGGTGATTTGCCCCCTGCTGCACTGCCTTCGCCTCTCTGAACTGGCGGTTGGTTTCCTCCTGGGTTGCCGTGGCCTGCAGCAAGGCTCTTATTACATCCTCCATCTTACCACTTGTTCAGGAAGTTGCCCACCAAATCCACCATATGTGGGGATAGTTCAAATGGGAACCACCTTCCCTGCAAAAAAAGTAGTCTAGACGGCAGGTCTTTCTTAAAATTCTAACATGTAGCCAGGTTTGTTGCAAACGTTGCATAGAAAATTAACAAAACAAAACAGAAAATAAATCCTTGCCATCCAGGCACTAACTAAACAGAAGAGATTCCTGTCTCACAGGTGAAGGGCTTCTCTTAGTCACCAACAAAATAAACGTTCAAATCTTTGTCTTTCTCTCACAAAGCAGTCTCCACGTCCGTAGCTCTCTTAGGTTTGTCTTCCTGAGTCCCAGGCCAAGAGCAACCTCTTGCTTCAGTCCTTCCTTATTTATACTACCTGCTGCTTGTCACAGGTGGAAAGAAATATCCAGTTTGGAACCTACACTGCTAAGGTGGCCCAGAAAACCTTGACCAGATTCCACCTTAGTTTCTCACACATGAAAGTATGCAAGTTAATTTATAACATCCCTCAATCACCTCGCCTTTCATAATGTCACACTATATATATTTACAGTATATCAGTATACATACAGTATCTCACAAAAGTGAGTACACCCCTCACATTGTTGTAAATAGTTTATTATATCCTTTCATGTGACAACACTGAAGAAATGACACTTTGCTACAATGTAAAGTCGTGAGTGTACAGCTTGTATAACAGTGTAAATTTGCTGTCCCCTCAAAATAACTCAACATACAGCCATTAATCGCTTGTCGACCAGCGCACGCCAATGTACGTCGGCACAATGGCATGGCTGCGCAAATGGATGTACCTGTACATGTAGAAGAATACATATCGGCCTAAACTGAGAAATCAATTTGTTTTTTATATATTTTTTGGGGGATATTTATTATAGCAAAAAGTAAAAAATATTTGTAAATTATAATTGCAAGGTACTCAAGCTCTGACGTGGAAAAAACTAATTGTGAGTAATTGCTAGTTAACAAGAGATGACCAAATAATATAGCTGCAACTAAATAAGTGATTGGATCAATAAAGTATAAAGTGATTAATTGCGCTGATATTATCCTTTTATTACTATATTTCTGTGAATAATTAAATCAGTGTTTAAACTGCAACAATCCACCTATAAATAATATAGGTGCCTCAAAGTGATCTAAAGTTCCCTAAAAAATATATATTAATAAATTACCCCACCAACATGAACTCATAAATAAATCAATAAGTTAATGATGTAAAGTGCTCAAAATAATCACAGTTATATCTCTTGCTTACATGTATTCAGTGCCAAATGTGGCAAAAACTAATATATCAATAAAAAAATATAAAAATATAAAAAATGTGTTTAAAGACTCATCAGCCTATAGTGCTCAAAACCATCTGATATTTTTTGTATAAATAACATCAATTAGTGCCAGTTCCAATGTGATAAAATTATAAATAAATAAATAAGTAGATAGTATCAACAGAAAAGCTTTACTTTCACTTCTTCTCTTGTTTGATAATACTCCGCTAATCTGCTCAGATCCAGGACATGAAAAGATAAAGAATATATGCATCCATTGCGCAGAGATCATAGTTGAATGGTAAGTATCAAGCTGCTCAGTTACACTCACATATCCAATTCCCCACGATCGCGTTTTACATTGATCAGCTGCACGGAGCTCAGGCTGTTTCTCCGTTGCCACTGCTTACACACTTCAAGTGCTGGAAATGTCACAGGCTCCTCCTCCCTACGCGTTACGTCACAGCCACGTGACTTTTTCAAGGTTGCCTGTGTTGTGCGCCTGCCGACTACTTATAGTGTGTATCTGCTGGTGGTCATGGCAACCCTGGGAGAAAGACTGCATCATCATTTCAATAGCGCAATCTCTCTTGCATTCTGGCAATCATTGTAATTTACTATATACAGTATGATTCTACATTTTCCCAACCTTTAATCTTTAATATAATTATGACTAAAAGAGAATCATAAATGTATTATTTTAACAAAACAAGGATAAACAATAAAAATAGAAAAAATATATTTTAAAAGATTTTTTAAAATATGTGTTGGTGTGGGATATGGCACTCCCCCTCATGGTTAAAGCATGGAACAACACCCCTTCCACATTAAAATTTAAATTTCTCCATGCAAAATGTTGCTGGATACCTTCATCACATTAATATTCCTGACGTAGCTATTGCTTTTTTTTTTTAAATCGTCGCACTTTTTTTGTTTATAGTGCAAAAAATAAAAACCGCAGAGGTGATCAAATACCACCAAAAGAAAGCTCTATTTGTGGGGAAAAAAGGACATCAATTTTGTTTGGGTGCAATGTCGCATGACTGTGCAATTGTCAGCCGTATCGCAAAAAGTGCCCTGGTCAGGAAGGGGGGAAATTCTTCTGGGGCTGAAGTGGTTAATGTATAAACCGCTGGCAAGAAAAGTGAATACACCCCTAAGTGAAAATGTCCAAATTGGGCCCAATTAGCCATTTTCCCTTCCCAGTGTCATGTGACTCGTTAGTGTTACAAGGTCTCAGGTGTGAATGGAGAGCACGTGTGTTAAATTTGGTGTTATTGCTCTCACTCTCTCATACTGGTCACATGAGGTTCAACATGGCACCTCATGGCAAATAACTCTCTGAGGATCTGAAAAAAAGAATTGTTGCTTTACAAAAAGATGGCCTAGGCTATAAGAAGATAGCCAAGGACCCTAAAACTGAGCTGCAGCACGGTGGCCAAGACCATACAGCGGTTTAACAGGACAGGTTCCACTCAGAACAGGCCTTGCCATGGTCAACAAAAGAAGTTGAGTGCCCGTGCTCAGCGTCATATCCAGAGGTTGAAAGGGTGCGAGGTCAGCCAATACGCCGCACACTGCATCAAATTAGTCTGCATGGCTGTCATCCCAGAAGGAAGCCTCTTCTAAAGATGATTCACAGAAAAGCCCACAAACAGTTTGCTAAAGACAAGCAGACTAAGGACATGGTCACATGTCCTTTTCCCTTCCTGGCTTGCCAACTTCCGGATTCTCTGGTTGACTATGCGTACTGGGTGGAACGCACACCGCACATGATGTGACGCGATGGGTTTCTGACACCATTCACCCTGACATACGAGCAGTCCCAGTGCCGGGTAGGCACCGAACAATGTAAGCGGCCATTTGGCTATTTTTATTGTCTTTTTTTATATATATTAAACGTTTTTACGCTATGGAGACTCCTTTTTGTTTCCTATATTTCCTATCCTGAATGAATGGGATGGGAGGGATCTATGCCTAAAGCACCACCCAGCCACCCAGCCCTTCATGTGAACAGGCACAATCCTGTACAAGCGCTAATGACTCTCTTTTTAGTTAAAGGAGTCATTGGTATCTGGTAAGCAGATATCTATTATTTCAAGGTGTATTCTTCTTTGGTGACGGAATCTTTATATCATCTACAAGATATTGATGCATCTATGAAGAGTTGTGGTGTTTTCCCAAGAATGCAGTGACCATAGAGCTGGTCAGAGACCAGAATGGCTCCAATCATCTCTATGGTCTAAGAAACTGGAAGCTACGAGCATTTCATGATTTAGGTTTCGCCGGATATGAACAGCGCCATTGGGAAATTGGGAAAGCATTTAATCACACCTATTTTTGTGTGGTCAGATGCTTTGAGGGCAGAGGGGATATCTAGGGTCAAATAGACTCCAATTTTTTCAAAAAAGAGTACCTGTCACTACCTATTGCTATCATAGGGGATATTTACATTCCCTGAGATAACAATGAAAATGCTAAAAAAAAAAAAAATGAAAGGAACAGTTTAAAAATAAAACAAAAAAACGAAATAAATAATAAAAAAAAAAAAAGCACCCCTGCCCCCCCCTGCTCACGCGCAAAGGTGAACGCAAGCAATGGTCTGGTCGCTTGCGACAGCAATTGCACCATGCATGTGAGGTATCACCGCGAAGGTAAGATCGAGGGCAGTAATTTTAGCAATAGACCTCCTCTGTAAATCTAAAGTGGTAACATGGAAAGGCTTTTAAAAGCTTTTCAAATGTATGTACTTTGTCGTCGCTACACGTTTGTGCACAATTTTAAAGCATGTTGTGTTTGGTATCCATGTACTCGGCATAAGATCATCTTTTTTATTTCATCAAACATTTGGGCAAAATAGTGTGTTTTAGTGCATTCAAATTTAAAAAAAGTGTTTTTTTTCCAACAAAAATGTGTTTGAAAAATCGCTGCGCAAATACCGTGAGGAAAAAAAAGTTGCAACACCCACCATTTTAATCTGTAGGGCCTTTGCTTTAAAAAATATATAATGTTTGGGGGTTCAAAGTAATTTTCTAGCAAAAAAGAAACATTTTTCATGTAAACAAAAAGTGTCAGAAAGGGCTTTGTATTCAAGTGGTTAGAAGAGTGGGTGATGTGTGACATAAGCTTCTAAATGTTGTGCATAAAATGCCAGGACAGTTCAAACCCCCCCAAATGACCCCTTATTGGAAAGTAGGGATGAGCCAAACACCCCCCTGTTCGGTTCGCACCAGAACATGCGAACAGGAAAAAAGTTTGTTCGAACACGCGAACATCGTTAAAGTCTATGGGAGACGAACATGAATAATCAAAAGTGCTAATTTTAAAGGCTTATATGCAAGTTATTGTCATAAAAGTGTTTGGGGACCTGGGTCCTGCCCCAGGGGAGAAGGATCAATGCAAAAAAAAGTTTTAAAAACAGCCATTTTTTCAGGAGCAGTGATTTTAATAATGCTTAAAGTCAAACAATAAAAGTGTAATATCCCTTTAAATTTCGTAGCTGGGGGTGTCTATAGTATGCCTGTAAAGGGGCGCATGTTTCCCGTGTTTAGAACAGTCTGACAGCAAAATGACATTTCAAAGAAAAAGTCATTTAAAACTACTCGCGGCTATTGCATTGCCGGTCCGACAATACACATAAAAGTTCATTGATAAAAACGGCATGGGAATTCCCCACAGGGCAACCCCGAACCAAAATTTTTAAAAAAAATTATGTGGGGGTCCCCCTAAATTCCATACCAGACCCTTCAGGTCTGGTATGGATTTTAAGGGGAACCCTGTGCCAAAATTTAAAAAAAAATGGCGTGGGGTCCCCCAAAAAACCATACCAGATCCTTATCCGAGCATGCAACTTGGCAGGCTGCAGGAAAAAAGGGGGGATGAGAGAGCGCCCCCCCTCCTTAACCGTACCAGACCACATGCCCTCAACATTGGGAGGGTGCTTTGGGGAAGCCCCCAAAACACCTTGTCCCCATGTTGATGAGGACAAGGGTCTCATCCCCACAACCCTGGCCGGTGGTTGTGGGGGTCTGCGGGCGGGGGGCTTATTGGAATCTGGAAGCCCCCTTTAACAAGGGGACCCCCAGATCCAGGCCCCCCCTGTGTGAAATGGTAAGAGGGTACAAATGTACCCCTACCATTTCACTAAAAAACTGTCAAAAATGTTAAAAATGACAAGAGACAGTTTTTGACAATTCCTTTATTTAAATGCTTCTTCTTTCTTCTTTCTTCTATCTTCCTTCATCTTCTCCTTCTTCTGGTTCTTCTGGCTCTTCTTCCTCCGGTGTTCTCGTCCAGCATCTCCTCCGTGGCGTCTTCTATCTTCTTCTCCTCGGGCCATGGCATGGGGGGAGGCTCCCGCTCTTCTCTTCATCTTCTTCTCTCCTTCATCTTCTTCTCTTCTTCTCCATCTTCTTCTCCGGGCCGCTCCGCACCCATGGTGGCATGGAGGGAGGCTCCCGCTGTGTGACGCGTCTCCTCTTCTGACGGTTCTTAAATAACGGTGGGGGTGGGGCCACCCAGTGACCCCGCCCCCTCTGACGCACGGTGACTTGACGGGACTTCCCTGTGACATCACGGGGAATGCCACAGGGAAGTCACGTCATGTCCCGTGCGTCAGAGGGGGGCGGGGTCACCGGGTGGCCCCGCTCCCCGTTATTTAAGAACCGTCAGAAGAGGAAACGTGTCACACAGTGGGAGCCTCCCACCATGCCAGCATGGATGCGGAGCGGCCCGGAGAAGAAGATGAAGAAGAGAAGAAGAGAAGAAGATGAAGAGAAGAGCGGGAGCCTCCCCCCATGCCATGGGTGTGGAGCGGCCTGAGGAGAAGAAGATAGAAGACGCCACGGAGGAGATGCTGGATGAGAACACCGGAGGAAGAACCAGAAGAGCCAGAAGAACCAGAAGAAGAAGAAGATGAAGGAAGAGAGAAGAAAGAAGAAAGAAGAAGCATTTAAATAAAGGAATTGTCAAAAACTGTCTCTTGTCATTTTTAACATTTTTGACAGTTTTTTTAGTGAAATGGTAGGGGTACTTTTGTACCCCCTTACCATTTCATACAGGGGGGGCCTGGATCTGGGGGTCCCCTTGTTAAAGGGGGTTTCCAGATTCCGATAAGCCCCCCGCCCGCAGACCCCCACAACCACCGGCCAGGGTTGTGGGGATGAGGCCCTTGTCCTCATCAACATGGGGACAAGGTATTTTGGGGGGCTACCCCAAAGCACCCTCCCAATGTTGAGGGCATGTGGCCTGGTACAGTTCAGGAGGGGGGCGCTCTCTCACCTCCCCTCTTTTCCTGCGGCCTGCCAGGATGCGTGCTCGGATAAGGGTCTGGTATGGATTTTTGGGGGGACCCCACGCCGTTTTTTTTTACATTTTTGCACGGGGTTCCCCTTAAAATCCATACCAGACCTGAAGGGTCTGGTATGGAATTTAGGGGGACCCCCACGTCATTTTTTTTTTTTTTAATTTTGGCCGGGGTTCCCCTTAATATCCATACCAGACCTGAAGGGCCTGGTATGGAATTTAGGGGGACCCCCACGTCATTTTTTTTTTAAATTTTGGTTCGGGGTTCCCCTGTGGGGAATTCCCATACCGTTTTTGTCAATGAACTTTTATGTGTATTGTCAGACCGGCAATGCAATAGCCGCGAGTAGTTTTAAATGACTTTTTTTCCTTTGAAATGTCATTTTGCTGTCAAACTGTTCTAAACATGGGAAACATGCACCCCTTTACAGGCATACTATAGACACCCCCCAGGTACGAAATTTAAATGGATATTACACTTTTATTGTTTGACTTTATGCATTATTAAAATCACTGCTCCTGAAAAAACTGCCGTTTTTAAAACTTTTTTTTGCATTGATCCATGTCCCCTGGGGCAGGACCCAGGTCCCCAAACACTTTTTATGACAATAACTTGCATATACGCCTTTAAAATTAGCACTTTTGATTTCTCCCATAGACTTTTAAAGGGTGTTCTGCGGCATTCGAATTTGCTGCGAACACCCCAAATTGTTCGCTGTTCGGCGAACTTGCGAACAGCCGATGTTCGAGTCGAACATGAGTTCGACTCGAACTTGAAGTTCATCCCTATTGGAAAGTAGACACCCCAAGCTATTTGCTGAGAGGCATGTTGAGTCCATGGAATATTTTATATTTTGCCACAAGTTTTGGGAAAATGTCAAACTTTTTTTTTTTTTTGCACAAAGTTGCCACTTAATGATATATTGTTCATACATGCCATGGGCATATGTGGAATTACACCCCAAAATACATTCTGTTGCTTCTCCTGAGTACGGGCATACCACATGTGTGAGACTTTTTGGGAGCCTAGCCGTGTACAGGACCCCAAAAACTAATCACCGCCTTCAGGCTTTCTAATGCCACGTGCACACGAGCAGATTTTTCAACCGGACTGGTCCGACAGTCTATCCGACGGACTTTTGACGGACTTCCAATGGTCTTTCCTAACGAACAGACTTGCTACACACGATCACCCCAAAGTCCGATGGATTTGTACGTGATGACAAACGACCAGACTAAAATAAGGAAGTTGATAGCTGGTAGCCAATTATCTGCCCTAGCGTCGGTTTTATGCCCCGTACACACGGTCGGATTTTCCGATGGACATTGTCCGATCGGAGCGTGTTGTCGGAAATTCCGACCGTGTGTGGGCTCCATCGGACATTTTCCATCGGATTTTCCAACACACAAAGTTGGACAGCAGGAGATAAAATTTTCCGACAACAAAATCCGATCGCGTCAATTCCGACCGTGTGTGGCCTGTTCCGACGCACAAAGTGCCACGCATGCTCAGAAGAAATTCCGACACAGGACAGCTCGTTCTGGTAAACGTAGCGTTCGGAATGGATACAGCACTTTCGTCACGCTGCAATGTTCAAAATGGTTTAATACAGCGCACTCTCTTCTTCTTTATAATGTGACAAGAATTAAGTAGTTTTGATGCTCATATTCACACACACTTCTCACAAACTTATTTCGTTACTATTTATCGGGATTCCCTCAATATATTTAGATTTCTCACATCTGACAACAAAATTTTTTGTTATTTTTGGACTTTAATGTAGATTCTTTTTTGGTGTTTCTCTTTTTTATTTATTTTTTTTTGGTGATTTTGATTTGTACTCCCGAAAATGTTTGTGTGTGTTTTTGGTGACAAGTTCCCACAACTCCACTAATATGTTGTTCTATTTAATCTGTAGGAGATTATTTGGTGTTGTTGTCCCTTGTTAATTTCACATTGTACTTTAGAAATGTACCTGAATCGTCACCAACAAACTGTCCTTTTTGGATGAAAACACACACAGGAGAGTAGAATTTCCCTAAAAAAATTTTATTAAGGGCTCACAACTAAACAAAGAGGGAGGCAACGCTGGAGAAACTGCAGAAGTGGGTGAAGCCTTGGACCCCCAGGGCACACATCAATTATTTAAAAGCAAAATTGGTGGCCTGAGGAGTCATTATCTAAGGGAGGGCAGTCTGGTCCAGAAGTCCCAGAGATCCGGAAAGCAGCAGATGACATCTGTGTCCCCAGGCTGTGGTCATAAAAGAGACTGCATCTTCTGTCAAACCAGACTGAACCCAGGGTCATCACTCTTTGGTCTTCTTTCCACGCTTCCTTACAGGCTTTGGCTGTGGTGGTGGAGTTGTGGCAGCAGGAGGAGGAGGAGGAGGAGGATCGTCCCTCTCAATGACATCCGTCTTGTGTGTCAGTTCCCCACTCAACCCCTTACGAAGGACTTTATAAATCAGGTCCTCAGAGATCTTGCATTGGCCCTCCTGCATGCCCTGCAATTTTGTGGCAGCCATGCAGGCAAAGGCCTCTTCAGGACTGGGGAAGGCTCTGAGGGACGCCAAAGCCTCCTGGATCAGCCTGTATGCTGAATCCTGCACGGGACTCGGAGTGGCCTTCCTGGCTCGTTTATATGGCAGGCGGAGGGGAGGGACCTGAGACTCAGTCAGGCTGCGACTTGTCCCAGGCTTCTCTTGGCTGACACTTAGCCCCGCCTCCTCCTGGCTGACACTAATCCCCGCCTCCTCCTGGCTGACACTAATAATCCCCGCCTCCTCCTGGCTGCCACATTCCACAGCCTCCTCCTGGCTGAGGTCTTCCTGTGTATGAAAAAGGGACATAGTTTTAGTTTTTTATTCATCAATCACACACAATTTTCACCTCCTGACTGCTGCAAATTGAATGTTAACAAATATAACAGACTATCCTTCTGAGCCCAGCAGTTTTCATTCTTGTCCCAATTTTGGGTGCCCACTACTGTCTATTGATATGTAAAGCACTTTTTTAATCAGCAATTAGTGATCAATAATAACATCTAATAAACATCATTTATTTATTGACCAGAAATCTGTAGAAGAATGCTATACCTGACTCCAGCTGGGCTCCTCCACTTCTTCCTGGCTGGAAGGCCCAGGTTGGACATCGGAAGCCTCGGCTGGGGTGGAAGGAAGAGTGGAAGGAAGAGTGGAGAGGGATTCCCTGACTTCAGTGTGGTCTGACAGAAATCGCAGTCTCTCATAGTACCACAGCCTGGGGACATAAATGTCATCTGCTGCAGCTCCGGACCTCTGGGAATCCGTGACCTTCTTGCGCTCCCTAAGATAAGTGCTCCTCAGGCCACCAATTTTAGCTTTTAAATAAGGGATGGTTGCTGTGGGGACCACCGGCTTCACCAACTCCAGCAGTTTCTCCAGCGCTGCCTGCCTCTTCTGTTTGTGATTATAGTGGGGGTGTCTCACTTGCCACAGACAGGGCAGCTCCCTGTACTTGTCTATGAACAGGGGCAGGAAATTGTGGTCGTTGAACCCATCCATTTTCTCTGCAAGACACAACACAAGACAAACCCTAATGTCAGGCCAAACTCCCCTAATCTTGTTACAATATAGGCTTCCATTTCGAAGCAGTATAGGCCCAAGTTTAGATCCTACCTTCGTAGGATCCGATGCTCCTTCCTCCGCTCACAGATCATACGTAAGACGCGCGCGTTACGATTTATACACACTGCGCATGCGTATAACTCCGCCCGCCCCTGACGTTCTTTCTAGTCTAGTCCCCGCCCCTTTTCGTTTGGCGCAGTGGAGGAAGAGCACATGGCGGAGAGACAGCAGGATAGTGCTAAGTACAGCAACGAGCAGGAGGAGGAGGAGGAAAGGCTGGAGCCTGAAGCGTCCCGATCCAGAAGGAGATTAAAGGACTCAAATATGTCCTTTGGGGAGATGTTGGAGATGGTGGACATCCTGAAGAAGGCCGACTATGATGGAAAGTATGGGCCTTACCCCAACCCCAATGTCAGAAAGGCCAAGATCATGGCGAAAGTGGTCAGGAGTCTGCACCGGAAATTCGGGGTACGACGATCGAAAGATCAGCTCAGGAAGCGGTGGTCGGACCTGAAATTACGAGAACATGAGCAGTACAGAAAGATCCGGAGAGTGCTGCAAAAAAGTAAGTAGTTGTCCTGTGTTCCTATTCTTTTTGTGTTTATTACGTTCGTGCTGCTCCATGTGCTTTTAGGAACTGTTGTACAGTTTAAAATGGCAACTTTCATGTTCATGGGCACATTATTCGTTCGGATCACACATTGTTATTTCGGACGATAAAATACCATTGTTTAGGCCATATGCATTTGGCCTCCATTTTGACGCCCTATACTTGTCTTCAAAGAATTGGGTTGTGTAGATGGCTTTGTTACTAGAATGAAATGCAAACTAGATTGTGTGTAAGGAGAGGACACTCAGCAGCTGTTTTCACATCTGGACACTGGAGCACTAGTGTGGGACACAAGAACACCATTTTTATTAGGGGGGCCACACAGGTGCCCCAGTGTATACTATAGGGGGGGCTACATCTGTGAAGCTTTTACCAAACAGGTAAAGTATTGCAGCTTGACAAAGGACACTAAAAAAGCTACATCTTGGAACTCGGCTAAAATAGACAATTGTACCCCACTTCCAAGCAATGTTTCATCTTTATAGTTCTGACCTCAAATATCTGTGTGCTAATTATACCATTTTTGTTTTACATAGGGGAGAAAAGACTCGGAGGACACCCCTAATCCGAGGAGACCAGAGACCCCCCCCCCTCTGGAAGAAGGGGAAATCCACCCAACACAAGCTGAGCATGAGGATGAAGACGTGGTGGAAGTAGTTACCACAACAGGTGAGTGTCTGCGACCACAGGCTCAGATAAGAGATGGATGGCGGCATTTTTTTGAAAACTAATTTATTTTGGGTTTCCTCTCTTTTTAGGTGATCGTGAGGTTGTGGATCCAGATCCTTTCACATCCGAAAGTGCCCAGATCCTGATCGGGGAGATCATGGGGTGTAATTTACAATTGGAAAACATCAAGCAAAACATCAATGATGTTATTCCAAAATATAAAAACATCATTGATGGTTTGGGGCGAGTTTAAAGCACCTCCAAATCACTTTCTTCTTTTGTCTGCTACAATGTGCGAAATGTTTTTGAGATTTTTCCCAAAGCCAAATTTGGAGGATGCACACAGTGTGTCAACATGTGCTATCTGCCATCACGGGAGATCAATGGACGTGTTTTGGGGGTGCAACCCCTTCCTCAATTATAAAGTAGTGTTGAGGAAGGGCTTTCTCCCCCAAAACACGTCCCTTGATCCCCCGTGATGGCAGCTAGCACATGTTGACATTGGGAAATTTGTGTGCATCTTCCAAATTTGGCTTTTCCAGGGGTGATTTCCCCCCCATCTGAATGCTATATCAAACACAGTTCCTAAATACTCATGTCTGATATTGCCTTCCAGTTCTACCAAAGGTGAACTTTGTAAGATCAAGATTTGTGTCTTTCTTGTTGGTTTTACACAGGCCTGTTTTCTATAAAATGCACATTTTGATTTTGGATAATGACACCACAAAAATTGGTATACAACAAACATGTTGGTTTGTCAGAAAAACCTTTGGTAAATGCACATGTGATTGTGCAGGTATTAAAAAGATTGTTCATCAAGAATGTGTGGATTATTGTCTCAACACTACAACACTTTTGGGGTGATGTAATTGTTGTTTTATGAGAAAATGGGGGTTATTTCCTAAGGGGAAATCCACTTTGCACTACAAGTGCTGTTTCAGTGCAGTTGCAAGTGCACTTGTAGTGAAAAGTGTCTTTGCATTTAGTAAATAACAGCCAACAGTGCTTTGTATAAGGTTACACAATCACAACATTTTCTGCACTCCACACATTTCTGTCAGGGTCAGCTAAAACAAACACAAGCAGTAAATGTCCACAAAGAAGAGCCTGGGGGGAGATGCCTGTCGAGAACTTGAGGTCCTGCAGGCTTCTCCCTGTGGCCAAATACCGCAAGGTAGCGACCAGCCTCTGCTCCGGAGTGATGGCTTGCCTCATGCAGGTATCCTGCCTGCTGATATAGGGGGTCAGCGAAGCCAACAGACGGTGAAATATGGGGTCCGTCATCCTGAGAAAGTTCCTGAAATCATCAGGATTATTCTCACGGAGCAAAGGCATATGAGAGAACTGGTCACGCTGAAGCAACCAATTCTTGGTCCATGAACTCCTCCCCACCCTGTTCATGGACAGGACTTGTGTCAAGGTCAGGACCCCAACACCAAGCCCCCGCACAGCACGAACTGCACGAGGAGTACGCATAGGAAACATGGCTAGAAAACGGTCGGCTGCTCAGAACGAAGTAACAGAACGCACTGAAGAACAGCAAAGCCTGTGAAGAGCGACCTGAAAAACAGCAACGAGCAGGCAAGATCACACAGAAAACTCCGATACGAACTGACTGCGCGCACTGAAGAGCAGATACAAACCCACAAGCACAAACTGAACGTCAGAAAACGATCTGAAAGCCACGAGTCTGAAAAAGCGCGAATCGTCTCTCACCAAACTTTTACTAACACAAGATTAGCAAAAGGAGCCCAAAGGGTGCCGCGCTTGGTTCTGGACCGGCCTTTTCTAGTCTCGTCGTACGTGGTGTACGTCACCGCGTTGTTGGCGATCGGAAATTACGACAACTTTGTGCGACCGTGTGTAGGCAAAACAAGTTTGAGCCAACATCCGTCGGAAAAAATCCTAGGATTTTGTTGTCGGAATGTCCGAACAAAGTCCGACCGTGTGTACGGGGCATTAGTCAGTCGGACTAGCATACAGACGAGCGGATTTTTCGACCGAGTCCGTCGGAAAGATTTGAAACATGTTTTATTTCTAGGTCCATCTGACTTTTGGGAAAAAAAAGTCTGCTGGAGCCCACACACGATCGAATTGTCCGACGGTGTCCGGTCCGCCGGACCAAGTCTGTCGGAAAGTCTGCTCGTGTGTACACGGCATAAGGGCAAAAAATGGTGATTTCACTTCCTCTCTACCTATCACAGTTTCGGAGGCCCTGAAATGTCAAGATAGCACAAACCCCCCCAAATGCCTCCATTTTGGAAAGAAGACACCTCAAGCTTTTTTGCTGAGAGGCATGTTGTGTCCATGGAATATTTGATATTTTGCCACAAGTTTTGGGAAAATTACATTTTTTTACACAAAGTTGTCACTAAATTATATATTGTTCAAACATGGCATGGTTATATGTGCAATTACACCCAAAAATACATTCTGCTGCTTCTCCTGAGTATGGGGATACCACATGTGTGAATCTTTTTGGGAGCCTAGCCGCATACAGGACCCCAAAAACTACGCACCGCCTTCAGGCTTTCTAAAAGCGTAAAATTGTGATTTTACTCCTCACTACCTATCACAGTTACGGAGACCCTGAAACCCCCCCCCCAAATGACCCCATTTTGGAAATTAGACAGCCCAAGGTATTTGCTAGGAGGCATGGTGAGTCCGGAGAGAGTTTCTCGTTTGATTGTCTTTACAAGTTTTATCCCTGTCAGAGACCGGATATAACATCGCTGAAATCCACTGCTCCTCCTCCAGACCATTTCTCTCCCACGTAGCTGCCAAATCCACCGCAAAAGCGGTGGGCTGCTACAATACTTACAGACACTTCCGACTCAGGGGGTCCTCATCCCGGTCCCATTCATAGGAAAGACTGCATGTTTTCTACCCCACCCTGCTTGTAGCTCGCAGAGGACGGTGGCTAGCATCCAGTTGCAGATCGGAAGAGGTTGAACCTTTTTGGCCCTCTTATGCCGCGTACACACGGTCGGACTTTTCAGCTACAAAAGTCCGACAGCCTGTCCGACATACTTCCGGCGTACCTTCGGCGGACTTGCGGCAGACTTTCTAACGAACGGACTTGCCTACACACAACCACACAAAAGTACGACAGCCTAGTACGCGGTGACGTACACCAAGTCCGACGAGACTATAAAACGGAAGTTCAATAGCCCGTACGACACCCTTTGGGCTCCTTCTGCTAATCTCGTGTTTATCTCGTGTTAGTAGAAGTTTGGTGAGAGACGATTCGCGCTTGTGAGACTCGTATTTTTCAGTTCGTTTTAACTGTTGTTCAGTCTGTGCTTGTGAGGTTTGTATCTGCTTTTCAGTGCGTTTGGTCAGTTGGCATTGAGAAATCTTTGTTTTATTGTCCGCTCGTTCCTGATTTTCAGGTCGCTCTTCACAGGCCTTGCTGTTCTTCAGTGCGTTCTGTTTAGTGCGTTCTGACCAGCCGACCATTTTGAAACCATGTTACCTGTACGTACTCGTCGTCGAGCTCGTGCATTGTATGTGTTTGGTGCTGTAGTTTATTCTTCAGACCAAGACCAGTCCATGAACAGGGCGAGGAGGAGTTCATGGACCAAGAATTGGTTGCTCCAGCGTGACCAGTTCTGTCACATGCCATTGCTCCGTGAGATCCGTGAGAATAATCCTGAGGATTTCAGGAACTTTCTCCGGATGACGGACCCCGTTTTTGACCGTTTGTTGGCTTTGCTGACCCCCTATATCAGCAGGCAGGATACCTGCATGAGGCAAGCCATCACTCCGGAGCAGAGGCTAGTTGCCACGTTGCGTTACTTGGCGACAGGGTGAAGCCTGCAGGACCTCAAGTTCTCGACAGGCATCTCCCCCCAGGCTCTGGGGATCATTATCCCAGAGACCTGTTCTGCCATCATCCAGGTCCTGCAGAAGGACTATATTAAGGTAAGATATTTTTCTTTTATTAGCATCACATGTTCTTTTATGTAATTTTTGATAATGTAATGTATTTCTTGCTTCAAACACTACTTACCATCATTGCAATATAGTGTGAATGTCCCCTTTTTATCCTCACACATGCTGGATTTTTTTCCTGTTATTTTTTGTCATGCATGTATATTTTCCTTCAATAACCTCCCCAGCATGCAATGATGGGAACATATCCACCTAGTCTACTCATTTTGAATGTATTTTGTTTGAGTGTATTTAGTGTGCTTATAATTAGCAATTAGCTTGATTTCCCAACCCCCACCCTCGTAAAAATTTGCTTGAATGTTCTGTGGTGTTGATTTGTCTAAAGCAAATATATGTTGCACTTTGCAAAATGCATGTGCACTCTACAAGTGCATTTGTTCCAGTGCTTTAGTAAATGAGCAGAAGCTCTGCTGATTTCCATCATCAAATCATATGCAAGCCACAAAGTGTTTTCATTAATTGCCCTGCATTGTGATTGTGTACTCCTTGCAACATGAATGCCTTTTTACCTTACCTCATTTACTGTAAGCTGGTTAGCAACTCCACCTGCAGAGTGCGACAACTGCAGTCTTGTAGCCTTTTTAGTCCCTAAATTCCTGCGTGTCCTAAAAGTAATCTTTTTTAGGGATTTCACAACCCCCTAAAATGTAATCAATGTTCCATCAGAGGGGGTGAGCAATCTGATAAGTGTGCCTTTCCATATTAGTTATTCCAGAAGAATTAAATTATTTAATGTTATACTGATGCTGGGGAATAATGTTTTTAATTGTATAATTTTCTTGCAATGTTAGCTTCCAAATTAATGATTTTGGTTTTCTTGTTTGATTCCCCAGTTTCCTTCAACGCCACAGGAATGGCAGACTGTGGCATCCCATTTTGCCAGCCGTTGGGACTTTCCCAATTGTGGAGGGGCTATAGATGGGAAACATGTCCACATCGTGCCACCACCCCATTCGGGGTCATACTATTTTAATTATAAGGGGTTCCACAGTATTGTTTTAATGGCGGTGGTGTCGGCACACTATGAATTTTTATATGTGGACGTGGGGAAGAATGGCCGGATGTCGGATGGAGGAGTATTTGCCCAGACGGAGTTCTGCCAGCGTCTCCAGAGTGGTGGCCTGGGATTGCCACCTGATGCGGATAACGTGGAAGGACTCCCCTTTGTCTTCATTGCCGATTAAGCCTTCGCTCTGAGCAAGCACCTCATGAGGCCATTCCCCCAAAGAACCCTCACCCCGGAGAGGAGGGTTTTTAATTTCCGGCTGGCCAGAGCTAGAAGAGTGGTTGAGAATGCGTTTGGAATTCTGGCCAGCCGGTTCCGCCTGTTTCAAACATCCATTAATTTGGCGGAATACAAACTTAATTTTATCATTTTATCGTGCTGCATTCTGCACAACTTTTTACACAAACATTCTCTAAATTATATAGGAACAGTTGGGCCTGAGGCCGGACTTATAGATGACAACCTTACGGGCCTGGATACTGTCCGTACTGGCTTGGCCCCCCAAAGTGCCCGTCAAGTTAGACAGCAATATGTTAATTATTTTATGGGTAGGGGGGCCATTGCAATGGGCCAGGATATTTAATTTTTTTAAATAAAAAAAAATATTGATGAAATCTGGAATTATATTTATTGCTTGCCTTTCTTTTGGGCTTTCTCCTAGGTTATGGTCGAGCAGTTGTAGTGCCAACTGTATTTTCCTTTTAAATGTCTAAATAAGCTCCATTGCCACTGTAAACAACTTTTTTACAATTATAACCAAACTGATACTGAGCATTGAAATAACAAACCACACATTTATTTAATTCCTATAAGGAGATGTTTTTATTAATCGTTGTTATGCATTCAGTTATGCATTTAGTAGAAAATGTTCATAGACAAAAATATAATGATATCTTATTAATAATTTGCAAAAATATAATTATATTTAAATATTTCTACATAATCCACAAAAAAAATTTTTTTTGCCTTTTTGATTTTCGCAAACAGGCTTTTTTTTTTTTTTTGGAAATCCTTTTTTGTTTATTTTTTTGGTTTTTAAAATCCTTTTTTTTTTTATTTTTTTTTTTTGTTTTTTTAAAGCAAGTTTTATTTTTTTTTTGGTTTTTATAAAATCAAGTTTTTTTTTTTGGTTTTTTTAAATCAAGTTTATTTTTTTTTGGGTTTTTATAAAATCAAGTTTTTTTTTTTTTTTTTTGGTTTTTTTGGAAAATCAATTTTTTTTTTTTTTTGGTTTTTTTAAATCAAGTTTATTTTTTTTTGGTTTTTATAAAATCAAGTTTTTGTTTTTTTTTTTGGTTTTTTGGAAAATCAAGTTTTTTTTTTTTTTGGTTTTTTTAAATCAAGTTTATTTTTTTTTTGTGGATTTTTTATGTATTTTCTAGAAACAGCCCTCCTTTTTTAAATTATGTTAAACAGCCATATATGTTCAGCCAAAAAAAAAAAGAGAAGGCCCAGAATGGGGTCAGCAAAACAGGAAATGAAGGACATGATCGATGTTTTGGGGTTTCAAAAAGAGCATTTAGATTCTACCCAAAACATCAATCATGTCCTTCATTTCCTGCTGCATACGATCCAGCCGATTACGCATTTCATCGATCTCCTTATTCCAGGCCATTATTTGACCAATTAGCCGTTGGGCACTGTCTGAGGTGAAATAGTCACTTCTTGTACCTAAAGTGGAATGAAACCAAAAAATGTGTTTAGAAATATGCACACATACATAGTTTACCTTACCATAATAAAGCTGTTGTCTCAGACACTGACCTGGTGGGGTGCCCATGTAGCATAATTCCTCCACATCCTCGGGGGTGGCACTGTTGCTTGAATCAAGCACAACCAGATCCCCTAAAATAGAGTAGAAAAATTACATTAAAGAAAAGACAGCCATGCATAGATTACTGTAAGCTGGTGTGTCAGACACTCACCTGGTGGGGTGCCCATGTCGCCCACCTCTCCTTCCTCCACATCCTCAGTGGGGCTTGGGCTGATTTCCCAATCATGTTGTTTGGCTTGGGGTGGACTGTCTTCTTGTTGGCTGAGTGAATTTTCCCCTATGTGAAACAAAAAATTAGTAATCTACTTAGCACACAGATATTTTAGTACATAGTAATTTTCAAACATTTGGAGTGAAGTGGTTTGTGTAGAGTTCCTATTTTACCTCAATATTTAAAATTCTAAAGACATATCGGATAGATAGATATCTAGATATCAATATCTCGAAATATAGTTAATAATCTTTTGATCTCTCTCTCTCTCTCTCTCTCTCTCTCTCTATATATCTGGAACAAAATCTAAATATATAACTAAATGTAAAGAAAAAAAAAAGATAACTTAAAATATTCCAAAAGAATGTTTTACATTTCTATATCTATCTATCTATCTACCTATCTCTCTCTCTCTCTCTCTCTCTCTCTCTCTCTCTCTCTATATATATATATATATCTATATATATATATATATATATAGATATATATATATATCTATATATATCTATCTATATATCTATCTATATATACACACATATATATAGATAGATATATCTATAGATATGTAACGAGGTTTATTAAAAGATCGTTTGAAACGATGAGCAAAAAAATCGTATAGGAAGGAAAAGCACATGGAGCAGTATACAAGGTAATAAACACAAGAGAAAAACACGACAAGTACTTACTTTTTTTAAGCACTTTACGGATCCGTCTGTATTGATCCGGCTCCCTGAGCTTGAGGTCAGACCATCTTTTGCGAAGTTGATCCTTGGAGCACTGGACCCCAAAAGAAGCCTGTAAAGTGTCCACCACCTTTGCCATTATTTTGGCCTTGCGCAAATTTGGCCGTGCGTACGGCCCATACTTCCCATCATAGTCCTTTTTTTGAAGAATGGCCACCATCTCCACCATCTCTTCAAAACTCATATTGGAGGCCTTAAATCTAGGCCTCACAGATCTGGTTGACGTTCCAGCCTCCGGGCTTTTTTCGCTACCTGAGGTAGTCAACATGTCAGGTGTCTCCGCCATTATTTACCCCACTACGCGCCGTAACTAAAAATGGGCGGAGAACATGAGTTAAAATCGAACGTCAGGGGCGGGCGACGCAGGCGGAGTTTCACACATGCGTAGTGTATAAAGAGGGGCCTTGCGCACATGTCGTACGTACGTTCTGTGCGTCGAATTAGGGGGCGGAGAACATGAGTTAATTTCGAACGTCAGGGGCGGGCGACGCAGGCGGAGTTTCACACATGCGTAGTGTATAAAGAGGGGCCTTGCGCACGTGTCGTACGTACGTTCTGTGCGTAGGTGATAGTGGACCAGGACGTTACAAAACTAAGGTAATTTTAAATTTTTTTTTTTTGGTTTTAGGTCATGACTTTGTAGCAAGCGGCCTATATGGCTTGATAGATTGATGAGGCCTACATAGGGAGAAGATGATGAGGGGTTAGCAGAAACCTAATAATAAGTGTTTTTTGTCTTGTGACTTTATCTTTTCCAGATATAATGAATCCCCTATTTAAGGATCCAGAGTTCCTTACAGCTTTCATATCTAAATATCGAGAGATGAGGAATTTGTGGGAGGTGAAACACCCTCAGTATTATGCAAAGCATGTGAGGAAGTCAACGCTGGAGAGACTTCTGTCCTTTGTCCAGGCGACCATCCCGGAAGCAACAATGGAGACATTGCTCAAGAAAATTGGGGTCTTGAGGAATATGTATAAGAGGGAGCATAAGAAGATCCAGGAATCAATGAGATCAGGAGCATCAGCAGATGATGTTTATGTACCCAGGCTGTGGTACTACAATCAACTCCGTTTTCTTGAAGACCAGAATGAAGCTAGGGCATCACTTTCAACCCTTCCCTCCACCCTTCCCTCCACCCCAGCAGAGGCTGATGAGGAGCAAGCTGGGTCTTCCATCCTGGATGAACCGGATATGACCATCTGGAGTCAGGTAAATTATATTAACAAATATTTACTGTACTAATATTAATGATGTTAACTGGATGTTATAATTGTCTAAAATAATTTTGGCCTCAAAATTGTGTATACATATCAATTGACAGGAGTGGCTAAATATGTTTGGCACCTGCTATAAAAAATTAGGGTGTCTGATTAGACTCTTTTATTAAAGAGATGTATTCACATTGAATTTGCTAGTCATGAGAAGCAAATTGTGTGTCATTGATGAACCCCAAATAAATAAATAAAACTATGTCCTTTTTTTATACACAGGATGAGTCCATCCAGGAGGAATGTGTGGAAAGTGGCAGGCAGGAGGAGACCGGGCCCATGGACAGCCTGGAGGAGGGCGGATTCTCCATCATCCTGGAGGAGGCTGGGCCCAGTGTCAGGCAGGAGGTGGCTGGTCCCAGTGAGGTGGCTGGTCCCAGTGAGGTGGCTGGTCCCAGTGAGGTGGCTGGGCCCAGTGAGGTGGCTGGGCCAAGTGAGGTGGCTGGGCCCAGTAGGAGCATGACCCAATCACAAGTGCTTCCCCTCCACCTTCCCAAAAAAAGGGCCAGGAAGGGGACGGTCACACAGGAGGCATCCCTGCGCCTCATGCAAGAGGCCACCCGTTTTTTGAGAAGCCCCCCCGAAGCAGAAGAGTCCTATGGCTGCTACTTAGCCAGCAGGCTTCTTCAAATGGATTGGGAGCAGCGTCTCATTTGCGAGCGCCTATTTGGGGAAACTATCCAGAAGGGGCTGCAGGGCACGCTAACCCGAAACACACAACTACATGAGGCAGCCCCCCCTCCTCCTCCTCCTCCTCCTGCCACAACTGAAACACCACAGCCACAGCCTCCAAAGAAGGCTACAGGGAAGGCTGCAGGGAAGGCTGCAGGGCAGCGTGGAGGAAAGGCTGCAGGGAAGAGAAGAAAGTGATGACCTGGGTTCAGTCTGGTCTGACAGAAGACGCAGGCTGTTGTAGGACCACAGTCTGGGGACATCTAGATCATCTGCTGGTGCTGTTGATCTCTGGGATTCTTGGACCAGATTGTGCTCCCTCTTATATGGACTCCTCAAGATCCCAATTTTCTTGTACACCGACTTTTTCCAGCGTTGACTTCCTCTTTATTTTATTTTGACCATGAACAAATGGATCTTTTTTGAGTTTAGCAAAAGACTTTATGTGTTTTCTTTTAAATCATTGATTTTACACACAATGTTAAATTAACAAGGGACAACAATCTCATTGAGTTTGAAAAAACACACCAAAAATACATTACTAATGTTAATAATGTTCAAGTGGTAAGTCTTGAAAATAAAAAAATCTACATAACCAAAAACGGTGCTTTGGGTTAACTTTATCTAAAAACTAAAAAATAAGCACTAGAAAAACAAAACTAGAATAATGGGTTCTTTGTGGTAACTTTACAAACCTAAAAAAAATAAATAAATAAAAGGTAAAAAGTATTATTAGTATGGAAACATTGTTTTTAAAAAGCATACTATATCATTCATGAGATCAAAAAGAGAAAAAGAATCCAGAAATCAGTTTGGGAGAACTCTGAATATGAACAGCAAAACACCTTCGTTCTTTAGAGCATTCGTAAAGAAGAAATAAAATGCGCTGCATTCAACGATCACAGATTTTGCAGCGTGATGAATGTGCTACCTACAATACGAACACTAGTTTTACTAGACCGAGTGCTTCCGTTTAGTTTTTGCTTATGAGCATGCATCGTTTTTTTGTCCGTAGGACTAGCATACAGACGAGCGGACTTCGGGGTCCGTCGTAGTTACGACGTAAAGATTTGAAGCATGTTTCAAATCTAAAGTCCATCGGATTTGAGGCTAAAAAAGTACGTTGAAAGTCCGGAGAAGCCCACACACGATCGGATTACCAGCCAGCTTTAGTCCGTCAGCGTCCGTTGGACTTTTGTAGCTGAAAAGTCCGACCGTGTGTACGCGGCATTAGAGATCTTTAAGATGGAGTCCATTCAAACAGTACAACCAGATGGCTGGATGCTACTGCTGGATCATCAGGATCCTATCCTCACATCCAAAATTTTTTTCTTTCCTTTTCCCTCCAAAATAAGTAAGTTTGGTGATTGGTTAGACGCATCTCCACTTTAACAGCCTACCTTTTGGCTTATAAACATCTCTGAGAATGTTTGCAGGGTTCTCAGTGCCGTGTCAGCTCCACTCAGAGAACAGGTTCACCACTACCTGGACGTCATTCTTCTTCTATCCAGAGGACTGGAACAATTGCTGTCACACCAAGAGGTCCTCATATATACCCTGCAGAGATATGGCTGGGTTATTAACTTCTATTGGACATGAGCCTAGAGCCTTAGCCTATCCTCATTAAGCTTGCAAGTGTCTGCTATATCGGCAATAACAAATTTAAATGGGCCAAGAATCCTTCAGTTTTCACAACTTTTAAAGGCAGTCGTGAGGATTCGGTCACCAAGGAAAAGAGATCTATTGGTGTTGCTGGATCTCATGTCAGTTCAACTGTTTGTTCCAACAGAGCAGTGTTAGGTTCGGGCAATTAACTACAAGGCAGTATCTATTGCAATAACTTTAAGCAGAAGGTTGTCTGAGATTCAAGCTCTTGGAGCTTCAAAGAAAAAAAAAAATATTGTTTTCTTTCGAGAAGAGTTGGGTCTTGTAGATCATCTTGCATCAAAAGTAGCAACAGTCCTCTATTTAGCAGACATCTGGACATCGCCTAACTTTCCAGAACATCACACAGGAAAGTCGCATGAACTGGTCATTTTCAGAACTTTAACCGCTTGCTGACCAGCCACCATCATTATACTGTGGCAGGTAGGCACAACCCTGCGAGCCGCCATAGCTATACGTCAGCTCCTTTAAGCGGGTTAGCAGGCACACGCGCCCGCTACACTGCGGGGATACCAGTGCTCATGGCTGATGACCGCCGGCCATGAGCGATCGTGGGCACGAGAGGCAGAACAGAGACGTGTTTGTGTAAAAACACAAATCCCTGTTCTGTTCTGTGAGGAGAGACATATCGTGAGTTCCTAACAGCTAGGAATCACAACATGTTATTTCCTCTAGGTCAGTCCCCTCCCCCTACAGTTAGAAACACACACAGGGAACACAGTTAACCCCTTGATCACCCCCTAGTGTTAACCCCTTCCCTGCCAGTGACATTTTTACAGTAATCAGTGCATGTTTATAGCACTGATCACTGTATAAATGCCAAAGGTCACTTTTGAAAAATGTTTCAAAAGTGTCCGATGTGTCCGCCATAATGTCGCAGTCCTGATGAAAATCGCAGATCGCCGCCATTACTAGTAAAAAAAAAAATAATAAAAATGCTATAAATCTATCCCGTATTTTTTAGACACTATAACTTTTGCACAAACCAATTAATATACGCTTATTGCAATTTTTTAAAAAAAAAATATGTAGAAGAATATATATCGGCCTAAACTGAGAAAAATTTGCTTTTTAAAAAAAAAAAAAAATGGCGATATTTATTATAGCAAAAAGTACAAACGATTGTGGTTTTTTCAAAATTGTCGCTCTTTTTGTTTACAGCACAAGAAGTAAAAAACGCAGAGATGATCAAAAGAAAGCTCTATTTGTGGGAAAAAAAGGACATCAATTTTGTTTAGGTGCAGCATTGCACGACTGTGCAATTGTCAGTTAAAGCGACGCAGTGCCGAATTGCAAAAAATGGCCTGGTCATTCAGCAGCCAAATCTTCTGGGGCTGAAGTGGTAAAGAAGTATCTGTCCACAATTGCTCCTTTCAGGTCATCTAATAAACCCTTTGTCAGTCCAGCTGGAAATCATCAAGGAAAAGTGGTTACTGCCTGGACTCTAGCAGGCTTGATTGTGCATATAGGACAAAGGGTCGCGAATCTTCGTCAGTGGCGGCAGCGCACTCTACCAGAGCGGTTGCAGCCTTATAGGCAGCACATTCAAGAGTATCAATGTTGTCCATCTGTAGAGAGGTCTCATGGTCATCCCAGCATACCTATTCAAACTTTACAGAATAGATCCAGGTGACTTGTCATCAGGGGACTTTGTAGGAAGGACTATTCAGTCCTCTGTCCCATCTTAATTAGAAGCTTGGTTTGGCAAGTAGAACCCACCCTGTCAGCTAGTTATTTATCACTAGTATGCTGCCATGTTGGTATCAGGAAAACGGAAAATTGTATTAAAGGGGTTGTAAAGGTAAAATTTTTTTCACCTTAATGCATTCTATGTCCCGTGCTCACCCCCGACATCCTCTTCGTTGATCAGCCTGACCGCTGATTGGCTAGAGTGGATGGATTGAAAGCGGCGCAGCCATTGGCTCACGCTGCTGTCAATCACATCTAATGATGTGGCACACCGGGGGGCAGGGCCAAGTGATACAGTGAGTGGCTATGGCCACCGGCTGTATCACGGGAGCGTGCCCACAAGAACTCACCACCATGCGAGGGAGCTCACATGAAGGTGATTAGTTCTTGCGGGGAGGAGCTGAGACAGCCACCGAGGGACCCCAGAAGACCAGGTTCGGGGGCCACTCTGTGCAAAACGAGCTGCACAGTGGAGGTAAGTATAACATGTTTGTTATTTAAAAAAAAAAAAATTACTTTTAGTGTTCCTTTAAATACTTAATGTAATTTTCCTTTCCTGACGCCAAACCATGGCAGCATACGGACCCACCCTGTACGTTTCAGTATGAAGCTTGTTACAAAGAATGGGGGAGCGGCTAACTAGTCCTTTTTTTATGCTATTCATTGGTCCTAAGGGAGTGGTCAAGAGACAGAGCTCTATCACTAGTATGCTGCCATGGTTTGGCGTCAGGAAAGGAAAATTACGGTAAGTATTTGATACAATTTTACGTTTTAAAAAAAGCCAATTGTTTTTGATGCTTCACCAAACTAAAGGTCATCCATTTAGATCCACTTTAAACTTTGACATTTGTAAGATTTGTAGGATTATGGGCACCGATGGGATATGTACTGCGCCTGCTTGATAGCATTTTACAGCTTTCATGGTATAGTATACCAACACAAAGTGCAATGTCTACCAACATACAGTATGTATATTTTGGTATGTGCAGATGTACCTATGGATAGGTACAGTATTTGTATTTTGTAAAATTTCTTAATAATAAGGGTGTTCAAATAGACTATACTGGAATAATGCATGTACCCTAGATGTAACTCACTCCTTAGCTCCTTTTTTCTGGTAAGAATACGAATAAAGGGAAAAATCTGTATGGATTTGTTTCTGTGTAAATAATATGCTATGACCCTGCCTGTTATTTTGCTCATGTGCAATTAGTTTGGCAGATGCCCCTGAATTTTTCACCTGTGGTCCTCCCAGTCTCTTTCCAAAGAAAGCTGCACAGCAGAATGTATATGGCTTTAATTCAACATCGTAATTAGCTATATGCACTGATTTATGTATTTGTAAGTTATTTTACTACATACAAGTAGAACATTATAATAATAACTTCAATATATGTGGCATCTAATTACATTAATTAGAAACAGTTTTTAGAAACATTTCCACCTCTCAAGAAAAGCATAAACTGTGGCCCATTGTTCACTCCCTTTGGGGCAACTGGGGATTTCACTGATATGAATGTATGAATTATTGGATAATTTACAGTACAGTATCAAACATTTCTTGAAAAGTGGAAAATGGTGGACTAAAGCAAAGGAGCAATCTGAACTTGTATGTGCAGAACATAGGTGCTGGCATTATTTGTTTTCTAATGAAGCTTTAAGGAACTTAAAAGGCTAATTTCTATGTAATCACTGTAGATGTTTTTATGTGTTTAGATGGAGAAATACATTAGTATAATTCTAAAGCATATGTGTTTTATTTATTTATTTATTTATTTATTTATTTATTTATGTATGTTATGTAATCTAACTAAAGAGGGAAGGTGTTTGGTGGAAAGGGGTTTAACTAAAGATCAGACCTAAATACAGGATTTTGTCATTTTGCTGAGAATGATCCGATTCCCATTTTATTATCAAAATAATTTATATTATATCATACATTTTCATTACATGATTTCCCTTTAACAAAACCTACAGCTTTATAGCAGGAATCTTATCCATGATATCACCTAAAATATGTGTTTTTACCACTTAAAAATTAATGTTATTTCTTCAAGGGATACATTCACCAAATCACAGCATTACGTGTAAAAAAAAAAAAAAATTGTGCAAAATTCTGCAATGGATTTTATGTGTTAATTATGCACACAATTCTGGCCTTAAATGTGCACAATCAAGTTTTTTATTTTAACTTGAGTTTGTTTTAACTTAATTAACCAAATCTATTTAACATGAATCTCAACCTAAATTAAACTGAGCATTTTAGATGATTTTTTGTATACATACAGTATATGTAAAAAAAGTAATTATATAATTATCACAAAAAAAATTTCCCATACATTAATGAAGAATGACTTTGACACGGACAGTGTCATAGTTATAGCATGATAGCTGTCACAAGAGATACAAGTAGTTAAGTGGTTTTGTTTTAGTCTTGTTTGGGAGACTTGTCAAAATGCTCACTTTCAATGATAGCTTATAAAGCAGTTACCAGGAGAAAACTACATAAGATAACAAGCATAAAATGACTGCAGAACAATTTGTAGATAATTATTAGAAAATCATTCCCTAAAGTTATATAGAGTACACTGTGTTCTAGCCTCATGGCCTGAAAACAGCGAGAGCTCATTCTTGTTCTGCAAGACAGGTTGCCAAGATGTTTGACATTACCAAAAAGGGTTATTTTAGAATAAAAGCCATCCACCAAACTCTATAATAGCTGTCTCACTGAGCTGAAAGATGTAGCAAACCTTCCAACTGAATGTAATGATGAACCCATTGACAGCATGACATTCAATTCAACAGCAGGCTAAAGCAGGTAGATAGCTGAATCAGACAATCATAGAATCAGCGCAATAATTGACTCCGGGTAATATACAGCTAATCAGTTCGAAGAGTATTTTAAAACATGACACTGACTTAAATACAGCATGACTCCTGGTTACAGCATACTCAACTTTTCTGCATTTGTCAGACATTTCGGTATTGTGATTAGTTAGTACCTTTAAAATCTCTGCTTAAATGTGTTTGTATTTTTTAAATTAAAATACAGCTTTGTTTTGCATTGTGTAAAAGTGAATATGCAACCAGTTTACCACCCAGCTGCAAACAGCAATCATAGCTTGCCGATTCTGTGCTGACGTCTTTTTTTGGGCTAAATGTCTTTTTCATAGCTTTGTGCCTGTGCCATCTGCTGATGACTACTGAGAATGGCTATGGACCTTACTATGGATCATCCTTCTACACATAAGTCTTTTCTGGAAATTAGTTGCAGACTTTACAAAAAGATAATACTAATACATATTTATAAATGCAAAGTAACTTTTTAATGATAACAATTGTGTGCATGCAAAAGAAACAAAAAACAAAAAATAAACAAAATGGTGAAAAAAAGGCAAAGAGCAAACGAGGACAAATCAAAAGCATTTACAGAGTCGCGCTGAAAAAATGATTATCCATATATAACAAACCATAAGTGAAATACATTTTAAAAGTCAGAGATACTGAAATCATTTTCAAGGTGAGAGTATTCGTGTCAGTGCATCAGCATCGCCACCATCTTCCACCTGGAATGTATAATCATTTGAAGCACCACCACCAATACAGACGAAATGCTCACTTACAAGCTCACACAGACCTCCTATTACGGAAGGTCAGTGAAACTTGTGGCTACACACCCAGCCAGGGCCTTTTGGTGCCGTCTGAGGATCTCTCAAAACATGGATGCCAACCGTCCAGATAGTATTTTCATAGTTCATCCCCAAAATATAAAAAGTCCCACATAGTGAAAACATTTTTAAACTTTATATGGAAAGTTTAAAATTCCACTTACTGTACATCAAGAATGGATTAAAAGTGACTTAATATCCATCTCACCGGCCGGTGATACAGCAGCAACTCGTCCTTCCGGAACGCGATGACGTCAGCACCCCTACGCATTTCTTCATATGGTGACATCATCCGGGGCCAATAGGACAAATATTACAATATTACATTTAGAACTAGAAAAGCTACAATTTCTTGGGAAATTGTGAAAAGTGTTCTTGCCTCTACAACTGGAGTGGGAGGAGTGGGTGGAGTGGCTTGAGTAATTGTGAAAAGTGTTAAAAAGCTTAATATTTTAAAAAGCATAAATAGTAGTAAAAAAGTTGAAGTCCCATCATTAGCTGAAAGAGCTGAACATTTTTTTCAAAAGTTTTTTTTTTTCAAAAATGATTTTTTTTTTTTAACCAGTTCCCACCCGGCCACTGCACATATACGGCCGGGTGGGCGCTCTCTCCTTCTGAGTGGACGTTCAGGAACGTCCCTCAGAAGGAGTGGGATCACGCGCGCGCGTGCCCACGCAGCGGCGCGATTCCGGTGCGCTCGTGTCACCCGGACACGGCGCATCTCCGATCGGCAGGAGGGCTCTGCGATTGGCCCTCCTGATCACATGACGGCCATGTCGAATCACAGCCGTCATGTGATGTAAACACAGAGCCGATTGCTAGGCAATCTGCTCTGCTCTCCTCACACGGAAGTTGTCAGTGAGGAGAGGAGAGCGGATCGCTGCAGCCGGCTGGTGATCAGTGAGTATGAGCTGTTTTTTACAGCTTTTTACTCACTGATCACCAGTCTAGTGACCCCACACAATGTAAAAACACAAAACAAACACTAAGTAAACACACAATGTCCCCAAAACACGTCCACAAAACACATGTCCCCACATAGTAAAAACACATGTCCCCCACATAAGTCCCCGTAAAATAACATGACCCAATGATTATCTGCACACATGTCACCTGCGCACATCTGTACATGATCATTTGCGCACGTGTCCGTGATCACACGAACCAATTATTATACACTTAGCGGGATTTTTTTTACCAAAAACATGTAGCAGAATATGTTTTGGCTTAAATTTATGACAAAATTTGATTTTATTGGATTTGTTTTAAAATAGAAAGAAGAAAATATTGTTTTTTTTTCCAAATTTCCGCTCTTTTTTTGCTTATATCGCAAAAAATAAAAAACAGAGTCGTGAATAAATACCACCAAAAGAAAGCTCTATTTGTGTGAACAAAATGATAAAAATTTAATTTGGGTACAGCGTAGCATGACCGCGCAATTGTCATTGAAAATGTGAGAGCGCTGAAAGCTGAAAATTGGGCTGGGAAGGAGGGGGGGGCGAAAGTGCCCAGTATTGAGGTGGTTAAATGACATTTTTTTTTTTCAAAAATGATTTTTTTTTTCAAAACTGATTTTTTTTTTTTCAAAAAAATTTTTTTTTTCATGGGGCGGTCAGCTTTTGTCACCTCCCACTCTAGTTTTTAACATTTCACCATTCATTCCTATGGGACCAATTTCGTTGCAAAAACGACAATATTTCGTGAACCATTCGGCAAAACGTTCCACAAAATTTTTTTTTTTTTTCATGGGGCGGTCATAATGTTTTGGCTGATTATGGGGTGGTCATAATGTTTTGGCTGATCATGGGGTTGTCAGCTTTTGTCACCTCCCACTCTAGTTTTGAACATTTCGCCATTCATTCCTATGGGACCAATTTTGCCGCAAAAACTACAATATTTCGTGGACCATTCGGCGAAATGTTCCACAAAGTAATAGCACACCAATCGGGAACAATCCGCACGTTTCGGTATATTACTTGTCTCTGTAGTGTAAAAACTGTGGGAGGAGTCTATAAGCATTATCAAATCTAGCAGATGAAGGTATGACCACATGCATTTGGAGGGTCTCAGCATCTTGTGTTTACAACCACTGTTTCCTAGCAACGCTCATGTCCTGTTTATGCTTCACAAATACTGCTCAATACACAATAGACAGGGCCATGATAGCTGTAGTAACTGTGCAGTAATTCAAATGGCCGTATTTTAAAAACTATAAATGCTACAGTGAAGATCTTTATATTGTGAGAATCACAAGACCCATACCTAGATTTTGATACATAGTATGTCTCTGAAATATTAAAATTGAAGGCACGGTCGCAGTTTAGAAATTGCCCTTCAAATTTGAAGGGGCTAGAGTGTAGTTATAATGAATGTCAATGGACGTGTGAGTTGCAAACAAATGGTCATATTGTGAAAACTATCAGGACTATGGCTTAGCCGTGGACATGTTTAGTGGCAGCAGGGATAGCTGAACGTTTTGATATAAGATTTGTGTAGGTGGGCTTGAAAATGAGGGAGTGGTGGCAGTTTAGAAATCATGTTCTGATTTTTCAGCTTTTGTCACCTCCCACTCTAGTTTCCCCATTCATTCCTATGGGACCAATTTCACCGCAAAAATGACGATATTTCGTGAACCATTTGGCGAAACGTTCCACAAAGTAATAGCACACCATTCGGGAACAATCCGCACGTTTCGGTATATTACTTGTCTATGTAGTGTAAAAATTGTGGGGGGAGTTAGGGTGGTAAATTTGGCTATAATAATAATAATATTTATGTGAGATAACAGTAAGTGGTCTTGCTATGCAATGTGTAAGTGGTCTTGCTATGTGAGATAACAGTGAGATAACAGTAAGTGGTCTTGCTATGCAAGAACACTTAACTAGAAAAGCTACAATTTCTGGGGAAATTGTGAAAAGTGTTCTTGCCTCTACAACTGGAGTGGGCGGAGTAACTGGGTGCTGTGGCTTGAGTAACTGTTGTGTGGTTGGAGTGGCTGGAATTACCGTGAAAAGTGTTAGAAAGCTTAATATTTTAAAAAGTATAAATAGTAGTAAAAAAGTTGAAGAAGTCCCATCATTAGCTGAAAGAGCCGAACATTTTTTTCAAAAATGATTTTTTTTTTCAAAAATTATGATTTTTTTTTTCATGGGGCGGTCATAATGTTTTGGCTGATCATGGGGTGGTCATAATGTTTTGGCTGATCATGGGGTTGTCAGCTTTTGTCACCTTCCACTCTAGTTTTGAACATTTCGCCATTCATTCCTAAGGGACCAATTTCACCGCAAAAACAACAATATTTTGTGAACCATTCGGCGAAAAAAGTTCCACAAAGTAATAGCACACCAATTAAATGACATTGGGGCCGGATTAACACTGGTATTTTTCAGCTTTTCACAAAGTTCCACAAGGTAATAGCACACCAATTAAATGACATTGAACATTTCGCCATTCATTCCTATGGGACCAATATTGCAGCAAAAACTTCGATATTTTGTGAAAAATTTGGCGAAACGTTCCACAAAGTAATAGCACACCAATCGGGAACAATCCGCACCTTCTGTATATTACTGTCTATGTAGTTTAAAAGCTGTGGAAGGAGTTAGGGTGGTATGATCATGGGGTTGTCAGCTTTTGTCACCTCCCACTCTAGTTTTGAACATTTTGCCATTCATTCCTATAGGACCAATTTCGCCGCAAAAACAACGATGTTTGGTGAAACGTTCCACAAAGTATTAACACACCATTCGGGAACAATCCACACGTTTCGGTATATTACTTGTCTATGTAGTGTAACAACTATGGGAGGAGTTAGGGTGGTAAATTTGGCTATAATAAAAATAATAATAATATATATGTGAGATAACAGTAAGTGGTCTTGCTATGCGAGAACACTTAATAAGGACTAGAAAAGCTACAATTTCTGGGGAAATTGTGAAAAGTGTTCTTGCCTCTGCAACTGGGGTGGGCGGAGTAACTGGGTGGGGTGGAGTGGCTTGAGTAACTGTGAAAAGTGTTAAAAAGCTTAATATTTTAAAAAGTATAAATAGTAGTAAAACAGTTGAAGTCCCATCATTAGCAGAAGAGCTTTCAATTATGATTTTGTTTTTGTTTTCAAAAATGATTTTTTTTTCAAAAAGGATTTTTTTTTTTTTTCAAAAATGATTTTTTTTTTCAAAAATAATTTTTTTTTTTCATGGGGCGTTCATAATGTTTTGGCTGATCATGGGGTGGTCATAATGTTTTGGCTGATCATGGTGTTGTCAGCTTTTGTCACCTCCCACTCTAGTTTTGAACATTTCGCCATTCATTCCTATGGGACCAATTTCGCCGCAAAAACGACGATATTTCGTAAACCATTCAGTGAAACGTTCCACAAAGTAATAGCACACCAATTAAATTACATTGATTCCGGATTCACACTGGTATTTTTCAGCTTTTCACAACGTTCCACAAGGTAATAGCACACCAATTAAATGACATTGAACATTTCGCCATTCATTCCTATGGGACCAATTTTCTGCAAAAACTATGATATTTAGTGAAAAATTTGGCGAAACATTCCACAAAGTAATAGCACACCAATCGGGAACAATCCACACCTTCGGTATATTACTGTCTATGTAGTTTAAAAGCTGTGGGAGGAGTTAGGGTGGTATGATCATGGGGTTGTCATCTTTTCTCACCTCCCACTCTAGTTTTGAACAATTCGCCATTCATTCCTATTGAACCAATTTCGCCGCAAAAACAACAATATTTCGTGGACCATTCGGTGAAACGTTCCACAAAGTAATAGCACACCAATTAAATGACATTAATTCTGGATTCACACTGGTATTTTTCAGCTTTTCACAAATTTCCTCAAGGTAATAGCACACCAATTAAATGACATTGAACATTTCGCCATTCATTCCTATGGGACTAATTTTGCCGCAAAAACAATGATATTTCGTGAACCATTCGGCAAAACGTTCCACAAAGTAATAGCACACCATTCGGGAACAATCCGCACGTTTCTGTATATTACTTGTCTATGTAGTGTAAAACCTGTGGAAGGAGTTAGGGCGGTAAATTTAGCTATAATAATAATAACTAGAAAAGCTACAATTTCTGGGGAAATTGTGAAAAGTGTTCTTGCCTCTACAACTGGAGTGGGCGGAGTAACTGGGTGGAGTGGCTTGAGTAACTGTGAAAAGTGTTAAATAGCTTAATATTTTAAAAAGTATAAATAGTAGTAAAACAGTTGAAGTCCCATCATTAGCTGAAAGAGCTGAAAATTTTTTTCAAAAGATTTTTTTTTTCAAAAATGTTTTTTTTTTTTCAAAAATGAATTTTTTTTTTCAAAAATGAATTTTTTTTTTCAAAAATAATTTTTTTTTTTCATGGGGCGGTCATAATATTTTGGCTGATCATGGGGTTGTCAGCTTTTGTCACCTCCCACTCTAGTTTTGAACATTTCCCCATTCATTCCTATGGGACCAATTTCGCCGCAAAAAAGACGATATTTCGTGAACCATTCGGTGAAATGTTCCACAAAGTAATAGCACACCAATTAAATGACATTGAGGCCGGATTCACACTGGTATTTTTCAGCTTTTCACAAAGTTCCACAAGGTAATAGCACACCAATTAAATGACATTGAACACTTCGCTATTCATTCCTATGGGACCAATCTTCCGCAAGAACTACAATATTTCGTGAACCATTCGGCGAAACGTTCCACAAAGTAATAGCACACCAATCGGGAACAATCGCACATTTCGGTATATTTACTGTCTATGTAGTTTAAAAGCTGTGGGAGGAGTTAGGGTGGTATGATCATGGGGTTGTCATCTTTTGTCACCTCCCACTCTAGTTTTGAACAATTCGCCATTCATTCCTATTGAACCAATTTCACCGCAAAAACAACGATATTTCGTGAACCATTCGGTGAAATGTTCCACAAAGTAATAGCACACCAATTAAATGACATTGATTCCGGATTCACACTGGTATTTTTCAGCTTTTCACAAAGTTCCACAAGGTAATAGCACACCAATTAAATGACATTGAACATTTCGCCATTCATTCCTATGGGACTAATTTTGCCGCAAAAACGACGATATTTCGTGAAGCATTCGGCGAACCGTTCCACAAAGTAATAGCACACCATTCGGGAACAATCTGCATGTTTCGGTATATTACTTGTTTATGTAGTGTAAAAACTGTGGGAGGAGTTAGGGTGGTACAGTAAATTTGTCTATAATAAGAATAACTAGAAAAGGTACAATTTCTGGGGAAATTGTGAAAAGTGTTCTTGCCTCTACAACTGGAGTGGGCGGAGTAACTGGGTGGGGTGGAGTGGCTTGAGTAACTGTGAAAAGTGTTAAAAAGCTTAATATTTTAAAAAGTATAAATAGTAGTAAAAAAGTTCCATCATTCGCTGAAAGAGCTGAACATTTTTTTCAAAAGTAATTTTTTTTTTCAAAAATGAATTTTTTTTAATCAAAAATGATTTTTTTTTCAAAAGTAATTTTTTTTTTCAAAGGTAATTTTTTTTTTCAAAAATGAATTTTTTTATTTCAAAAATGAATTTTTTTATTTCAAAAATAATTTTTTTTTCGAAATTATTATTTTTTTTTCAAAAATAATTTTTTTTTCAAAAATATTTTTTTTTTTCAAAAATATTTTTTTTTCAAAAATAATTTTTTTTTCAAAAATATTTTTTTTTTTTTTCAAAAATGATTTTTTTTTTTCAAAAATTATTTTTTTACTTTTTTCAAAAATTTTTTTTTTTTTCAAAAATATTTTTTTTTTTACATGGGGCGGTCATAGTGTTTTGGCTGATCATGGGGTGGTCATAATGTTTTGGCTGATCATGGGGTTATCAGCTTTTGTCACCTCCCACTCTAGTTTTGAACATTTCGCCATTCATTCCTATGGGACCACTTTCGCCGCAAAAACGTCATTTCGTGGACCATTCGGCAAAACATTCCACAAAGTAATAACACACCAATCGGGAACAATCCGCTCGTTTCGGTATATTACTTGTCTCTGTAGTGTAAAAACTGTGGGAGGAGTCTACAAGCATTATCAAGTCTAGCAGATGAAGTCACATGCATTTGGAGTGTCTCAGCATCTTGTGTTTACAACCACTGTTTCCTAGCAACGCTCATGCCCTGTTTATGCTTCCCAAATACTGCTTCATCAAAACTGCCCCATCAGAATTACCCCATCAAAACTGCCCCATCATATTCCTCTATTATAAATCAGTACATGGTGTGTCTGTCCCCTCCCCCGGGCTCTGTAATCAGCTGAGATGCTCCAGCCACCTTCCCCCTGTGTATAACAGAAGCTTTGGTAACCATGGCAACAAAACAAACACTAACAGTACACTCTGATTAATGGCTAAAATTTCCTGAAATGACCTCTAAACAAATGGCCGTATTTTAAAAACTATACATCCTACAGCGAAGATCTTTATATTGCGAGAATCACAAGACCCAGACCTAGATTTTGATGTATAGTATGTCTCTGAAATATTAAAAATGAAGGCACAGTAGCAGTTTTGAAATTGCCCTTCAAATTTGGAGGGGGCTAGAGTGTAGTTTCAATGAATGTCAATGGACGGTGTGAGTTGCAAACAAATGGTCATATTGTGAAAACTATCAGGACTATGGCTTAGCCGTGGACATGTTTAGTGGCAGCAGGGATAGCTGAACGTTTTGATATAAGATTTGTGTAGTTGGGCTTGAAAATGAGGGAGTGGCGGCAGTTTAGAAATCATGTTCTGATTTTCCAGCTTTTGTCATCTCCCACTCTAGTTTCCCCATTCATTCCTATGGGACCAATTTCGCCGCAAAAACGACGATATTTCGTGAACCATTCGGCGAAACGTTCCACAAAGTAATAGCACACCATTCGGGAACAATCCGCACGTTTCGGTATATTACTTGTCTATGTAGTGTAAAAACTGTGGGAGGAGTTAGGGTGGTAAATTTGGCTATAATAATAAGAATAATATATATGTGAGATAACAGTAAGTGGTCTTGCTATGCAAGAACACTTAATAAAGTTTATTAACCACTTGCTTACTGGGCACCTAAACCCCCCTCCTGCCAAGACCAATTTTCAGCTTTTAGCTCTGTCACTTTTTGAATGACAATTGCGTGGTCATACAACACTGTACCCAACCACATTTTTTATCATTTTTTTCCCACAAATAGAGCTTTATTTTGGTGGTATTTGATCACCTTTGGGTTTTTTATTTTTTTGTTAAAAACATTAAAAAGACCACATTTTTTAAAAAAAAATATGAAACCGTTTTATATTTTGTTAATAAATTTTGCAAACGGGTAGTTTTTCTCCTTCATTAATGTACGCTGATGAGGCTACACTCATGGGCACTGATAGGCTGCACTGATGGGCACCGATAGGCTGAATTTATGGGCACTGATAAGGTGGCACTGATGGGCACTAATAGATGGCACTGGTGGGCACTGATAGGTGGCATTGGTGGGCACTGAGAGGTGGCACTGATGGGTGGCACTGATGGGTGATGCTGATGGGCGGCACTGAAGGGCATTGATAAGTGTGTGATGGGTGGCAGTAATGGGCACTGATTGACACTGGTAGGTGACATTGATAGGCAGCACTGCTAGGTGGCACTGATGAGGCACTGATTGGCACCACTAATTGATAAGTGGCACTTGTAGGCACTGATAGGTGGCAGTGATTGCTGGCACTTAAGTAACGTGGGCACTGTGGGCACTGATTGGTGGGCACTGATTTGTGGCACTGATTTGTGGCACTGGCAGGCGGTACTGGTGGGCATGTAACAGGCTATTCCTCTTCGGGACTGATGTCCCTGCAAACAGAAACCGGTGATCAGCTTTTTTTCTCCTCATGCTGTCAGCATGAGAAGAAAAAAAAAACAATTACCGATCCTCTGTTTACATCACATGATCAGCTGTCATTGGCTGACAGCTGGTTATGTGGTAAGGGGCTGGGATTGGTGATCACCCGAGTCTCATTGACTCAGATGATCACAGTGTGCACCGCGTGCGGGATGTGGTGAGCCTGCAAAGGGGAGGACGTCAATAGACATACTCCTGGCAAAGCTGATCCATGCTGTAGCCATCATTTGGCTATAGCGCAGATCTGAAGGAGTTAAAAAATAGTTAACAGAACTAAACCTGTACCACACAGCGCCAATCCTGTAAGAAACCATGAACTCAGACCGAGACAGAAGTACAGTTAAATCACCCTTGTTTAATAATAAAACTATATAGAACAAAACATAGTCAAAACATAGCCAGAGTTCAGGAACCAGAATGGATAGTCAGACAAGCCAAACATCAGGGAGCCAGAGATGAGCGTAGTAAAACAGCAAGCAGGATCTGCAGCCAGAAGGGATGTCAGCCAAGCAAATCTTTTAACAGGAATGCAGGAGAGCGTCTCTGTGATGTTGACTAAGGCAAAGGCAGAGATCCTCTGGGCTGGACGGCTTAAGTAGGAAGGACTGACAAGCAGGATATCATCAACAGCTGAGTAACTGTGAAGAGATAGGAGCTGGCAATTAGCCGACAGCTGAGCGGCCAGCTCAAGAAGGAAGGGCTGAGCTCATCCCTGACAAATCCACATCCAATCACATAGAATAAGTATATGTCTCTGTGAATAATTGTATGCTGTTTTCCAGTTGTATATAATGGTTGTATATAGCTTTCATATTAGTACTCTGAGCTCCTGAAGAAGCTCTTTCTGTGAAACGCATTGTCACGCCCCCTCAGCTTCTGTTACATCAATACAGCATTTTATCTATGTTAGGGAATATTTTCTCTCTTTTGTATGGTATATAAGTACCCATGTGATTATTCATGACATAGTGCATTAATTATATGCTGGGTAGTGAGGGCTATATACAGGGCATATTTACTGAATGTATTGGATTACTATATTAGGCACTTGAGTATAACGTGTGCTCGATCCTTATAATATCATGTGCTCGATCCTTTTCAGGTCTGACCTTGTAGGCCCTTTACAAAATAATCTAGAGTGGGTGACTGAGGACAAAGAGAAGTCAAATTTATTAAATACTTTCTGCAGTTCTGTGTATACAAAGGAGCATGGGGGAGCTCAGGTCCATAATGGGGGTGGTAGTGACACAGCCCCAAATGATCCACAATGGCTCAAAAGTGATATGGTCCAGAAATATTTAGACAAAATAAAGGAAGGTGAATAAAGCACATAGACCAAATGGCATCCACCCACAGATCTTAAAAGAATTGAGCTCTGTCATTTCAAGGTCATTGTTTCTAATATTTAGGGATTCATTAATGACTGGAATGGTACCACTGGAATGGCGTAGGGGCAATGTCGTGCCCATATTTAAAAAGGGATCAAAGTCTTTACCAAGTAACAATAGACCTGTTAGTTTAACTTCTATAGTCGCTAAGATACTGGAGAGTATAATAAAAGACCACATGGATGAGTTCTTGCTGGAAAAAATAAGCAACAGACAGCATGGATTCATGAAAGACAGAAGTTGTCAAACAAAATTGATTTCTTTTTATGAGGAGGTAAGTAAAACTTTGGATAGAGAGGTGGCTGTGGATGTGATATACTTGGATTTTGCAAAAGCATTTGACACAGTTCCCCACACACGTCTAAAGTATAAGGTAAGGTCTACAGCAGGGGTCTTCAAACTGCGGCCCTCCAGGTGTTCAGGAACTACAATTCCCATCATGCCTAGTCATGTCTGTGAATGTCAGAGTTTTACAATGCCTCATGGGATGTGTAGTTCTGCAACAGCTGGAGGGCCGTAGTTTGAGGATCCCTGGTCTACAGGCTTGGTAAGATCAATCTGTAAATGGATAGAAAACTGGCTAAAAGACAGAATACAGAGAGTAGTGGTTAATGATTCTTACTCTGAATGATCTAGAGTTATCAGTGGTGGGACCCTCATGCCACGTACACACGATTGCACATTCCAACAACAAAATCCATGTTTTTTTTCTGACGGATGTTGGCTCAAACTTGTCTTGCATACACACGGTCACACAAATCTTGTCAAAAATTCCGAACGCCAACAACGCAGTGACATACAACACATATGGCGAGCCGAGAAAAATTAATTTCAATAGCCAGTGCGGCTCTTCTTCTTTATTGCATGCAAATGTTCGATGTGAGCTTGTTGTCAGAAATTCCAACCGTGTGTACGTGGCATAAGAGTTGTGAAAATGTGGAATAGACTTCCTCCAGAGGTGGTTCTGGCCAGCACAGTAGATTGCTTTAAGAAAGGCCTGGATTATTTCCTAAATGTACAGAATATAACTGGGTACAAACATTTATAGGTAAAGTTGATCCAGGGAAAATCTTGATTGGCTCTGGGGGGATCAGGAAGAATTTTTTTTCCCCTGCAGTAGCAAATTGGAGCATGCTTTGCTGGGATTTTTTGCCTTCCTCTGGATGAACGGCGGGTATAGGTTTGTGTATATGGGATTGTATTATTATTATTTTATTTTTATTTTTTGGGTTGAACTAGGTGGACTTGTGTCTTTTTTCAACCTGACTAACTATGTAACTATGTAACTATGTAATAATGTACAATAACGCAACTTATTTTTTATTTTTAATCTGTGTATACTTTTTCCAGGAAATAGTTAGCACCTTTTTAATTCACACACTCTTCTATAGTTTGAATTCATACATGACTTTGAGGATGTTGTGGTTGTAAAAAGTAAAGTCATTAGGCAATGCTACAAAAAGATTCTCAATAGCTGAGTACATGTGGTAATAATTTATAGATAAATCAGATACCAGGGTTGATAAACAACACTGGTCCAAGCGCTCACAGGATTACAAAGAAAAAGTGGAAATGAATCCACTAAACCAATAAATAAAATATAAAACAAATGGCAAGCTGCTGTTATAAAAGAAAAAACAAAAATAAAACCAAATATACTCTCTTATAGAAAGATAGTATTAACAGCACTAAAAAAGTTCTCAAATGATCTAAAGCTAATAAGTATAGCACTGCACTCTTGATTGAATGAGAGTAAATACAAACATAAGATTAATAATCATAAAACAAAAAGTCCAATGCAATAGAATGAGAACTAATAGTCCCAAAACGATCATACATGAAATGCCGGCGATAGTGTATAATATGCCAGCGGTAGTGAGTAAACACCACTTGTATCTACTGCATAAACTCAAAGTTCTCATATAAACAGTTCGTTGCATACGGCAGACCCAAGACAAAATGAGGGATTGTACTTCTTCTGGAGTGCACATATCCATGGGTAACTTTACCATCACCAAATCACCGCGTGAATATCCCCTATGGATGTGAGCTTACTAGAGGTAAGAACAAGACAAGCCTGTCAACTCCTTTCTCCTTCAGGACAGCTCCTCCACCACCAGAATACCTCAGTCCTCCTCAGTTTAAGATATTGTAATGTCATGGTAAACACATGTAGAAAAATAGAAGGAGGAGGCTCTCAATAGTGTGAAATCGTTTATTACAAAGAACCCACAAGAAAACCCCTCTTCAATAAATGCGCTTACACAATAGAAAATTAAAAACAGCCTGACATAGTCAGCATCGGCTCACCGCTGGTCGGAGCTCTGAGCGGCCCGCCCACAACGATGAGTCCCGGGATGACACTGCCTGTCTCCAGCTGGTAGGTCGCGTGGTCACGCCCTGACACATTTCGTAATTCCATCTTCAGAGGGTGTGGCCATGCAACACAACTCTACACTTAAATAGCATGGGAGACGGGATCTCGCTGCACCATCACCACGGGAACCATCAGACCCATACCCGCCCCTCTGTGGAGGGTAAACAACTGAAATGCAGCGTCCCATCCATCCTTAAGTGCTCACTCTATATTAGCACCATATTATTAGGCCAGACCTTACACATGCTTCACAACAATCATAGTGTATAATATAAATACATAAGATGGTCATGTAATCATAGGACTATATTACCGAAAGCCATACAAAACAGTCTCCTAGCATTATAATAAAATATTGTTCATAACATCAGACATAAATCATCTTTTATAAAAAGGTTTGGATAAAACACACATTATTAAAAAATGTCAATGGTGATAACCATAAAACAATAAAATTATAAATACGGTTCAGGTATCCATAGCTGAAATACCCACTTGATACCCAGTTTCGGTACCGATACCCATAGCATCGGCATCGATGCCCATATTTAACTCTAATTAAAAGAACTACCAACATTGCTAGCTACAGGGATATATACTGTGTCTTCTTTGCAAAAACAAGTATGCCATCCCAAAATATAATGATAGCACAAATGAAAAAAATATGTATAAAAGACTTCCAGCATGCTGGAAAATTCCTCAGTAAACCACTGAGACACTAACTAAAGGGACATATACTCTGTCTTCTTTCAAAAGACAAGCATACAATCCCCGGATATAAGATAAAGCAAAAAGTAAAGAGATTTCTATATATCCTCCAGCATACTGGTAAGTTAACAAAAAAACAATAAAATTGATAAATTGAATAAAAAATATAAAATATAAAATATAACCTCCAGTGATTTAGTCATAGTAAGGCAGTACTGCAATACAACATAGAACCCAAGAACAGTCAAAGAATAGGAGCTCATTGATATCAATAATTGCTAATGAAACAATTTAGGTCGAGTTCGATATTCAGCCCATTAGGGCTAATGCCGCGTACACACGATCGGACTTTACGGCATACTTGGTCCAGCGTAGCAGATTTCGTCGGACAATTCGATCGTGTGTGGGCTCCAGCGGACTTTGTTTTCTCAATAGTTTGACGGACTTAGATTTGAAACATGTTTCAAATCTGTCCGATGGACTTGAGTTCGGTCGAAAAGTCTGCTCGTCTGTATGCTAGTCCGATGGACAAAAACCGACGCTAGGGCAGCTATTGGCTACTGGCTATGCACTTCCTTGTTTTAGCCCGGTCGTACGTCATCACGTACGAATCCGTCGGACTTTGGTTGATTGTGTGTAGGCAAGTCCGTTAATTTGGAAAGTCCGTCGTAATGTCCGTTGAAAAGTACGCCGGACACAGTCTGCCGTAAAGTCCGCTCGTGTGTATGCGAGATAAGTGTATTGGCCAGAAATATCCACAGTGATTCACACTTGGATATCTCTCTAACCATGTTGGCTCCTCTCCAATTGGGGTGCAATTTGTCGATACCCCAAAATTTAAGGCTTTCTGGATTTTTATCATGCTTCTCCTTAAAATGCAGTGATACGCTATGTTCTTTATATCCTATTAGGATGTTATATATATGTTCTGACACTCTTTTCCCTAAAGTCCTTTTCGTGCGGCCTATATACATCAGGCCACATGGACATTCTAAAGCGTATACTACATGCGTTGACATGCATGATATGAATTCTTTGATCTGGAATTCTTTTCCATTAGCTGTTGAGGTAAAGCTGGTCAGACCCCTCAAATGTGTGGTAACTTGCTGACAAGATTTACACTTTCTGCATGCATAGAAGCCTGCTCGATCCCAGAACATTTTCGTTTTGTTCGGAGGGTCCAGCACCTTTTTGACAACCTGGTCACCAAAAGAAGGGGCCTTCCTGTATATGAAGGGTGGATTAACTGGTAGGTGCTTACTCAGCACGCAGTCCATACACAATATACTCCAATGTTTTCTAATGATAGCCTCTATTTCACGGTACTGTTCATGGTACCTGCTTATAAAGCCCTATTCATGTTTGGACTCTTGTTGTTTTATTTTGGGGACCAGACAAGCTTCTTGTGCGTTAGAGCCCACCTGTGCTATCAACTTTTCCAAAGGTTGGACCTTATACCCTTTTTCCACAAACCATTTTTTAATCACTTCTACCTGGGTCATGTAATCGCTATCCAACGTGCATTTGCCACGTATACGTGTGAATTGCCCTTTAGGTATATTACGCAACCATTGTGGGTGATGGCCACTCTGTATCGGGATATAGCTATTGCGATCAGTACCCTTAAAGAACGCCTTAGTATACAGATGATCTTCTCCCTTCTTTACAGTGACATCCAAATAGTGTATTTCTTCCTGGCTCCAATTAAATTCTAATTTTATGTTGCTAGTATTACTGTTTAACCATTGAGAAAATTCAACTAGGGAGGCCTCGGTGCCCTGCCACACCATAAACAGGTCGTCTATGTACCGTTGGTAAAAGATCAATTCTTCTCTCCTGTTGCAGTATATCCACCTGTCCTCCCATTCGCTCATGAACAAGTTTGCAAGGCTTGGTGCAAACTTCCGTCCATTGCAACGCCGTTTTTTTGGCTGTAAAAGTTACCAGCATACCAGAAATAATTGTGTGTTAGACAGTAGTCGAGAATCATTCCCATAAATTTCTTCTGGATGCGGGGTATATCCTCCCTCTTACTGAAAGCCCAATTGAGTGCCAAGAGGGCATCCTCATGCTGGATTATAGTATATAAGGAAACCACATCGGCCGTCACCAGGAATAGTTGTATTTATTCTCATTCAATCGAGAGTGCAGTGCTATACCTATTAGCTTTAGACCATTTGAGAACTTTATTAGTGCAGTTAATACTATCTTTCTATAAGAGAGTATATTTGGTAATAATTTATAAATGAACATAGTGGCAGTGAGAACCTTGCTGGTTGTGAATGGTGTCAATGGTGAATTATTGATGACATTGCTAAAATCTGCATGGTGCACTGAAGCAATATCTGAACAAAAGGTTCAGTGACAACTCTTTTTGTAATCTACCAGAATAATAATACAGATGACTTCCCAAACCATTTTTCCCAGATTAATTGGCTCCTAACTTACCCAGTTCACTAGGTGTTGGACGAAATTATGTGGTGGGGGACCTTGTGTAATCAGCAACTCCTTTTCCAGTTTACTTCTCCATGTCCAGTGTGCCAAGCAGGGCTCAATAAACTTCTGATTGTTCTATTGAATTGTTAGCAGGCACTCCTTTCTTCAGTAGTTACGTTTATTCTCACTGGGGCCGAGCCTATGCATGCGATTTCAGTGTCCACGGCAGTAGTCAGTAAAGATCTCAGTGTTCCCAGGAGTGACCATTATAGATCTCAGTGTACCCAGCAGTGACAAGTACAAATCTCAGTTTCCCATGACAGTGACAAGTACATATCTCAGTGGTCCCAGCAGTGATAAGTACAGATCTGAATGTCTTCAGCAGTGACTCATGAAGATCCCCAGCATTAACCAGTACAGAGCTCATATCACCAGCAGTTATTCATACAAATCTCAGTGTCTCCAACTGTGACCAGTATACAGGCATGCCCCACTTTTGAGTACACAACTGGACCAGAGCATGTATGTAAAAGAAAAATGTACTTACAGTAAAGCAATACCTTTTATCACTTCTGAGGGGTCAGGGGCTGTAGTGGGGGGATCAGGGCCTATAGTGGAGGGCCGTGGGAGAGGGTCAGGGAGTGAAGTTAATCCACTTGCGTTTAGGCAGCGACTGTGGGCTGGCTGGCGGGCAACCCTGGGCTGGCTGGCAGGCATGGCTTGCAGCCTCTTCACTGGCGATAACTCTAGGTGGCAGCTCCGCCTCTTCCAGGCCATACTGCAACTGCGCAGAGCGGGATATCTGCACTTGTGAGGTACTTTACATACACCCGCGGACATGTCCATACTCGCGAGTGTACGTAAAGTGAGTGTACTTAAAGCGGGGTATGCCTGTAAATCTCTGTAAATCTCAACCCGGCACTGATGAATACAGATATTAATGTCCCCCATCTGTGACCAGTACAGACCTCAGTGCCGCAGAAGTGGCCAGTAGTGAGCTCAGCATCCCCAACAGTGATCGGTACAGATCTCATTCTTCCCAGTATTGACTGTGACAAACGCCTCCTTGCTAACTTGCGACAAAGGACTGGCCAACCTCACACCACGCTGTCACTTCCGTCACAATGCCACCCTCGGCTGCGCCCAGCACAAAGATTTTCCAACTTGCGCAACCACAGTCTAGGTGCCAACACCCTTAGATCAATTGTCACTGGGCTAATTACGCAATTAACCATTTAATTGCCACCACTGACGTTTGTTTTAGGAAGGGTCAGGACTTCCATCAATTTAGCAATACCAATTATGATTTCAAAATAAGCTTCTGCAACACACACTGCCACCACAGACAGGTCCACTCAGAGGCCTTACTCTACAACAGTAGCACTCTTTTAAAAGGCAGGTTCATTTATAGCTTGCATTAAGAGCTTTAGAGACAAGGTTAACACTTTTCAACATAAGGGTTTATTATGAAAAGGTCAAGTTGGTACACATAAAACATTTACAGAAAAAAGATGTTTCAAAAGGATAAAGACAATATACAGCCACAAAGAAAAAATGTAGAATTGGGGAGGAAGAATACTTGCAATTAATGTCTGAGGGTTGATCACAGTTCGATCGATGAGCTGGGTAATCGGTTCTCAAATTTGGCATATGTCCCTGCTTGGATGGTAAAAGGAGAATTGACCATTGTCTTTGCTTCTCCTCTTTTCTGTCAAATCAAAGGGGTGTTGACAGTGACCAGTGACCACTCGTCTGGTCATCTTGTTTAGGGGTTGGTTACTGGGAGGTGTCCACACTCATGACCATGTCCCAGGTACACTTTGTGATACATATTCATATCTCTGCATCTCTACTGTTGTTAGACTGCAAATATCCATATTATTGTTCAGCGTGAGATTTCCTTCAAAACAAATATAAACATGCTATGCCTCTAATGTCTAGTTTACATAGGAGGAATAAGGGGTACCAGTGGTTTCCCATATGACCTGACATAGGGGTGTCTGGACTTGAAATGTTACAGATTATCTGAGGAAACTAAATATGTCCATATTATGGCTGTGCTATTATTACTTTGGAAGTTATGAAACATGCTGAAATTTCATACTTATTCCACTGTTTAAGTTTTATGTGCATTCGGGTTTTTACGACCAGTATCTGCTGGTTCTCTGAATTGAGAGGGTGACAGTTTTACGACAGGCCTGAACATCCTGCCAGGCCAACTTGAGCTGTTTTTACTGACCTAGCCTGGCTCTGCTTTCTCTGTTGAGATAACCATTCCTTTGAAGTCTAAACTATGAATTCCTAACACAAGGGAGGAGGGAGGGAGTTTAGATTGTTCTGTAATATTACGGTTAGCCAAGCTGTCATGGCTTCCCTAAGGTTCTCACACAACATGGCCACTAGCTACAGCTTTTCATGTCCAGTACATGATATCGTTACACTTCCCCCCTTAGATGGTTGCATGGGAGGGTACTACAATTTCCCTACTGACGCAGCCAAATCCTGCGGGCTCAGCTTGTCATGACAGCCCATCAGCATTGCAATGGGTGCTGCCTTTCTTATGCTGGATGGTGAAATTGTATTGCTGCAGAATTAAGATCCACCCAAGGAGTTTGCCATTCTCCCCAGCAACACGATTTAGCCAGCTCAAGGGATTGTGATCTATGATCACAGTGAAGTGCCGTCCATAAAGGTACGTTTGTAACTTCTGGAGAGCCCACACGATCGCAAGACACTCCTTTTCGATCATGGCGTATGCTACTTCCCAGGGAGGCAGCTTCTGGCTCAGGTAGAGGATGGGATGCTCCTCTCCGGCATCATCCACCTGGCTCAGAACTGCACCCAATCCATAGACAGAGGCATCCGTCTGCACTAGAAAACGGTGGGTGAAGTCTGGAGCCTGTAGCACAGAGGTGCTGGCCAGTGCATTCTTCAAGGCCTGAAATGCCTGCTCACATTCTGGTGTCCAAGACCACTTTGGGCAGTTTTGTTTCAGTTAGGTCAGTCAGAGGTTTGGCCAGACTACTATAGTTACATACAAACTTCCTTTAGTAGCCAGCGGTCCCCAAGAAAGACATAACCTGCTTTTTGGTTTGGGGGGTAGGCCAGGCCAGGATGGCCTCAAACATCACTGTCTCGGGTTTCAGGGTGCCTCCTCCTACCTGGTGTCCCAAGTACTGCACATCAGTCATGCTGATCTGACACTTACTGGGTATGACAGTCAGATTGGCAACTGTCAGTTGGTCCATGACCTGTGACAGGTGCACCAGGTGTTCTTTCCAGGTAGGGCTGAACATGGCAATGTCATCCAGGTAGGCTACTGCAGAGGTTTCCAGCCCATCCAGTAAGTCATTCATGACTCTCTGGAAGGTAGCTGGAGCATTCTTCATCCCAAACGGCATGGCGGTAAATTTGAACAAGCCGAATGGGGTGATGAAGGCCGACTTTTCCCGAGCCTCAGGGGCCAGAGGAATTTGCCAGTACCCTCTGCTCAGATCCATGATTGTGATATAGCGGGCAGCTGCTAGCCTATCTAACTCATCAATCCGGGGCATGGGGTAGGCATCTGCAGTGGTGATGACATTAAGCTTCCGGTAGTCCACATAGAACCTGGTCGCCTGGTCCTTTTTGGGGACCAAGACTACTGGGGACGCCCAGGCGCTGTAGGCTGTGTAAACCCCCTACCTTGCCAACTCGCTGGCAGGTAACACAGGACCAACAGTAGTCAGCTATGTCAGCGAGTATCGTAGGCCAATAAAAGTTATGTATCAACTTCCCTCAGGTCTTAGTGATCCCCAAGTGCCCTGTAAGGGGAATCTCATGGGCCACTTTTAGCAGCTGTCCCCTAAATTGACTGGGTAAAACCAGCTGCCTGCTACCTATGTCAGCCTCATTCCCCTCTGCAGACAAACTTTTTCTGTACAGTTTCCCTTTGTCCCAGTAGACCTTTTGTTTGTCATTCTCTGCAGGGGGGCGATCAGCTAGACTCCTAATCTGTGCTAGTGTTTGGTTTGTCTGCAGTGCTGTTTCAAAGGTGGAACAACAAGTCCCAGCCAGCTGTCCTGTGGCAAACAAGGATGGCTGCTGAGGCTCAACAGAGGTGGAGTCCACTGGATCAGAACAGGGAGAGGGCCCAGAGACCTCCTCCTGCTGTTGTGAGATCAGGGCCGGCACCTGGAAATGCATTATCATCATCATCGTTACCTTCACAAGCAAGGGGGTTTCCTCACCTGTCTCTGGAGAAGTGGGAGCTTACACTTCAACTCAACCCTCCCCCTCCCTCTATCCATCCACAGGTTGCCCAGATATTACCCCAACATCTGTACACAGTACCTTGGTAGGTCCAGAGAGTTTCCTTGGAGCATCCTGGGTGCTCTTAGCAGGGGCATATTAAGAAACAAGGGTACCTAAATCAGCACCCAACAACAAAGCAGTGGAGATCTCCTCCGAGACACCCACCTCTCTCATCCCACTTACGGCACCCTAATCGATGAAAACATAGGCACAGGGTACACGGGAACGGGTTCCCCCAACTCTGGTGAGGGTAAGAAACTTCTCTGGGATGATGTCTGTTTCTTCTATCACCTCTGGTCTGACCAAAGTGACTTCAGCTCTGGTGTCACGAAAAGCCGTTACATTTCGGTGGCCTACGATAACTGGCTGCAAGTTGGCATTGGTTCCTGGAGGTTTCCCACTGACGAGAAGCACAGCAGAAGGGTTGCTGGCTGGATGGCCAGGGGATGTCATCTTCTGCTCAGGGCACTGTGTTCTGAGATGTCCGGCTTTCCCACAGTTGTAGCATTTGCGGTTGTCAGTCAGGAAGGCCTTGGCTCCGGGAGCTGCAGGTTACGGCAACTGAGGAACTTGGTTGGTAGGCAGAGGAGAGGTTGCCATGTGTGATTTCCCTCCTTTCCAGCCATTCGGAGAAGCCTTGCGATGATCAGATACCCGAAAGTGGATATAGGTATCTGCCAGTTCTGCTGCTGCTTTGGCAGAGGTTGGCTTTTGTTCCAGTACAAACTGTCTGACGTCTGAAGGACAGATGTGCAAAAGTTGATCTTCAATCGTAAGATCTTCCAGGGACTCAAAAGAATCAGCTTTCAAGCCTTTAGTCCACTGCCGGAATGTGGTGCGTAAGTTACATAGTTACATAGTAGGTGAGGTTGAAAAAAGACACAAGTCCATCAAGTCCAACCTATGTGTGTGATTATGTGTCAGTATTTCATTACATATCCCTGTATGTTGCGGTCATTCAGGTGATTATCTAATAGTTTCTTGAAGCTTTCAATGCTCCCCGCTGAGACCACCGCCTGTGGAAGGGAATTCAACATCCTTGCCGCTCTTACAGTAAAGAACCCTCTATGTAGTTTAAGGTTAAACCTCTTTTCTTCTAATTGTAATGAGTGGCCACGAGTCTTATTAAACTCTCTTCTGCGAAAAAGTTTTATCCCTATTGTGGGGTCACCAGTACAGTATTTATAAATTGAAATCATATCCCCTCTCAAGCGTCTCTTCTCCAGAGAGAATAAGTTCAGTGCTCGCAACCTTTCCTCATAACTAAGATCCTCCAGACCTTTTATTAGCTTTGTTGCCCTTCTTTGTATTCGCTCCATTTCCAGTACATCCCTCCTGAGGACTGGTGCCCAGAACTGGACATCATACTCCAGGTGCGGCCGGACCAGAGCCTTGTAGAGCGGGAGAATTATCGTTTTATCTCTGGAGTTGATCCCCTTTTAATGCATGCCAATATTCTCTTTGCTTTATTAGCAGCAGCTTGGCATTGCATGCCATTGCTGAGCCTATCATCTACTAGGACCCCCAGGTCCTTTTCCATCCTAGATTCCCCCAGAGGTTCTCCCCCAGTGTATAGATTGCATTCATATTTTTGCCACCCAAATGCATTATTTTACATTTTTCTACATTGAACCTCATTTGCCATGTAGTCGCCCACCCCATTAATTTGTTCAGGTCTTTTTGCAAGGTTTCCACATCCTGCGGAGAAGTTATTGCCCTGCTTAGCTTAGTATCGTCTGCAAATACAGAGATTGAACTGTTTATCACATCCTCCAGGTCGTTTATAAACAAATTAAATAGGATTGGTCCCAGCACAGAACCCTGGGGAACCCCACTACCCACCCCTGACCATTCTGAGTACTCCCCATTTATCACCACCCTCTGAACACGCCCTTGTAGCCAGTTTTCAATCCATGTACTCACCATATGGTCCATGCCAACGGACCTTATTTTGTACAGTAAACGTTTATGGGGAACGGTGTCAAATGCTTTTGCAAAATCCAGATATACCAGGTCTACGGGCCTTCCTTTATCTAGATGGCAACTCACCTCCTCATAGAAGGTTAATAGATTGGTTTGGCAAGAACGATTCTTCATGAATCCATGCTGATTACTGCTAATGATATCATTCTTATTACTAAAATCTTGTATATAGTTCCTTATCATCCCCTCCAAGAGTTTACATACTATTGATGTTAGGCTAACTGGTCTGTAATTCCCAGGGATGTTTTTTGGGCCCTTTTTAAATATTGGTGCTACATTGACTTTTCTCCAATCAGCTGGTACCATTCCAGTCAATAGACTGTCTGTAAAAATTAGGAACAACGGTCTGGCAATCACCTGACTGAGTTCCCTAAGTACCCTCGGATGCAAGCCATCTGGTCCCGGTGATTTATTAATGTTAAGTTTCTCAAGTCTAATTTTAATTCCGTCCTCTGTTAACCATGTAGGTGCTTCCTGTGTTGTGTCATGAGGATAAACACTGCAGTTTTGGTTACTGAAGCCCCCCGATTCACTCGTGAATACTGAGGAGAAGAATAAATTCAATACCTTTGCCATCTCCCCATCCTTTGTAACCAGATGTCCTTCCTCATTCTTTATGGGGCCAATATGGTCTGTCCTCTCTTTTTTACTGTTTACATACTTAAAGAATTTCTTGGGATTTTTTTTTCTCTCCTCCGCTATGTGTCTTTCATGTTCTATCTTAGCCGTCCTAATTGCACCCTTACATTTCTTATTGCATTCTTTATATAGTCTGAATGCTGAGGATGATCCCTCAACCTTGTATTTTTTGAAGGCCTTCTCCTTTGCTTTTATATGCATTTTTACATTGGAGTTAAGCCATCCAGGATTTTTGTTCGCTCTTTTAAATTTATTACCCAATGGGATACATTGGCTAATGCCCTTATTTAATATGCTCTTAAAGCAAACCCATCTCTCCTCCATATTCTTTGTTCCTAATATTTTATCCCAATTTATGCCTTTTAGCAAGGTTTGTAGTTTAGGGAAGTTGGCTCTTTTGAAATTCAGTGTCTTTGTGTTCCCTTCATGTTTCCTATTTGTGTGATTTATACTGAAACTAATTGACCTGTGATCGCTGTTACCTAAATTGCCCCGTATTTCCACATCTGTGATCAGGTCTGTATTGTTGGTAATCAGTAGATCCAGTAATGTTTTATTTCTAGTTGGTGCGTCTACCATCTGACCCATAAAATTGTCCTGCAAGACATTAAGGAACTGGCGAGCCTTAAATGAATGCGCGGTTCCCTTCGCCCAGTCTATGTCTGGATAATTAAAATCCCCCATTATGATAACACTTCCCATCCTTGCTGCTAATCCAATTTGTGATAGGAGATCCGTCTCCACTTCCTCCCTCAGGTTAGGGGGCCTATAGCATACTCCCAGTATTATTTTCCCCTTAGCTTCATCCCTTTGGAGCTCCACCCATAAGGATTCCACCTCCTCACTAGCTCCCTCAGTGATGTCATCTCTCACATTCACTTGTACATTATTCTTGATATATAGGCATACCCCTCCCCCTATTTTACCCTCTCTATCCTTGCGGTATAGGGTATACCTTTGAATGTTTGCCAGCCAATCATGAGAGCTGTTGAACCAGGTCTCTGAAATTCCCACAAAATCCAAATCCTCCTTGTACAACAGTATCTCTAGTTCACCCATCTTGTCCGCCATGCTCCTGGCATTGGTGAACATGCCACATAGTTTAGACCGGTTGCATATTGTCCTCGTATTGGGTGTTTCAAGATTGCAACTAGGACTTGCTACTATACTCACCTTGTGTTTTTGTGCTTTGGTTAACCTACCACTAATGCCCCCAATACTACCCTCTGGAATATCTTCCGCGCTGGCTATCACTGTCTCTGGACCCTCCCCCCCATCGCCTAGTTTAAAAACCCCTCTAACTTTTTGGCCATCTTCATTCCCAGCAGATCTGCACCCTCCTCATTTAGGTGCAGTCTGTCCCTTCTATAGTACCGGTTACCGACTGAGAAGTCGGCCTAGTCCTCCAGGAACCCAAACCCCTCCTTACTACACCAGCTCTTCAGCCACTTGTTTACTTCCCTAATCTCCCTCTGCCTTTCTGGTGTGGCTCGATGTACCGGTAGTATTCCTGAGAACACTACCTTGGAGGTCCTTTTCCTCAATTTAGCACCTAAGTTCCTAAAATCGTTCTTTAGGACACTCCATCTGCCTCTGACTTTGTCATTGGTGCCAACGTGCACCATGACAGCTGGGTCTTCCCCAGCCCCTCCCAGTAATCTCTCCACAAGATCCGTGATGTGCCGAACCCGAGCGCCCGGTAGACAACATACTGTTCGGCGCTTCAGGTCTTGGTTACAGATTGCCCTCTCTGTCCTTCTAAGAATTGAGTCCCCTACCACCAGAATCTGTCTTTCCTTTCCCTTTGCTTCCCCCCCACTCTCACTGGAGAAGTTCTTCCCCTGGCAGCTAGGAGAGTCCCTCATCTCCAGCAGTGCTGGTCCCTGACTGGTTTCACCAATGTCACTCAATGGAGCGTACTTATTGGGATGCTCCAGTCCTGGATCGGCCTCTCTGGCACTTCCCGCTCTACCCCTCCTGACTGTCACCCACAAGTAACTTACCACATCCAGGTATGAGTCCCCAGGCCCCTTTTGCAATGACCTAAAACGCTTCCGGTATACTTCCAGGGTTAGCTGAAACTTTTGGATGATCGCAGCCTTTAGGGCCTCATAATCGTCACCCTGCTCTTCTGACAGTTCGACATAAGCATTCAGAGCCTTGCCTCGTAGTCCTGGCGTCAGGTGTGCTGGGGCAGATGGTACTGACGGCAAGTTTTTTCAAACAACAGTAGAAACACATCAATGCCGGGGTCACTGGCAGAGAGGCATCCCTGTGCTCTAGGGATACGAGATTCTGAGCCTGAGGCTGCTGCTGTAGCCTAGCCATCTCCAGTTCGTGCCAACGATCAGCCTCCCTCTCAGCCTGGCATTCTGCAGCCTCTCTCTCAGCCCTGCCTTCTTCTCGCTCAGCCCTGCGTTCTGCAGCCTCTCTCTTGGCCTGCAGCCTGGTGCTCGAGAAACTGCAGGTACACCACAGGATCCATCTCCCTGAGGTGTTGTAGCATTTCTTGCATTTGAGGAGGATCTATCCTGGTTTCAAGCAATCTGATGCTGGCCTGCATAGGCGGTGGCTTGGCGGTAACAATCAATGGTATTCCAGTGTCAGTCTCTACTTGCCCATCCGGTGAGGCCGCTTCTGACCCACTGAGCTCTGGAGTAACGGAAACCCTTTCTGGTCCAGTTTCCCCCAGAACTCCCGTAGGGCATATATCAAGCCTTCACAATTTTTTCCACCAACGTCAATTCCTCTTCCTGCACACTCAACAGTCAGTCCATTTTCGCTCATCTTTTTGTATGCTGATAACCCAGACATGTTGCAAGCAGAAAAGATAGAACAGAAAGCAGAGATAGGAAGAAGGTGTAGGAAGGAGCTGTTGCTGTATGTCTCTCTTTAAAAAAATAAATAAAAAATATGCACCAGCTTGTGTCAGGATACTCACTGAGGCCGAGTTGCTGAGAGTGGCTTCCCTTGCAGCTGGGTGCATGATACCCCTGGAGATGGCACAGTGGGTGTCGGGGCACGGAGAAGCATGGGTCACCAGCAGGTTGGGAGGTAGCAGGGAGGTCCCAGATAGGAGGACCGTGCAGAGCAACTTCACACTGGAGCTGGCCTGACAGGAACCCAATAGCAGAGACTGGAGATGGAAACTGGTGCTGGATCAGAGATGAGGCTGGGGGTCAAACACAGAGGCAAAGTCCAGAAAACAGGCCTGGGTCAAAACACGGGAGGTCAGGCAGTAGTGAAGTAGGCTGAAGATCAAACAGAGGGATCAGGCAAAGGCAGAGTCCAGGAGGAGGCCGAGGGTCAACCACAGGAATCAAGCAGGCAGAGAAGTCCGCAGAGTAAGCCAAGGGTCAGGTGCTGGAGAGATTCAGGAGAGATCAGGTCAATCCGGGTCACAACGGGTAGGCACAGATACAAACGCTCAGGAACAGGAAGCTGAGAAGACAAACCAGCAATGAAACACTACACAGGACTGTCTTTTATAGGCCCCCAGGGGAACTGGGCAATGACTGGGAACTGGGAACAATGACATGCACATGTCCATGCCGTACGCCGTGTCGTGCACCCGTGTGTGCCAGCCTGCCGCATCGTGCACTTGTATGCGCGAACCTGCTGAATCGCGCACCAGTGAACGCCGTAGCTCACCTCTGACGTGCAGGTGCACAGGAAAGCGCCGATGCTGGCAGATCAGACTTCTGCTGTTCTTCTGACAGTGCCCCCCCAAGGGGCAGCCTTCGGATGCCCAATCTGGCCAGCATTCCTGGGTGTCTTCTGTGAAAGTCCTGCACTAAGCGAGGGGCATGCACATTGTTAGAAGGTTCCCAAGAACTGTCCTCTGGGGGGTACCCCTTCCATTTAACTAGGTACTGGACCCTTCTCCCCTTTATCTGCAGTTTATTATTGCATCTACTTCAAATTCTTCTTCCCCATCAATCTCAATTGGAGGGGGAGGAAGTTCTTGATATTGAGATTGAGATTGCTAGCGGATAGCCACACCTTATCTCCAACTTTAAAACTCGGGTTATTCCTTCTTCCTCTATTATAGTACTTTTCATAGCTTTCTTGAGCCTTCTTCATGGCTTCCTGAATCTGTAAGAAATTTTTTTGGATAAAGCTAATCCGATCCTGTACTGCAGGAGTTGAAACTTCAGGGATGGAATCTGGTAGGAAAGAACGGTGGAACCCGTAATCTGCCCAGAAAGGTGTTTGGTAGGCAAATTCAGGGTAGGAGAGCCGACCAGTCATCTTGGGAGCAAGAGCAGACGCAACAGATTTGTTGTTCTAAGGTTTGGTTAGTCCTCTCTGTTTGGCCGTTGCTCTGTGGGTGAGGGAGAGAGGGAGGTCTTGATTTCCAGAGATTTACACAGATCCCTCCAAAACTTAGAAGTGAACTGGATTCCCCTGTCAGACACAATGTTGAGAGGGACACCATGAAGTCTTACTACCTCTTTTATGAAAATATTTGCAGTAGCTGAAGCTGAGGGAGTGCCCATCATGGGCAGGAAGTGCGTCATCTTTAAGAAGCGGTCGACAACTACTAGGATGGTAGTAAACTTCTCAAAGGGGGGGTAAGTCCACGATGAAATCAATAGAAACTTCTTTCCAGGGACGTTCAGGAACGGGTAAGGATCTTAGAAGTCCCCATGCCTTGGTGTTTGACCTCTTACTGCGTTGACAGGAAATACAGGATTGCATATAATTCTTGCAGTCTTGTCTCCAGCCCGGCCACCAGAAAGAGCGGTTAATTAATTCAGAGGTCTATTGTATTCCAAAGTGCCCTGCTAGCTTGTGGTCATGAAAAGTTTGTAGAATCTGGAGTCTTACTGAGGGAGGAACACATACTTTGTCTTAAGCCCATAGCAGCCCATCTTTCTTTTTCAGAGAGGATACTTCAGGTCCGATGCATTGACTGGAGGGCCATTTGATGGCCGATTGAAGATTGGGTTGAATGAGGCAAAGGAAGTTGTGAGGAGATAAGATGGTTCCAGGTTCTGTTGGTTCATTAACTTCTGGAAACATATGGGAAAGTGCATCCGCCTTCCCGTTCTTGGAGCCAGGTCGATAGGAAATGTGAAAGTTAAAACTTGAGAAAAATAAGGCCCAACGGGCTTGTCGAGGTCTAAGGCACTTGGCTGTTCGGAGGTATTCTAGGTTTCGGTGGTCGGTAAAGGTCATGATGGGTTGGGAAGCCCCCTCCTGTACGTATCTCCATTCTTCTAAGGCAAATTTTATGGCTAATAGTTCTCTGTCCCCAACGTCGTAATTTTTTCGGGGGCTGAGTTTACGAGAGGCAAAGGCTACCGGGTGAAGCAGTGCTTTTTGGGTGCTTCTTTGGGAGAGGATTGCTCCTGTCACGGACTCCAAGGCATCCACTTCTATTACATAAGGCAAAGCTGGATTGGGATGTTGGAGAACAGGAGCTGACATAAAAAGTCTCTTTAATTCATCGAAAGCTCCCTGAGCTTCCTGCGACCATCGGAAGCTAGTCTGCTGGCGGGTAAGCTGAGTGATGGGAGAGATGATTGAGGAAAAACCTTTAATAAATCTGCGATAAAAATTGGCAAAGCCAACGAATCGCTGAACCCCCTTTTTATCAGAAGGAGCTGGCCACTCCTGCATAGCTTTAACTTTTTGTCGGTCCATTGCGACCCCTCCTGTAGAGATGATGAACCCGAGGAACTGGATTGTATCCTTCTCAAATTCACACTTCTCTCCTTTTAGGTATAGGCCATGTTTTCTGAGGATCAAAAGCACCTTCTCCACATGAGTTTGATATTGTTCTACTGTGGTGGAAAAAATTAAGATATCATCTAGATAAACTATCACAAAATTATCTAGATACTCACGGAAGATGTCATTGACCAGGTGTTGAAACATAGCCGGGGCGTTACAAAGCCCAAAAGGCATCACTAGATATTCCCAAAAAGTGCCCAAATCTGGACCTGAAGGAGTCTCCGACACGTATCCGAACAAGATTGTATGCACCCCGGAGATCTAATTTGGTAAATATTCGGGCAGTTCGGAGACGCTGGAAAAATTCAGGAAAGAGAGGTAGTGGATATCTGTTCTTGATAGTAATTTTATTGAGCTCTCTATAGTCCACACAAGGCCTCAGAGATCCCTCCTTTTTTTCGATGAAAAAGATTCCTGCTCTGGCTGGGGAAGAAGAGGGACGGATGAATCCCTTTTCAATGTTCTCGTCAATATAGGAACGGAGAGCTTCCAATTCAGTCTCAGACAAAGGAAAGATACGGCCGAAGGGAATCTCAGAACCAGGTAGGAGGTCAATAGGGCAATCATAAGGTTGATGAGGTGGTAAACTGTCAGCTTTTCTTTTGTCAAAGATGTGCAGAAATTTGTGATATGCTGTAGGGACATGCTGGAGATTATCTGGCATTGACTGTATGGCTAGACAGGTAGCGGTCTTGTTGTGGCTTGGCAAGAAACAATGCTGAGAGCAATACACAGAAGAGAAAAGGATTTCTTTCTTGCTCCAATTGATCTGAGGATCATGGGCTTGCAACCATGGGAATCCCAGAATGATTGCAAACATGGGTGAGCTTATGATGTCAAAACGAAGAAATTCTCTGTGGCCAGAGTCAGTGGAGATAAAAATGGGTTTGGTTTCTTGGGTGACTGGCCCAGAGCAGGGTAGGGACCCATCTGCCAGATGTATTTGCAGTAGTTGTTTCTTGACTTGGAGAGGGACATGCAGACTTTGGGCGAGGGATGAGTTTAGGAAACATCTGCAGGCTCCCGAGTCAACGATGGACAACTGTTGAACCTCCTCTTCCGCCACCTGAAAAGAGACCGGGAGGACAAGGTGAGACTGGCTAGAACTGACAACTTGGAAGTTCATGGCAAACTGTGGATGGAACTTACTAGGTCTCACAGGGCAGTTGTGTAAGAAATGGCCCACTTATCCACAGTACAAGCAAAGATTGGCTTGACGCCGGCAGAGTTTTTCATCAGGAGTGGGGGAAAGCGGAGAGCGGATTAAACCCAGTTGTATGTGTTCACTATCAGAGGAGGCAGGAGGGATCATGGCAGGAGCAGGAACAGGAGGAACCCGAGGTAGCATCCAGGTTGGTCTGGGCGCCTGGAAACGATTGGAAGGCGCCGCTCCCGTAAGCATCTGTCGAGTTTCGTGGCTAGTGGATCAGGTCTTTCAGGGAGGCAGGAGTATCCACCTGAGCCAGTTCATCCTTTAGAGTTTCTGAAAAACCCTGACGATACTGGTACTTGAGAGCGGCCTCATTCCAGCTTGTGTCTCTTGACCATTTTCAAAATTCCACGGTGTAATCTTCTACAGGTCTCTTATCCTGGGTCAGGGTGTGCAAAATGGATTCGGCCGTGGCAGTGCGCTGTGGGTCGTCATATAGCTGACTCATTGAATCAAAGAAAGTGTCCACTGAATTGAGAAGGGGACTCTTCTGCTCAAGGAGATTGTGAGCCCAAGATTGTAGTTCATCAGACAGCAAGGAGATGACAAATCCCACCTTCACAGACTCGGAATGAAAAGTTCTGGTTTGGAGGGCTATGTACAACAGGCAGGCATTTTTGAATGCCCTGAATTTCTTCCAGTTCCCGGAAAACCGTTCCAGAGTGGGAACCCTGGGTTCAGGAAGAGTCATTATTATTGCAGGAGCAGGGTTGGGTTGATTTTGTTGGGAAGAGGTTGCACTGGCGGATGCTGACGTGGTATCCGAGAGACTTGGAGAGGTAGTCAGGTGCTGAAGACGGCCTTCAATCTGAAAGTAGCCATCCTGGAGTCTCTGAACAGCTTGGGTAATAGCTGCAACCTGCTGGCAAAGAGCCTCAAGGGGAGAGCCAACTCTGTTGGCCTCGGACATGGCTGGTTTGTACTGTCAGGATACTCACTGAGGCTGAGTTGCTGAGAGCTTCCCTTGCAGCTGGGTGCACGATACCCCTGGAGATGGCACAGCGGGTATCGGGCACGGAGAAGCATGGGTCACCAGCAGGTTGGGAGGTAGCAGGGAGGTCCCAGATAGTAGGTCCAGGCAGAGCAACTTCACACTGGAGCTGGCCTGGCAGGAACCCAATAGCGGAGACTGGAAATGGAAACTGGTGCTGGATCAGAGATGAGGCTGGGGGTCAAACACAGAGGCAAAGTCCAGAAAACAGGCCAGGGTCAAAACACGGGAGGTCAGGCAGTAGTGAAGTGGGCTGAAGATCAAACACAGGGATCAGGCAAAGGCAGAGTCCAGGAGGAGGCCGATGGTCAAACACAGGAATCAAGCAGGCAGAGAAGTCCGTAGAGTAAGCCAAGGGTCAGGTGCTAGAGAGATTCAGGAGAGGTCAGGTCAATCCGGGTCACAACAGGTAGGCACAGATACAAACGCTCAGGAACAAGATACAAGAAGCTGAGAAGACAAACCAGCAATGAAACACTGCAGAGGGCTGTCTTTTATAGGCCCCCAGGGGAACTCCCGCTGTGCGCACAACGACGCGCACGTGCCCACACCGTACACCGCAGCGCATGCCTGCCGAATTGCGCACTCATATGCGCGAACCTGCTAAATTGCACACCCGTGAATGCCATAGCGCACCTCTGCCGCGCAGGCACACAGGAAAGCGCCGAAGCTGGCAGATCAGGCTTCTGCTGTTCCTCTGACAGCTTGTCTTTAAGGACTGTTTCCACACAGGTTACAATACTTCAGTGCAGAGCTAATACCTAACAATGCACTGAATGCTCTAAATGCAAAACTATCCAGCTACGCTGCCAGCCAATATGTGACAAATGTGGGTGTCAGATCCCTGCCCTCCTCGCTAACTCGCGACAGAGGACCGGCCAACCTCACACCACGCTGTCACTTCCATAACAATGCCACTCTCAGCCGTGCCCAGCAGAAAGATTTTCCAGCTTGCGCGACCACAATCTAGGTGCCAACAGCCTAAGAGCAATTGTCACTGGGCTAATTATGCAATTAACCCTTTAATTGCCACCACTGATGTTTGTTTTAGGAAGGGTCAGGACTTCAATCAATTTAGCAATACCAATTCAGAATAAGCGTCTGCAACACACACTGCCACCACAGACAGGTCTGCTCAGAGGCCTTACTGTACAACAGCAGCGATCTTTTAAGAGGCAGGTTCATTTATAGCTTGCATTAAGAGCTTTAGAGACAAGGTTAACACTTTTCAACATAAGGGTTTATTATGGAGGTCAAGTTGGTACAAATAAAACATTTACAGAAAAAAGATGTTTCAAAAGGATAAAGACAATATACAGCCACAAAGAAAAAAGGTAGAATTGGGGAGGAAGAATACTTGCAATTAAAGTCCGAGGGTTGATCAGAGTTCAATCGATGAGCTGGGTAATTGGTTCTCAAACTTGGCAGATGTCCCTGCTTGGATGGTAAAAGGAGAATTGACCATTGTCTTGGCTTCTCCTCTTTTCTATCAAATCAAAGGGGGTGTTGACTAGGGATGAGCTTCGTGTTCGAGTCAAACCCATGTTCGACTCGAACATCGGCTGTTCGATCGTTCGTCGAATTGCGAACGATATGGGCCGTTCGCGCCAAATTCGTGTGGCGCGTCACGGCCCATAATTCACTGCGGCATCGCAGTGCATTGCTGGCTGATGATTGGCCAAGCATGCACTATGACCCGCATGCTTGGCCAATCACAGCGCCGCCTGAACAGAGAGCCGTAATTGGCCAAAGCCAAGGAGGCTTTGGCCAATTATGGCTCAGGGGATTTAGTACACGCCCCACACTATATAAGGCCGCCTGCACGGCGGCCCTGTGTAGTGTGTGTTCCGGCGTTCATTGAGAGAGAGAGAGAGACAGACAGTGACATTTGATTTGAGTTAGATAGATTAAGCAGAACAGTCAGTCAGTTAGCTACACTTACAGTGTATTGTGTATATATATGCATCCCAGGTGTTGCATATATATATATATATATACACTGTATTCAGTTTAGCTAGATCCGTTCTTGTTATCTTCCTACTGACAGGCAGGCTTGTCTTGTTACAGTATTTACAGCTACCTGAAGAAAATTACTGGTGTTCCTTTGATCCTATTAGTACCACAGTCAGGCAGCTAGACTATTTACAGTTAGTGCAGTGCGTCCTGCTCACAGTGTTCAGCTAGATCCGTTCCTGTTATCTTCTTACTGACAGGCAGGCTTGTCTTGTTACAGTATATACAGCTACCTGAAGAAAATTACTGGTGTTCTTTTGATCCTATTAGTACCACAGTCAGGCAGCTAGACTATTTACAGTTAGTGCAGTGCGTCCTGCTCACAGTGTTCAGATAAACCTACAAGTTAGTGGGGTGCGTCCTGCTCACAGTGTTCAGCTAAACCCACAAGTTAGTGTGGTGCGGCCACCTCACAGTGTTCAGCTAAACCTACAAGTTAGTGCAGTGCGTCCTGCTCACAGTGTTCAGCTAGATCCATTCCTGTTATCATCCTACTGACAGGCAGGCTTGTCTTGTTACAGTATATACAGCTACCTGAAGAAAATTACTGGTGTTCTTTTGATCCTATTAGTACCACAGTCAGGCAGCTAGACTATTTACAGTTAGTGCAGTGCGTCCTGCTCACAGTGTTCAGCTAAACCTACAAGTTAGTGGGGTGCGTCCTGCTCACAGTGTTCAGCTAAACCTACAAGTTAATGTGGTGCGGCCACCTCACAGTGTTCAGCTAAACCTACAAGTTAGCGCAGTGCGTCCTGCTCACAGTGTTCAGCTAGATCCGTTACTGTTATCTTCTTACTGACAGGCAGGCTTGTCTTGTTACAGTATATACAGCTACCTGAAGAAAATTAATGGTGTTCTTTTGATCCTATTAGTACCACAGTCAGGCAGCTAGACTATTTACAGTTAGTGCAGTGCGTCCTGCTCACAGTGTTCAGCTAAACCTACAAGTTAGTGGGGTGCGTCCTGCTCACAGTGTTCAGCTAAACCTACAAGTTAGTGTGGTGCGTCCACCTCACAGTGTTCAGCTAAACCTACAAGTTAGTGCAGTGCGTCCTGCTCACAGTGTTCAGCTAGATCCGTTCCTGTTATCTTCCTACTGACAGGCAGGCTTGTCTTGTTACAGTATATACAGCTACCTGAAGAAAATTACTGGTGTTCTTTTGATCCTATTAGTACCACAGTCAGGCAGCTAGACTATTTACAGTTAGTGCAGTGCGTCCTGCTCACAGTGTTCAGCTAAACCTACAAAAGTTAGTGGGGTGCGTCCTGCTCAGTGTTCAGCTAAACCTTCAAGTTAGTGCGGTGCGTCCTGCTCACAGTGTTCAGCTAAACCTACAAGTTAGTGGGGTGCGTCCTGCTCACAGTGTTCAGCTAAACCTACAAGTTAGTGTGGTGCGTCCACCTCACAGTGTTCAGCTAAACCTACAAGTTAGTGCAGTGCGTCCTGCTCACAGTGTTCAGCTAGATCCGTTCCTGTTATCTTCTTACTGACAGGCAGGCTTGTCTTGTTACAGTATATACAGCTTCCTGAAGAAAATTACTGGTGTTCTTTTGATCCTATTAGTACCACAGTCAGGCAGCTAGACTATTTACAGTTAGTGCAGTGCATTCTGCTCACAGTGTTCAGCTAAACCTACAAGTTAGTGGGTTGCGTCCTGCTCACAGTGTTCAGCTAAACCTACAAGTTAGTGTGGTGCATCCACCTCACAGTGTTCAGCTAGATCCGTTCCTGTTATCTTCTTACTGACAGGCAGGCTTGTCTTGTTACAGTATATACAGCTACCTGAAGAAAATTACTGGTGTTCTTTTGATCCTATTAGTACCACAGTCAGGCAGCTAGACTATTTACAGTTAGTGCAGTGCGTCCTGCTCACAGTGTTCAGCTAAACCTTCAAGTTAGTGGGGTGCGTCCTGCTCACAGTGTTCAGCTAAACCTACAAGTTAGTGTGGTGCGGCCACCTCACAGTGTTCAGCTAAACCTACAAGTTAGCACAGTGCGTCCTGCTCACAGTGTTCAGCTAGATCCATTCCTGTTATCTTCCTACTGACAGGCAGGCTTGTCTTGTTACAGTATATACAGCTACCTGAAGAAAATTACTGGTGTTCTTTTGATCCTATTAGTACCACAGTCAGGCAGCTAGACTATTTACAGTTAGTGCAGTGCGTCCTGCTCAGAGTGTTCAGCTAAACCTACAAGTTAGTGGGGTGCATCCTGCTCACAGTGTTCAGCTAAACCTAGAAGTTAGTGTGGTGCGTCCACCTCACAGTGTTCAGCTAAACCTACAAGTTAGCGCAGTGCATCCTGCTCACAGTGTTCAGCTAGATCCGTTCCTGTTATCTTCTTACTGACAGGCAGGCTTGTCTTGTTACAGTATATACAGCTACCTGAAGAAAATTAATGGTGTTCTTTTGATCCTATTAGTACCACAGTCAGGCAGCTAGACTATTTACAGTTAGTGCAGTGCGTCCTGCTCACAGTGTTCAGCGAAACCTACAAAAGTTAGTGGGGTGCGTCCTGCTCAGTGTTTAGCTAAACCTTCAAGTTAGTGCGGTGCGTCCTGCTCACAGTGTTCAGCTAAACCTACAAGTTAGTGGGGTGCGTCCTGCTCACAGTGTTCAGCTAAACCTACAAGTTAGTGTGGTGCGTCCACCTCACAGTGTTCAGCTAAACCTACAAGTTAGTGCAGTGCGTCCTGCTCACAGTGTTCAGCTAGATCCGTTCCTGTTATCTTCTTACTGACAGGCAGGCTTGTCTTGTTACAGTATATACAGCTTCCTGAAGAAAATTACTGGTGTTCTTTTGATCCTATTAGTACCACAGTCAGGCAGCTAGACTATTTACAGTTAGTGCAGTGCGTCCTGCTCACAGTGTTCAGCTAAACCTACAAGTTAGTGGGGTGCGTCCTGCTCACAGTGTTCAGCTAAACCTACAAGTTAGTGTGGTGCGGCCACCTCACAGTGTTCAGCTAAACCTACAAGTTAGCGCAGTGCGTCCTGCTCACAGTGTTCAGCTAGATCCATTCCTGTTATCTTCCTACTGACAGGCAGGCTTGTCTTGTTACAGTATATACAGCTACCTGAAGAAAATTACTGGTGTTCTTTTGATCCTATTAGTACCACAGTCAGGCAGCTAGACTATTTACAGTTAGTGCAGTGCGTCCTGCTCACAGTGTTCAGCGAAACCTACAAAAGTTAGTGGGGTGCGTCCTGCTCAGTGTTTAGCTAAACCTTCAAGTTAGTGCGGTGCGTCCTGCTCACAGTGTTCAGCTAAACCTACAAGTTAGTGGGGTGCGTCCTGCTCACAGTGTTCAGCTAAACCTACAAGTTAGTGTGGTGCGTCCACCTCACAGTGTTCAGCTAAACCTACAAGTTAGTGCAGTGCGTCCTGCTCACAGTGTTCAGCTAGATCCGTTCCTGTTATCTTCTTACTGACAGGCAGGCTTGTCTTGTTACAGTATATACAGCTTCCTGAAGAAAATTACTGGTGTTCTTTTGATCCTATTAGTACCACAGTCAGGCAGCTAGACTATTTACAGTTAGTGCAGTGCGTCCTGCTCACAGTGTTCAGCTAAACCTACAAGTTAGTGGGGTGCGTCCTGCTCACAGTGTTCAGCTAAACCTACAAGTTAGTGTGGTGCGGCCACCTCACAGTGTTCAGCTAAACCTACAAGTTAGCGCAGTGCGTCCTGCTCACAGTGTTCAGCTAGATCCATTCCTGTTATCTTCCTACTGACAGGCAGGCTTGTCTTGTTACAGTATATACAGCTACCTGAAGAAAATTACTGGTGTTCTTTTGATCCTATTAGTACCACAGTCAGGCAGCTAGACTATTTACAGTTAGTGCAGTGCGTCCTGCTCACAGTGTTCAGCTAAACCTACAAGTTAGTGGGGTGCGTCCTGCTCACAGTGTTCAGCTAAACCTAGAAGTTAGTGTGGTGCGTCCACCTCACAGTGTTCAGCTAAACCTACAAGTTAGCGCAGTGCGTCCTGCTCACAGTGTTCAGCTAGATCCGTTCCTGTTATCTTCTTACTGACAGGCAGGCTTGTCTTGTTACAGTATATACAGCTACCTGAAGAAAATTAATGGTGTTCTTTTGATCCTATTAGTACCACAGTCTGGCAGCTAGACTATTTACAGTTAGTGCAGTGCGTCCTGCTCACAGTGTTCAGCTAAACCTACAAGTTAGTGGGGTGCGTCCTGCTCACAGTGTTCAGCTAAACCTACAAGTTAGTGGGGTGCGTCCTGCTCACAGTGTTCAGCTAAACCTACAAGTTAGTGTGGTGCGTCCACCTCACAGTGTTCAGCTAAACCTACAAGTTAGTGCAGTGCGTCCTGCTCACAGAGTTCAGCTAGATCCGTTCCTGTTATCTTCCTACTGACAGGCAGGCTTGTCTTGTTACAGTATATACAGCTACCTGAAGAAAATTACTGGTGTTCTTTTGATCCTATTAGTACCACAGTCAGGCAGCTAGACTATTTACAGTTAGTGCAGTGCGTCCTGCTCATAGTGTTCAGCGAAACCTACAAAAGTTAGTGGGGTGCGTCCTGCTCAGTGTTCAGCTAAACCTTCAAGTTAGTGCGGTGCGTCCTGCTCACAGTGTTCAGCTAAACCTACAAGTTAGTGGGGTGCGTCCTGCTCACAGTGTTCAGCTAAACCTACAAGTTAGTGTGGTGCGTCCACCTCACAGTGTTCAGCTAAACCTACAAGTTAGTGCAGTGCGCCCTGCTCACAGTGTTCAGCTAGATCCGTTCCTGTTATCTTCTTACTGACAGGCAGGCTTGTCTTGTTACAGTATTTACAGCTACCTGAAGAAAATTACTGGTGTTCCTTTGATCCTATTAGTACCACAGTCAGGCAGCTAGACTATTTACAGTTAGTGCAGTGCGTCCTGCTCACAGTGTTCAGCTAGATCCGTTCCTGTTATCTTCTTACTGACAGGCAGGCTTGTCTTGTTACAGTATATACAGCTACCTGAAGAAAATTACTGGTGTTCTTTTGATCCTATTAGTACCACAGTCAGGCAGCTAGACTATTTACAGTTAGTGCAGTGCGTCCTGCTCACAGTGTTCAGATAAACCTACAAGTTAGTGGGGTGCGTCCTGCTCACAGTGTTCAGCTAAACCTACAAGTTAGTGTGGTGCGGCCACCTCACAGTGTTCAGCTAAACCTACAAGTTAGTGCAGTGCGTCCTGCTCACAGTGTTCAGCTAGATCCATTCCTGTTATCTTCCTACTGACAGGCAGGCTTGTCTTGTTACAGTATATACAGCTACCTGAAGAAAATTACTGGTGTTCTTTTGATCCTATTAGTACCACAGTCAGGCAGCTAGACTATTTACAGTTAGTGCAGTGCGTCCTGCTCACAGTGTTCAGCTAAACCTACAAGTTAGTGGGGTGCGTCCTGCTCACAGTGTTCAGCTAAACCTACAAGTTAGTGGAGTGCGTCCTGCTCACAGTGTTCAGCTAAACCTACAAGTTAGTGCAGTGCGTCCTGCTCACAGTGTTCAGCTAGATCCATTCCTGTTATCTTCCTACTGACAGGCAGGCTTGTCTTGTTACAGTATATACAGCTACCTGAAGAAAATTACTGGTGTTCTTTTGATCCTATTAGTACCACAGTCAGGCAGCTAGACTATTTACAGTTAGTGCAGTGCGTCCTGCTCACAGTGTTCAGCTAAACCTACAAGTTAGTGGGGTGCGTCCTGCTCACAGTGTTCAGCTAAACCTACAAGTTAGTGGAGTGCGTCCTGCTCACAGTGTTCAGCTAAACCTACAAGTTAGTGTGGTGCGTCCACCTCACAGTGTTCAGCTAAACCTACAAGTTAGTGTGGTGCGTCCACCTCACAGTGTTCAGCTAAACCTACAAGTTAGTGGGGTGCGTCCTGCTCACAGTGTTCAGCTAAACCTACAAGTTAGTGGGGTGCGTCCACCTCACAGTGTTCAGCTAAAGCTACCTGTAGAAGGTTGGTTATGTTCTCATACTACAGGCAGGCAGTTGATTTTGCTAGCTGCAGTATCAGTACATATATATATATATATATATATATATATATATATATATCCCAGCTTAGTGCAGCTACAGGCCATTAGTATGTCTGGAAGGCCAAGAAGGAGAGGCAGACAGTCACAAGCCAATAAGAGAGGGCAAGCAGGCTCTGTGTCTAGTGCTGGTCATGGAGATGGTGCATCCTCATCAGCATGTGGCCGTGGAACACGCTTGGGCTTTTTATCGGCAGCTGGCCGTGTTGAGCCACAACATGCGGAAGACTTGGTCGAGTGGATGACCAAGCCGTCCTCATCCTACTCATCCTCTCTCACCCATGCCCAGGGTACTTTGTCTGGCAAAGCAGCGGCCTCTTCCCTCGGCTCAATGTCATCAGTGACTCCTTCCCTAGCCCCACCATGCCTCCTGAGGAGTCCCTCGAACTGTTTGACCACAGTGTTGGGCACATGCTCCAGGAGGATGCCCAGCGTTTGGAAGGCTCTGATGATGATACTGAGCTCAATGAAGGCAGTAACATGAGCGCAGACAGAGGGGGTGCCCAAGAAGGACAGCAATCTGGCAGTCATGCTCCCCCTGCTGCAGCATACTGCCAGGTTTGCTCCAGTGATGAGGAGGGAGGGGATGATGAGGTCACTGACTCAACGTGGGTGCCTGATAGGAGAGAGGAGGAGGAGGAGGAGGCGGCACATCACCAACGAGGCAGGATGCCCTCCAGGGGCCAGCCTAAGGGCAGCACATTGACTGCATCACACCCCAAAGCTCCACATGTGCAGGGCGCTGCAGTCTCTGCGCGTTATTCAAAAAGTTCTTTGGTGTGGGCCTTTTTTGAGACGAGTGCATCAGATCGCACCGCTGCTATTTGCAACATATGTCTCAAGCGTATCTCGCGTGGCCAAAACATCTCCCGCTTGGGTACCACATGCTTGACCAGACATATGTTGACCTGCCATGCAGTTCGTTGGCAAGCGTATCTAAAAGACTCACACCAAAGAACAAAGAGGACCTCTCCTTGCTCCTCATCAGCTGAGATCTCCAACCCCACTATACTTTCAGTCCTCTCTGAGACCTGCACTGAGAGGAATGAAGGTGTAGAATTAGGTGTGTCACAGCCAAGTACTTGTGGGCAATCTGCTTTTGGTACACCGACGTCAGATTGTACCAGGCAAATTTCCCTGCCCCAGCTGCTGCACCGCCGAAAGAAGTTTGCTCCCAGCCATCCACATGCACAGCGGTTGAATGCTAGCTTGGCAAAATTGCTAGCACTTCAACTGCTGCCTTTTCAGTTGGTAGACTCTGCCCCCTTCCGTGAGTTTGTGGAATGTGCGGTTCCTCAGTGGCAGGTACCTAAACGCCACTTTTTCTCACGGAAGGCGATTCCGGCTCTCTACCGGCATGTGGAAGGCAATGTCCATGCCTCGCTGGACAGGGCGGTCAGCGGTAAGGTGCATATTACCGCTGACTCATGGTCCAGCAGGCATGGACAGGGACGTTACTTAAGTTTCACGGCGCATTGGGTGACTCTGCTGGCAGCTGGGAAGGATGCAGGACAAGGTGCAGTAGTGTTGGAGGTTGTTCCGCCACCACGCCTCCAAAATGCTAATGATTGTGACACACCTCTCTCCTCCACCCCTCCTCTTCTTCTTCCTCCATGGCCTCTTCCTGTGCTTTGTCCTCGGAACCAGCGGTGCTCCGTAGCCATTCAAGGGGCTACGCAAGTACGCAGGCCAAAAGATACCATGCGGTGCTTGAGCTGGTGTGCTTGGGGGACAGGAGCCACACTGGAGCAGAGGTTCTGTCAGCTCTGCAGGGGCAAGATCAGAGGTGGTTGACGCCACGCCAACTTAAGGCAGGAATGGTGGTTTGCGACAATGGCACCAACCTCCTCTCTGCCCTCCGACAGGGACAAATGACCCATGTGCCCTGTTTGGCTCACGTCCTTAACTTGGTGGTGCAGCGGTTCTTGGGCAGGTACCCGGGCTTACAGGATGTCCTGAGGCAGGCCAGGAAAGTCTGTGTGCATTTCCGCCGGTCATATAATGCCAGTGCTCGGCTGACGGACCTCCAAAAGGAGTTTAACCTGCCCAAGAACCGCCTAATCTGTGACATGCCCACCAGGTGGAACTCAACGTTGGCCATGCTGCAGCAGCTGCACACACAGCAGAGGGCCATCAATGAGTACCTGTGCGACTATGGCACCAGGACAGGGTCAGGGGAGCTTGTTTTTTTTTCCCCACGCCAGTGGGCCATGATCAGGGATTCATGCACTGTCCTGTCACCATTTGAGGAGGCCACGAGGATGGTGAGCAGTGACAGTGCATGCATCAGTGACACTGTCCCCCTTGTCCACCTATTGGAGCACACGCTGCATGGAATAATGGACAGGGCACTTGAGGCAGAACAGAGGCAGGAAGAGGAGGACTTCCTTAGCTCTCAAGGCCCCCTTTATCCAGACAGTGTTTCTGCATGCCCGCCGATCACACAGGAAGAGGACGAGGAGGAGGAGGAGGAAGATAGTGTCAGTATGGAGGTGGAGCCTGGCACTCAGCATCAGCAGCAGTCTTTAAGGGATCAGTCCCAAGAAACACATGGACTTGTACGTGTCTGGGAGGAGGTGGCTGCGGACCATGTCGTCCTTAGTGACCCAGAGGACTCCGGACCGAATGCCTCAGCAAACCTACGCTGCATGGCCTCCCTGATCCTGCAAAGCCTGCGTAAGGATCCTCGTATTCGTAGTAACAAGGAGAAGGACCAATACTGGCTGGCAACCCTCCTTGATCCACGTTACAAGGGTAAGGTTGCGGACCTTATCTTGCCATCGCAGAGGGAGCAGAGGATGAAACATCTTCGGGAGGCCTTGCAGAAAGGTCTGTGCAACGCATTCCCAGAGACTGGGAGGTTACAAACTCCTGTTTCTGGACAACGTGTTGCTGAGGCTTCGGTCAGTCAAAGAAGGAGCGGTGGAGAAGGTGGCCGTCTGACCGATGCGTTCAGACAATTTTTTGGTCCGCAGCCCCAAGGTATGATCGGTTCCAGCAACCATCGCCAGCGTCTGTTTTACATGGTGCAGCAAAAAGGGGTCTGACCCGGAGTAGCGAACAGAAAAGGTATGCCACATCCCATAATATAGGAAAAAAAACAATGGGTTCCCCAGAGGTGGGATTTTTAAGGCATTACCAAAAAACGTTCATAGTATGTATGAAAAAAGAAAATTTTATTACAAAATACACACACATAATACAAAAATATACCAAGTGACAAAATCAACTCAAGCATAAAAAAATACATAGATACGAATGCATCAAGGACAGCATGTGGGGGACAGAAAATAATCACAATGGACAAACAGTTAAGCATAGGATGGGGTAGGTCTCACTAAACCGACGCGTTTCGGAAAGTCCTTCGTCAGGGTTTGACAAGTGAGGTTTATCATCTGTTTAATATTACAGAAGCAAAAAACATAGAGTAGTTAGCATTACATATACATGTGACATAATATGTCCCCCATACCTCATATGTGAGAGTGAACTCACTTACCCAATGCAAGTGTTACAAAAAGATTCAAAGCAAATAATCAGCTCTGCTGTGGTATCCCAGGCCATGTGTAATTCCAGGTGATCCAATTGTGAGTAGATGGAGTACTAGAAGAGGTTCATGTGGAGGACACCATTTCCCTAGATGCTGAGACACGTCACGTCCAAATTAGGGCGCAACGTCTGTGCATGGGCTGGGGTCCACAGAAATCTTCGGACCTAAGACCAAGCAAACAGTATCATGAGGAGTGGCAAAGAGTTGGGGGTGAACACCCCCATCAGACTGGTACAGAGAACCTGTCAATGTGTAAAGGCTAATGGTCAAAACGAAACATACCTGGGATCTGGAGCCACAAATAACACCTACAAGGTGTACTGTAGGGGGAGGGGAGGAGGGCACGGAGGGTACCTTGCTGACCATCAGACAGACATCATAAAAGAGATCTGGTGTTGGGAGAGAGAGGGGGGTCTTTTTTTAGAAAAAAAAAAAAAAAAAAGGTAATGCAAAAAGTATATATATATGGGTTGTGGTATATATAACCACATCACATATGAGCAAATAATCAAAAGGGTAAAAAGCTCCCCAAATAATCAGAGGAGTGAAAAGCTCCCCAGTAATACCCCCAGTCCAACAGGTAACTTACTTTAGCAGCTAGGAGCCCAGCATGAGTGCAGCATCCTCCTCCGATCACAAGATCCGAGTGGATGAGCTCAGCTATTTATCTCCACTGAAAGTGAGGCCAGCTGATTGCAACAGCAAGCAGCTGTGTGCATCGTGTCCACCCTGGACTCCCTCCTCCCATTCGGCTCCAGCTGACAGGGGATCCGCCCCTGGGCAGATCTCCTGTCATCCTGGTCCAATAGTGGGCCCCCTGGGAGTGGACCGCGCCACGCCCCCCCAAAGGAACGAATGACGCCGGTCCTGACCCCACACCGCGCACGCGCACCAGTAACACTGGAGCGCATCGTCGCGGCTGACGTCACGGCGCCGCGTCCCGGAGGCGCGCGCCGCCGTTCACTCCCACCAGCACGGGAAGCCAGGACCGGAGTCAGCTGACGCTGAACCCGATCTGGACAGGGGGAACACGATCTGTTCCCCTAGTGTGTCCCGGAGGGGGACAGCCTTACCGTGCTGGGTCCACGCACGGTGACAGCAAGGGGCGGTGCCTGAAAAAAAGAACACACATGCCAACAACAATAAAAAAGGCTGCAGGCCTGCACTCTCATGCAAACCATGGTCGTACGAGCACACTGGATACCAACTAATGCCACTAAGGCGTGGGAGAACACAGCAGAGCCCTAAAATGGGGAGAAAAACCAATGAAAAGAGCCTAGAGCTCTGGAGCAAATAAATAAATAAAAGGGGAACAAAACCCGATACTCCAGCGTGCCTGGGGCACGATAAACAGAGCAGGGGATAACCCCGATGTCCTGCCACACCCGAAACCTGGACATACAGGTAGGCCCCTATCACCTCGAGCCCCAAAGTGGGTTCCTACTTTGGACATAGCGTACGGGCAAGTAAAGCCTAAAAGTTGTAAGGGCATAAATAGGGGCAGGTCAAGGGCCTAGAGTCAGATAACCTGCAAATCGTATGGCAGGACCTGGGGCGTGCAAACAGCCACGGACTCAAGAAAGGATCTATCTTTCCATACTCCCAGAGTCAAAACCCTCCAAGAAGGGCTTGAAACAAGTGGAGTCATTGAGTCCAGGGGGTCTGGTCGCCTGTAAATTGTAGATCCACCTCAGTTCGAGTTGGAGGAGATCCTTGTTCCAATCTCCTCCTCTCCAACCTGGGTGGACCCGATCCAAGATCAAAAATTTGATTCTTGGGAATTCTCCCTGGTGAACCAGGGCCGTATGTCTCCCCAGTGGTAAGTCGGGGTCACATGTCTGCATGCTTCTGATGTGGCGGTATGCCCTATGCCAGAATTCCAATTTGGTTTTTCCGACATAGAAACATCCACAATCACACCAGAGCATGTAGACCACTCCCTTCGTCTTGCAGTTGGCGAAGTGTTTGGGCCTAAAAACGCTACCGTTGGGTAACGTGGGGTTTTTTGTAGTAAACATGAACCTACAGTATCCACAGGCTCCACACATGAAGGTGCCCCTATACTTACAATGCTGGGCAAACTTGGCATCCCTAAATTCGCTTCTCACCAGTCTGGAGGATAGAGAGGTGGCCCTCCTAAAGGTAAAGAGGGGGCTTTCAGGGAGAAGTCTCTGTAGGTTAGGGTCCATAGTGAGAATGTGCCAATACTTGGACACAATTCTCTTGATTTCAATATGTTGGTTACAATATTTGGTGATAATACGTAGAGACTTGTCCTGACTTTTGTTTTTTTGTGAGTAGATCAAGGTCTGCCTGGTGTGTGTGATGGCCCGTTTGTAGGCTTTTTTGAGGGAGGTGCGTGAGTAACCTCTCTCAAGGAGTCTCGCACGCAGGTTATTGGCCTCTATCTTGAAAGTCGCTTCGTCGGTGCAGTTTCTACGCACCCTCAAATATTGGCTGTAGGGTATTGATTTAATGAGACTGGGTGGATGAAAGCTAGAGGCATGCAGGATGGTGTTCCCAGCAGTGGCCTTCCGAAAAAGGCCACTGCTGAGTCCACCATCCCCGACCTTCATAAAAATGAATCAGCCTTGGATCACCACAAGCTACCAAGCACCTGATGCTGATGTAATCGAATATTTTTTTTTTAAATCTCAGATCCTTTCAAAGACTGCCTATGCTGATGCTGAGTGACTATCCCTGAGTAATTATCCTCTTCCTCCTCAATCATCATGCTAATAGCTTGAAAGAACATTTTTGGTTCTGGGCGCCACCACCAATGCCTAAGGCACAATTTTTCAGCCCCTGTTTAACAGGGGCGTGTGATTACAATTTTTGATGCAATACTTTGCAGCAGGGCTCATTCCTGCGTTCCAACTAGAGTGTCTGTGAGGGTTTGCAGTGTTGTAGCACCAGCACCAGTGCCTAAGGCCCAATTTTTCTGCCCCTGTTTAACAGGGGCATGTAATTACAATTTTTGATGCAATACTTTGCAGCAGGGCTCGTTCCTGCGTTCCAACTAGAGTGTCTGTGAGGGGTTGCAGTGTTGTAGCACCAGCACCAGTGCCTAAGGCCCAATTTTTCTGCCCCTGTTTAACAGGGGCGTGTAATTACAATTTTTGATGCAATACTTTGCAGCAGGGCTCGTTCCTGCGTTCCAACTAGAGTGTCTGTGAGGGGTTGCAGTGTTGTGGCACCAGCACCACCACCACCACCACCAAAGGCCCAATTTTTCTGCCCCTGTTCAACAGGGGCATATAATTACAATTCTTGATCTAATATTTCACAGCAGGGCCCATTTCTGCACCCACCAAGAGCGAGTGAGGACTTACAGTGTTGTGGCACCAGCACCACCACCACCACCACCAAAGACCCAGTTTTTCTGCCCCTGTTCAACAGGGGCATGTAATTACAATTCTTGATCTAATATTTTACAGCAGGGCCCTGTGAGGGCTTACATTGTTGTGGCCACAACAACACCTAAGGGCCAAATTTATGCTGAGTATATAGGGCAGGCCCCTACTTTCAAACATCTAACTTACAAACGACTCCTACTTGCAAACGGAAGGAGACAACAGGAAGTGAGATGAAATCTACCCCTAGGAAGGGAAATTCTCTCCTGTAAGAGTTAATATGGGAAAAACATTTCTCCTTTCCACTGATGCTTTCCAATCCTTGTTCCACAAAAAAACCCAAATTTTCAAAAAACATTTGTCATTGGGACAAAAAGTGAGGTGAAATCTTCTAAAGAGGAGGAAAGACAGCAAAACAAATGTCACAGGGGTGATAACCCTTCCCTATGTTTTCCAAAAAACTTAAAAAAGATTTTTTGGCTGGAGCTAAACACGTTAAAAATGTACCCGTTCAAAATGACAAACAGATTCTACTTAACAACAAACCTACAGTTCCTGTCTTGTTTGCACCGCCTGTATACTGCTGTTCAGAGTATATAGAGCCTTGTGGCCCCACACCTTTCCTTATTTTAATTTGGGTGTGGGGTTCCCCTTAATATCCATACAAGACCCAAAGGGCCTGGTAATGGACTGGGGGGTACCCATGCCGTTTGTATCACTGATTTTCATCCATATTGCCAGGACCCGACATTACATTAAACCCGCAAGCAGTTTTAAATGAGATTTTTTCCTTTAAAAATGACATTTGGTGCAGGGACTGTTCTAAACATGGGAAACACGCGCCACTTTACAGGCATACTATAGACACCCCCCAGGTACGATATTTAAAGGAATATTTCACTTTTTTTTTTTTTACTTTAACCATCATTAAAATCACTGCTCCCGAAAAAACGTCCGTTTTTAAAAGTTTTTTTTGCATTGATACATGTCCCCTGGGGTAGGACCCGGGTCCCCAAAACCTTTTTAGGACAATACCATGCAAATTAGCCTTTAAAATGAGCACTTTTGATTTCGAACATTCGAGTCCCATAGACGTCAATGGGGTTCTAACGTTCGTGCGAATTTTCGGTCCGTTCGCAGCTTCTGGTGCGAACCGAACCGGGGGGTGTTCGGCTCATCCCTAGTGTTGACAGCGACCAGTGACCACTCGTCTGGTCATCTTGTTAGGGGTTGGTTGCTGGGAGGTGTCCACACTCATGACCATGTCCCAGGTACACTTTGTGATACATATTTATATCTCTGCATCTCTACTGTTTATAGACTGCAAATGTCCATATTATTGTTCAGCGCGAGATTTCCTTCAAAACAAATATAAACATGCTATGTCTGGACTTGAAATGTTGCAAATTATCTGAGGAAACTAAATATGTCCATATTATGGCTGTGATATTATTACTTTGGAAGTTATGAAACATGCTGAAATGTCATACTTATTCCACTGTTTAAGTTTTATGTGCATTCAGGTATTTACGGCTAGACATGTGCTTTTCGTTTTGTTCCGAATCGAAATTCAGACACATTTTTTATTATTCGGAAATTCGGATGCATCCGAAGTTCCGAATTACAAAAGTAAACAAATTTAAATGAATCCAAAAAAAGCGAACAAATTTGAAAACAAATTTGAATCGAATTCAAAAACAAATTCTAATCGAATTTGAATAAATTAGGAATCTATTTTCTAAAAAATACAATAGAATAGAATATAAAATAATAAAGCAATAGAATATATATATATATATGTATATATATATATATATATATATATATATATATATATATATATATATATATATATATATATATATATATATATATATATATATATATATATATATATATATATATATATATATATATATATATATATATATATATATTTTTTTTTTTTTTTTATTCTGTTCTATTTTTTTATATGCTTTTCTTTTCTATTATTTTCAATTCTATTTTCTCTTTTCTACTTAAATTCAAATTAATTCTATATGAAATTCGAATTTATATGATTAATATATATAATCATATATGATTTAAATGAATTCGAACATGGCTTCTGAAGTTCGAATTTCAGATAGAATGAATTTGAATAGAAAAGATTTGAATAGAAAGGAATAGAAAAGAATAGACTAGAAAACCAATAGAACAGAATAGAATAAAATATAATATATATATATATATATATATATATATATATATATATATATATATATATATATTTTTTTTTTTTTTTATTCTATTCTGTTCTATTGTTTTTCTAGTCTATTCTTTTCTACTCTATTCTAATCTTTTCTATTCAAATTCATTTTTTCTATACAAAATTCTAATTTTGGAAGATGGTTTTATCTCTCTAGATAGATAGATAGATAGATAGATAGATAGATAGATAGATAGATAGATAGATAGATAGATAGATAGATAGATAGATAAGCCACCTTCTGAAATTGGAATTTGGTACAGAATGAATTCGAATTCAAATAGAAAAGATTAGAAAAGAATATATAATATTTTTTTCTATTCTGTTCTATTGTTTTTCTATGCTATTATTTCTATTATTTTCTACTCTATTCTAATCTTTTCTATTGGAATTCAATTTCATTCTATGTGAAATTCGAATTTCAGAAGATGTTATATATATATATATATATATATATATATATATATATATATGTATATATATATATATATATACACACATATATATAATATTTTTTTCTTTTCTGTGCTTTTGTTTTTCAATGCTATTCTTTTCTTGTATTTTCGATTCTTTTCTAGTCTTTTCTATTCAAATTCAGTTTCATTCTATACTAATTTCGAATTTCACAAAATGGTTATATATAGTTTACTTTTTCAAATTCGGTCAAATTTTTTCGAATGCGGTAGAATTTTTTCGAATGCGGGCAATTTTTTTCAAATTCAAATACAAAACTAAACGAATCCCGAAAACGAATGTAACGAATGCAACAAATTTAACTAAACGAATTCAGCTAAATAACGAATCGAAACGAAACTAAACAATTTTTTTTATCCTGCACATATCTATTTACGACCGGTATCTGCTGGTTCTCTGAATTGAGAGGGTGACGTTTTTTTTTTTTTTTAAGTTTCAAAAATATTTATTGAAGAGCAGTACATTACACTTTAAGGCAGTCAAGTTTCTGTAGGACGCAGCCCACAACTATATCATAGAACATAGAAAAGCTGCTCCTGCTAAATCAAACAATAGCAATAAATATAAAGACGACTAAAGATTAAATTGTCAAAAGAATGTAATGAAAGGCACATAATACTAACGTTAGGCCTGACACCCCAAACGGGAACAAACTGTGTCGAGCTCCAACGGAGAACGGAATATTATAGGTGTGCATTTATGATACCAGGACCTTTCGCACCTCCCAGGGATACAGAGGAATCTCGAGCTGCGAGAAAGATCCTACTCAGAGCTTCCGAAAGATGAAACCAGGAGCCAGAGAAAAGCAGGAGAATCTCCTAGGGCCCCAGACTAAGGTGCTGAAAAAACTTGAAAAAACAGGAACGCAATGTACTTATACTTAATAAAGAGAATAATTAAATGCTAAAATGTTCTAATTTAAGCATCTAGATACAGAAAAGGATAGTAGAAAGAAAGAGAGAAAATAGAACTAGAGTAAGAGAAAGCAGGGATTAGAGGGTTGCCAGTCTTCTTTAAAAGAGCGTTCAGATCTTAAGCCCCTACTAGTGGTATGAGGGAGATGCCTACATGCTTAGCCCAGGGTTCCCAGATTGCCACAAAGGATTTGTTTGAGTCCGCTAGAGAACTTGCTAATTTTTCTTGGGACATGATCCACGATATCTTTCTTTTAGCGACTACCAGAGAGACTCTTGGTTGTTTCCAGGCCTTCGCTATGGCGATTTTTGTGCCCGTTCATGAAAGATATGAGTTTATCAGATGTTTTGGGGATTTTGGCCATTTAAGAGAGCAATCTGGGGGGATTTCGGGATGGAAAAGTTCGTAATTTTTCTAAACAAGTTAAAGAACTTGTTCCAGAATCCTCTAATTTTTGGACATTCCCACCAGATGTGTATCATGGAACCCTGGGCTTGGCAATTTCTGAAGCATAAAGAAGACGAGGATGGGAACATCTTTGCCAGTTTGGATGGGACCAGGCACCATCTTGTAAAGACCTTCAAGTTTGCTTCAATCAATGAAATGTTTACTTTACCTTTGGAGGCTCTCATTCCCATTTTGTGCCACACTTCCAGGTCCCATGACTCGCCTAGGTCGCTCTCCCAATCTGTCATATATGGGAGTTTGGATAAGGGATCAGTCAGTGCTACATAAATCAGAGATATGCCCCTTTTTGCTCTGTTGCTTGTCCACACCAACGTTCATATGGTGTGAATTCTGGGGGGGCAGATTTGTTTTTCCAAATTGAGTGTAGGAAATGAAAGATCAGGAAGTCAGGAAGCTCTAATTTGTCTACACACTGTTTCATGGAGATCGGGCCGGAAGCAGAGAAATAGTGTCCAATGCAGTACATCCCCTTATCCAACCACCACTGGAAGGATTTGATATCTACCCCTGGTTTGAAGAGGGGATTGTGGAAAATATGCGTTAGTGGGCGTAATTGTGAGGTCAGAGAGGGTAGATGGATCAAATTGTCCCAAAGTTTAAAGGAGTGTGAGAGCGTGGGAGCCATAATGGGGGGTCTAGATTTGCAAGAGCACCATAGGAGAAAATCTAGAGTGTATGTTGGGACTGCCTGCCTTTCTATATTAACCCAGTCGGATTTTTCACCCCTAAAATAGATAATTGACAGTTGGGCCAATCTAGCTGATTAATAGTATTTGAAGAGCTCTGGAAGACCTAAGCCTCCCTTAGATTTCGGGGCGTAAAGAATGTTCCTGGCAAACCTGTACCCCCTACCCCTGCAGATAAATTTTATAATCTTCCCCTCTTGAGGTGGTCTTTTTTAATTGGGATTGGGAGGGCTCTGAAAAGATATAGAATTCTAGGGAGAAGGGTCATTTTAATAGAGTGAATTTTCCCTAACCACGATAATTTGTGGGATGACCATGCTCGTAGGTTTTCTTCTAATTTGTGATACATAGGGGGGTAATTAGCTTGATAGAGGGATTCTATTCTGGGTGTGAGGTTTATCCCTAGGTAACGGATTGAAGAGTCACTCCATTTAAATTTAAAGGCAGGTTTTAGCTGTTCAACTAAGGTTGTGCTAAGCGAGATGTTTAATGCTTGAGATTTAATCATGTTGACTCGAAGGCCCGATACATCACCGAACTTTTGGAGAAGATTGTTAATGTTGGGTAATGAAGTAATAGGGAAGGTGATAAATAAAAGGATATCATCCGCAAATAGGGCGCACTTATGTATATTTCTTCCGCATTCAACACCTTTAATGTTTGAGTCTGACCTAATTGCTATAGCGAGAGTTTCTATTGCTAAAGCGAACGCCAAGGGGGACAAGGGACATCCATGTCTTGTCCCCCTGGCAATTTTAATGGGGGATGGTAAGAAACCCTGCAATTTGACCTTTGCTTCAGGCTCAGAATAAAGTGATCTAAGAATCCCAGCAAAATTTTCACCGAACCCCCAAAATTTGAGAGAAGCGAATATGAAGGGCCATGTAAGAGAATCAAAAGCCTTTTGTAGATCTAAGGATAGAAAAAGACCCTCCTGGGGAGATCCTCCGTCCCAGCACGATTGTAGGATTGAAGCAATGTCTATAGCCCTTCTGACCTGATACGGACCCTGCCTACCTGGGATAAATCCCACCTGATCTTTGTGAATATACCTACCAATAAATGTGTTTAGTCTATTAGCATAAATTTTGGTTAATATTTTTAAATCATTATTTATTAATGAGATGGGTCTGTAATTTTCTACCAATTCGGGGTTTTTGTTGGGTTTGGGAATAACTGAGATGAAAGCGGCATTTAGTTGCGATTCCATGGGGTCACCCTTCCTTTTGGAGTTAAACAGTCTAGTTAAATAGGGGACCAGAGTCTCTGCAAAGGTCTTGTAATATAGATTGGACAGTCCGTCCGGACCCGGGGCCGAACCCCCTTTAAGATTTTTAATAACCTCTAGTGTTTCTTCTACTGTAATGTGGGCCTCCATAATTTCTCTGTGGGACTTGTGTACAGTGGGGATAGGTAGCTTTTCTAAAAATGAGTCTATAGCTCGTTCATCAGTACAATCATTTGTCATATAAAGTTTAGAGTAAAAAGAATGAAATGATTGTAAGATGCGCTGGGGGTTTTGAGTTGACGTGCCATCTTGTAGTCTTATTTTGGGGAGTGCGAAAGAACGTGTTTTGGGAGAAAGCTTCGAGGCCAGCATCGTGCTCATTTTATCCTGATTTAGAATTTAACTCCGTTCCAACGTAGAGAACTCTCGGCTTTGACCGTAATCGCCAAGTTTAGTTTAATATGTGCAGCGTCGAGCTGTGCGATTTGAACCATGGACGGGTTTTTTTTGTGTTTCTTGCAAAGAAGGTTAAAATCTTTCTCCAGCTTTAAAATGTCCATGGTTCTTTCCTTTTTTAACTGGGAGGAAATTTGAATAAACTTTCCTCGGATCAAGGCTTTATGAGCCGCCCATAAGTTCTCAGCCGAGATTCCCTCTACGTTATTCAAGGTAAAATATTATTTCAAGGCCCCATTTAATACTGAGATCTGAATAGGAGAGAGGGAGGTCTAAGGAGAAGTCCTTGGAGTGTTGAGTGGTCCGAGAGGGCAGTTTCCTTAATATGAGCTTTAATAGCTGCTGGTATATGGAGGGAGGAAATACGAATATGATCAATTCTTGAGTAGAATTGATGGGGTATTGAAAAATGAGAGTAGTCCCTTGTGGTTGGATTAAGCTCTCTCCAAATGTCTGTAAGTCCCTGTTGGTGAATTAGTTTAGCAATTTTGGAACTGATTTTAGTGGGCCTAGTGAGTTGTTTAGAGGGGGTTTTAGACTTATCAAGGCTCTGGTCAAATGCAACATTAGAATCCCCACCAAAAATTACCATCCCTTCTAGAAGGGGTCCAAGGGTTTGAAATAATGAGATGAAAATTTTTCCCTGTCCTTTGTTGGGCGAGTAATAGGATATAAATGAATAGATTTGATCTTCAATCTGACCTTTCACTAAAATAAACCTGCCCTCAGGATCTCTATGGGTCTGGATAACTTTAAAGTGGCAGTTCTTAGCAAATAGGATCGCTACTCCCCTGGTTTTGTCTTCAGCGTTTGCTAAGTAAAACTGGGGGAAGTGAGCATGGAGGAATAGGAAAATGGGTTTCCTGTAGCATTACCACTGTTGCCCTCTGAGCTTGGTAAGACTGTAGGATTTTTCTCCTCTTAATTGAAGAATTGAAGCCTTGGGCATTATGTGAAATAATTTTTAGAGGAGGAGGGGACAGTGGGTTATTAGGTATGATTGTCGGGATGAATGGATGTTTCTATGTGTGAGTCACTTACCCTACCCGTAGTGATATAGACCGAGCAGCCGGTGAGCAAGGAGCCATGCCTGGGACCTGGAGTGGCAGGATGAGAAGGAGATGAATGTGATCTGGCAACCCGGGAGGAAAAGGGGGAGAGAAAAACAGGAAGGTTAGAACAGAAACAAGGAAGCAGGAGAGAGAAAAGAACATTTTGGCCTAGCATAGGCCGGGGACGGAGGGAGGGAGAAACTTTCCCAACCCCGTCGTCAAATAACAAACAAAAGTGGTCCGGATTATGGACCACCAGTCCATCGTAAGAGAATGGGAACTCCATTATCGCAGGATGGATGGAGGCGCAGGGCAACTGCCTCAGCCAGAGCCAACCCTGGAGCCTGTAACAAAATGCTGAGAAAAGAAAAACAGTATAAACATAAAAACAATCAATAAAAATTCCAACGTTAAACTTTCCTTTCAAATTAGGAGTACTGCCGACAGGTAAGTGAGTTACAACATTCGATAGGGCCACTGTGGAACCTGCTGGGGAAGAAGTAGGATAGGGGAAAAAGAGGTAGTCCAGGAAGACGTTAGGACTAATCGAACTGCTGTGGGAGGGTAAGACAGGGGGAGATGGCCAAAACATGAGAAACCAAAAAATAAAAATACAATTACATAGGCCAACCCCTCCCCTGACATAGGGGGCTCGAGCAGGAGCAAAAATATTCTGAGAAGTATCCTTCATAGATTGATATAACCACTCTTACATAGGTATGTGGACATAACCTTGAAGCTCCCGTGGAAAGCATCTGGATAGATAGACAGGAATTAGACCCAAAGAAGTTGCTAGTATAGTCCCGATGGGGTCACAGCATGGAAAATAGAGTTGGGGACCTTTGACAACGTCGATGATGAAACGCGTAAGGCGGAGCTACGCGATTACGTCACACGCGGAAGTGGTAGAGAGTGTGGAACGCAGCTGAGGCACACGCCGCTCAGCTGATGGCTTTGGGATCCACGAGCTCTCTCTGCGCACACCACTATACGTAGTGTGACTGGTTGGCTTTGTTTTTTTAGTTTATTTTATTTTTATATACTAGCCTGAGTTGTTGGGCAATTAACTTTTTAATAAAGTATTTTAAAAAACGTAATACACTACGGGAGCCCTGTTTCCTTTCCTATGTGGATGACCATACTACGGATGGGTTTTGTGTCTGAAGCGGGAGTACACAGAAACAACCTCACTGGAATCTAGGACGTCACACCAAGGCCTGATACTACATGCCTACTATCCCTGCAGGGGTGCAGGGAGCTGGTGAGTGGGGATCCTTGAGGGGGAGCACCGCAAGTCACTGGATATCAGCTGGTTGTCTGCACGAAAGTCACTAATTATAAGAACACTGCTGGAACACTGTTGGAACACTATATATACATTTTTTTTTGCTGGAACTTTATATATATATTTTTTTTGCTGGAACTGCATTTTTTGCTGGAACTATATATATATACATATATTTTTTTCATATGTGGATTTCACACTCTCACACCTCTAAGATTTTTATATTATTTTTCACTAATCACCCATAATATATGGAGTATTGATTTAGTATTTAATACACCTCCCATCACCACTAAAAACTTTTTTGGATGGATGGAGGGTATTAAACATATGTTTTTTGGCTTTATGAGCTCTCACACTTTATGTAATGATTAATAATTGGTTCACTACACAAATTGTAGAGGGGATTTCTACAGGTTAGATCCCTTTTCACACAAGAGGTGGGGTCACATTCACGCACAAAAGTTTTCTTGTTGAGCGGCTGCTCTTAGTTGCACATTTAGCACAATTTATCACAACAGATACCCCATTAGAGGTAGCGCCACTTACCCCTATCCTAAAAATTCTCTATACTATAAGCCACCCTCTAGAAGGGTTGTCTAAGGGGAGGCTGCACACCTAAGTCCGTGAGCGCGGAAACCCTTTCTTATTCAGAGTTGGGGAAAAGATAGACAAGTGTCCTCGAGTAGGCTCTGAGAACCTCGGTGGTAGATCCGTGTAGGGTAAAGTCCCTTAGTGAGGGTCCAGATGATGACGGATCAAAGAGGGAAAGGCAAAAAACAAAAGATATGTATCGTTAATCTTCAGGTTGGCATGTGATCCTTCAGCCGTCTGATTTTATTGGATTTCCAGGACGGGGAGATTGGGCTGTTGGGAGTTGGGCGTTTAGATCCAGCTTGCATATTTGATGTGTCCATTGCAGAATCCTGTGAGATGAGTTTTAGTGATAGAAGAACTTGTTCACCCTCTGGGAAAGTGGTGAACGAGTGGGTTTTACCTTTGAGGGAAAATTTTAGTGCGAAGGGAAATGCCCACCAATATTTGATTTCCCTCTGAGTGAGAACTTGCAGTAGAGGTTTCAGAGCTCTATGTTTTTTGTATGGTCGTAGGTGAAATGTCTGCAAAAATGTGAATTTCTTGACCTTGAAAGAGAATGCGGGGTTGATGGCGTGAGATTCTCATGATCTCTTCCTTCATGCTATAGAAATGTGGCTTCACTACTATATCTCTGGGAGACCCGTCTTTTCTAGGGGGGCCCAGGGATCTGTGTGCTCTATCCAACTCTAGCTTAATAGGGCCAATCTCTGGTACGAGGGATTTAATTAAGTCTTGAATGGCTTTAGGGACATCTGTGATTGATTCAGGGATTCCTCTAACTCTGAAGTTGTCCCTTCTTGACCTGTTCTCGAGGTCATTGATCCTGTTCAGAGCCACCTCCAATTGCTCTGGATGACGTGGATGTGATCAGTGTTCTGATTTGCCCTGGACACTGTGATATCCAATTTATGTTTTATTGCTTCCATCCTTGCACCCAGGTTTTGAAAGTCAGATCGTATATCATTAGTGATTTTTGTGGCTGTGTTCGCAAGCCCCCTGTCCAAAAGATCAGATAGCTTAAGGAATAAGTCTCCTGTATTAATGGGTAGGTCCACCTCAGGGTTTCCCAAGGAGATCATGGCACCCTGATGAGCCGGTGTGTTGTTTAGTGGGGACAATGTGTAATTGTCAAATGTGCGCTCTAGGAGGGATTCTGTGGAGGCCGGTGAGGGTGTCACCATAGAAGAATTGTGGGGGACAGAATGGGGAGTGAAAACCAATGTAGCAGGAGCTATCACTTGCCTCGTGTCCGCGTGTCCCCCTGCATGGGATTCCTTATGCTGTGTCGCGGCCACCATCTTGGATTTGGCCCAGGAATCCTCTGCTGAAAATTGTGGTCCCAGATCACGGCGGACCAAACTGCCTGACATGGGTCGGTGCTGGAGGTGATCCTGAGTCTGGTCCCACAAGTAGCGGGCGTCCTGTTGGCCTTACTCCGGTGCTTGGGCAGCCTGCTGAGCTGGGCAGAGTGGAGCTCCCGGCTTACGCGGCCATCTTGGAAGTCCCGTGCCTGCGCCTGGGGTGACAGTTTTTTACGACAGGTCTGAACATCCTGCCAGGCCGACATGAGCTGTTTTTACTGACCTAGCCTGGTTCTGCTTTCTCTGTTGAGATAACTGTTCCTTTGAAGTCTAAACTGTGAATTCCTAACACAAGGCAGGAAGGAGGGAGTTCAGATTGTTCTGTAATATTACGGTTAGCCAAGCTGTCATGGCTGCCCTAAGGTTCTCACACAACATGGCCACTAGCTAGATTTTCATGTCTAGTACGTGATATTGTTACATTGACCAGTATTAATCTCAGTGTCCAGAGAAGTGACTAGCATAGTACTCAGTGCCCCCAGCATTGACCAGTAGGGATGAGCTTCGAGTTCGAGTCGAACTCATGTTTGACTTGAACATCGGCTGTTCGCAAGTTCACCGAACAGCGAACAATTTGGGGTGTTCGCAGCAAATTCGATTGCCGCAAAACACCCTTTAAACACACTTTAAAATGGGAGAAATCAAAAGTGCTACTTTTAAAGGCTTATATTCATGGTATTGTCATAAAAAGTGTTTGGGGACCTGGGTCCTGCCCCAGGGACATAGATTAATGCAAAAAAAGTTTTAAAAACTGACGTTTTTTCAGGAGCAGTGATTTTAATAATGCTTAAAGTGAAACAATAAAAGTGTAATATCCATTTAAATTTCGTACCTGGGGGGTGTCTATAGTATGCCTGTAAAGGGGCGCATGTTTCCCGTGTTTAGAACAGTCTGACAGCAAAATGACATTTCAAAGGAAAAAAGTCATTTTAATCGCGGCTATTAATGCATTGCCGACAATACACATAGAAGTTCATTGATAAAAACGGTATGGGAATCCCCCACAGGGGAACCCTGAACCAATATTTAAAAAAAAAAAATGATGTGGGGGGTCCCCCTAAATTCCATACCAGGGCCCTTCAGGTCTGGTATGGATATTAAGGGGAACCCCGGCCAAAATGTAAAAAAAAATGACGTGGGGGGTCCCCCTAAATTCCATACCAGGCCCTTAAGGTCTGGTATGGATATTAAGGGGAACCCCGGTCAAAATAAAAAAAAATGGTGTGGGGTCCCCCTCAAAATCTATACCAGACCCTTCAGGTCTGGTATTGATTTTAAGGGGAACCCTGCGCCAAAATTTAAAAAAAAATGGCGTGGGGTCCCCCCAAAAATCAATACCAGACCCTTATCTGAGCACGCAACCTGGCAGGCTGCAGGAAAAGAGGGGGGGACGAGAGAGCGCCCCCCCCTCCTGAACCGTAGCAGGCCACATGCCCTCAACATTGGGAGGGTGCTTTGGGGTAGCCCCCCAAAACACCTTGTCCCCATGTTGATGAGGACAAGGGCCTCATCCCCACAACCCTGGCCAGTGGTTGTGTGGGTCTGTGGGCGGGGGGCTTATTGGAATCTGGAAGCCCCCTTTAACAAGGGGACCCCCAGATCCCGGCCCTCCCCCCTGTGTGAAATGGTAAGGGGGTACAAAAGCACCCCTACCATTTCACTAAAAAACTGTCAAAAATGTTAAAAATGACAAGAGACAGTTTTTGACAATTCCTTTATTTAAATGCTTCTTATTTCTTCTTCCATCTTCTTCTTTTTCTGGTTCTTCTGGTTCTTCCTCCGGTGTTCTCATCCGGCATCTCCTCCGCGGCGTCGGTGTCTTCTTCCCTTCTTCTCCTCGGACCGCTCCACATCCATGATGGCATGGAGGGAGGCTCCCGCTCTTCTCTTCATCTTCTTCTCTTCATTTTCTTCTCTTCATCTTCTTCTCTGGGCCGCTCCGCAGCCATGGTGGCATGGAGGGAGGCTCCCGCTGTGTGACGCTTCTCCTCTTCTGACGGTTCTTAAATAATGGGGGGAGGGTGACCCCGCCCCCCTCTGATGCACGGTGACTTGACGGGACTTCCCTGTGGCATTCCCCGTGACGCCACAGGGAAGTCCCGTCAAGTCACCATGCATCAGAGGGGGGCGGGGTCACCGTCTGGCCCCGCCCCCGTTATTTAAGAACCGTCAGAAGAGGAGAAGCGTCACACAGTGGGAGCCTCCCTCCATGCCACCATGGATGCGGAGCAGCCCGGAGAAGAAGATACTTCGGATATCTTTGTCCCAGTCCGGACCTTCTTCGTCCGGGCTTCTGTCTTCTATACAAGACACTCTTCGGGCAAGCACACTCTCCATGTTGAGGGCAAGTGGCCTGGTATGGTTCGGGGGGGCACTCGCTTGTCCCCCCTTTCCTGGCCTGCCAGGCTGCTTGCTTGGATAAAGATCTGGTATGGATTTTGGGGGGCCCCACGCCATTTTTTTAAAATTTTGGCGTGGAGTTCCCTTAATATCTATGTTAGACCCAAAGGGCCTGGTATGGATTTTGGGGGGGGTCCCATGCTGTTTTTTTTCTTCAATCATGGCGTGGAGTTCCCCTTAAAATCTATACCATGGATTTGGTGAGGGGGCATGCCATTTTTTTCTGTCATTGGGTTCCCCTTAATCATTTCAATACACTGTATTATATACTCTGCATTGCACTATATACCCTGCACTGTATTATATATACTATACGGACTGCACTATATACTCTGAACTGTATTATCTATACTACTACACTGACTGCACTATATTCTCTGAACTGTATTATATATACTATGCGGACTGCACTATATAATCTGCAATGTACAATATATACTATACCGACTGCACTATATACTCTGAACTGTAATATATATACTATACGGACTGCCCTATATACTCTGAACTGTATTATATATACTATAGCGACTGCACTATATACTCAGAATTGTATTATATATATACTATACCGACTGCACTATATACTCTGAACTGTATTATATATATATATATATATATATATATATATATATATATATATATATATACCATTTGCTAAAATCATTTAAGTTCATTTTTTTCATCATTAATGTACACACAGCACCCCATACTGACAGAAAAACACAGAATTGTTATTTCAGTTTTTCTTTTTTAATAAATCTGCAAAAATGTCAACAATTCTGTGTTTTTCTGTCAATATGGGGTGCTGTGTGTTACTATATACTCTGAACTGTACTATATAATATACGGACTGCACTATATACTCTGAACTGTATTATTTATATACTACACTAACAGCACTATATACTCTGAACTGTATTATATATACACTACACTGACTGACTCCATACTACACTACACTACCTGCCTAATCTCCATTCATTCACTATATATGGCGGCTGTGTAAGCAGCTGCCTTATATAGTGTGGGGCGTGGACTTACATAGTTACATAGTTACATAGTAGGTGAGGTTGAAAAAAGACACCAGTCCATCAAGTCCAAACTATGTGTATGATTATATATCAGTATTAGATTGTATATCCTTGTATGTTGTGGTTCGTTAGCCTCTGAGCCATGATTGTCCAAAGGCACCCTGCCTTTGGACATGCCTTTGGACATGATGAATAAAAGCAGGTCATCCACAAATGAAGCACATATATCGGGGTGATTCTGAATGGTGATAGCCAAGGTTTCTATTGCAATGGTGAAAATTATAGGTGAGAGAGGGCACCCCTGTCTAGTTCCCTTATGAATTGGAAAGGGGAGTAATAGCCTTGAAGTTTGACCTGGGCACTAGGGTTAGAGTATAGATCCTATAAAATCTGCAAAAACTGTGGCCCAAACCCCCATCTGCTTAGAACCTCAAACAAGTATGACCAGTCCACCGTGTCAAAGGCTGACAATAGGTATCCCTCCTGGTGAGTCCCTTCATCCCATTTCGACCGCAAAAGGGGAAATTATATATACTGCTCTACAAATCTGGTCTGGACCTTGTCTCCCCGAAATGAAGCCCACCTGGCCTTTATAAATGTAACCTTCTATAAATGTTGACAGTCTGTTGGCCATAATTTTGTTAAAATTTTGAGGTCATCGTTTGAGCTTAGTAGAGAGTTGGATAATCTTCCCCCCTTATCACCGCCTTATGGACCGCCCATAGAATTGTAGGAGAGATCTCCCTATCGTCATTGACTCAAAAGTAGTTCCCAATATCTTTATATAGCATAGTGCAGTGCACTGGATTACTTAGCAGTGATTCGTTCAACCTCCAGCAAAACTTGCCATCAGATTCGTGCGGTGTCATAATATACAGAACAACCAGGCCCGGGCATTTTGGATTTAGCAGCCCATGACATGTTAACCAACCCCTTCCCCGCTTTCCACCCTGAAGGATCCCCCAGGAGAGGGGAGGGGGGATCCCGGCAGAGGTGTGTGGGCGAGGGGGGACCAGGAAAGAGCATGGGGGGGGTGGAGAGCACAGGAAGGAACTTGGAGAACATGAGGTGGGGGCAAGAGCACAGGGGTGAGGCAGATAACCCAGGGAGGAAGAGGAGAGCACAGGGGGAAGCAGAGAGTATGGGGGGATGTGGAGAGCACAGGGGGGAAGTGGCAAGCATGGGGGGATGTGGAGAGCACAGGGGGAAGCAGAGAGCATGGGGGGATGGCAGAGAGCATGGGGGGATGGCGGAAAGCACAGGGGGTAGCGGAGAGTATGGGGGGAGGTGGAGAGCACAGGGGGATGGTGGAGAACATGGGGGGATGTGGAGAGCACAGGGGGTGGCAGAGAGCATGGGGGATATGTGGAGAGCAAAGGGGGGTAGCAGAGAGCACAGGGGGCAAAGAGTATGGGTGGGGTGGAGAGCATAGGGGGGCAAAGGGTATGGGTGGGGTGGAGAGCACAGGGGGCAAAAAGAGTATGGGTGGGGTGGGGTGGAGAGCACAGGGGGGCAGCAGAAAGAAGAATTATGGGAGGAGCAGTGGGGGCGGCTGCATTTAGAAGAATCATTCTCTCCATCTTCCTCCTGCAGTCTTGGAATGCCTGCCTTTCCACTCCCTCTCGCAGGCATTCAGAGACTGCAGGAGGAAGATGGAGAGAATGATTCTTCTAAATGCAGCCTCCCCCATTTCTCCTCCTATCCAGGTTACAGGGGGGGCGCACTCACGTTCTCTCTCATCCGGTGTTCTGTCGAGAAATGCCCGGGCTGAAGGGCGCATGCTTGTACGTAACATCACAACAGCTGATTTTACCATCAACTGTTGAGACGGCGCAGGCGCACAGCTCCAAGGTATCTGCAGCAGGTGTCTGCTCTAGCTCCTCCCCCTTTATAGTCACGCCCTGGCACCGACGGCTGACCTATACGCGCGGCCGTGCGGTCGCTGAGAGGCCGAAGGAGTCTCTTCTAGCTCCACCCCCCTTCTGTTTCCATCCCACTAGCGCCAATGGCTGAGCTTAACTGCCAGCTGGGTGGCCGCATAGAGCCCAGATGACCGGCGTGGGCTCCAAGAGCAGCCCAGCTGCCTTGGGCCCCGCAAGGACTTGCGGCCTGGTGGCCCCCCGGCCCACCAGGCAAGTGCCGGTTTGCCCTATGGCCAATCCAGGCTTGAGAACAACCATTGAGTGATCAGACAATGGGGTGCCCCTGATAAGTGACTTGGAGACAAAAGGAATTGGCGAGGCCGCTGTAAAAATATGATCTATTCTTGCTAGAGTTAAATGGGGGGCAGAGTAATGTGTGTAGTCCTTTGCCGTTGAGTTACATTCTCTCCAGAAAGACCACCATTCTATGTGACTAGAGAAGCTTGGCGATCCTCAAACCTTACTTGGGGGGACATAGCTGATGTGGGCAGCCATTCCCTGATTTATCAAGCATGTGATCTAGGGCAATTTTGAAGTCTCCCCCCATAATTACCGTGCCCAGAAAATGAGGGGATAGGTGTCAGTACTAGGATCCCTTTTAAGACCCAGCAAAACTCATCTGACACAGCCTTTGCCTGGGAAACAACAGTGATTGGCCAGCTCACATTTAAATCACCTGTATCAGCACCCAATCAGTGCTTGTGATAGAGTTGTTACCTTTGTATGCCACTACTTGATCCAGCTGATATCTTCTCTGTATATTCGTGTATGACCCGGCTAGTTTTGATCCTGCTTGCTCGCTTCTGATACGGTACCGTTTGGACTCTGATTTACCTGTGTATGACCCAGTTTGCCTAGACTACACTTTGCCTGATTCTACTGTAGCACCACACTCAGTAATACTACTTGGCTGCCCAGCCAATCTCTACCTTCATCTGCAGCGGTGAACTACAAGGTCCTGCCAACATCTACCTTCATCTGCAGCGGTGAGCTACAAGGTCCAGCCAACATCTACCTTCATCTGCAGCGGTGAACTACAAGTCCCAGCTGAACTGCTCTGCTTAGACCTGCTCATGGTATGTGCTTTTGTTCCTTGAACTCTTTGCATAATCAGCACACCTGAACTGTTACCTGTTATCTGCTCCTCGCCTGACATTATCTCAAGCCATACATAAAAAGGGTGGATCCTGAGAAGGCTCAGTTGTTTGCACAGGAACGTTGCCGTTTATCCCATAATTTTTTCACAAGTCCATGGAATTGCCACAGAACTCACCAAGGTGCAATCTCCTTCTACTACCACCGCTACAAGAACTGCATCATCTGAACCGAAAATTCCTTTGCCTGACCGGTTTTCTGGTGACCGTAAAGGGTTTTGCAACTTTAAAAACAACTGCAAATTATATTTCAAGTTAAAGTCATCCTTATCTCGCTCTGAAACTCAGAGGGTTCAGATCATGATTTCACTACTACAGGGTTACCCCCAGGCTTGGGCCTTTAACCTGGAACCAAACCATCCAGCCCTGCTAACAGTATATGCCTTCTTTGAAGCCCTTGGGTTGCTATATGATGATATATGATGATCCAGATCATGCTGCTACTGCAGAATCAACCCTGCGTAATTTTTAGCAATGAACTACCTCTGCTGAAATGTATAGCTCAGAGTTTCGCAGGTGGGCCCTGGAATCTGTCTGGAATGATGCAGCTCTCCGCAGCCAGTTTAGAATAGGCCTTTCAGATGCAATTTAGGATGCTCTGGTCAACTTTTCCTACCCAGCCTCACTGGAGGAGGCTATGTGTCTAGCCATTAGAACTGACCGCTGCCAGTAGAAGAGGAGGTGAGAACTCCCTATGGCTGTGGCAAATTATGTACCTTCCTTGCCATCTAATTATTCCACCTCCAGTGGCAGATCTGAGGAAGAACCTATGCAGTTAGGCTCCACCCGTTTATCTGCCCAGGAACACACACTCTGGTGTAAAATGATTGTGGGGAGGTCACCTTAGGTCTGCTTTCATCTCCCCAGAAGGACAATCGTATACTATTACCCACTGTTATTTACTGTGGGACGGGAGCTCATGAACTGCTGGCCTTTGTAGATTCTGGAGCCGCTGAGAATTTTATAGACACTGATTACCTCTTTGTCCCTGGAAACTCATGCTCTAGATTTCCCGGTCCACCTGATTTCTGTGGATAATCAGCCTCTTTCACAAGATCTCGTGCTCCAATCCACCGACCCTTTCCAGTTACAATTGGGGGGCTTTGCATTGGGAGAAGAATTTATGCCTTGTCATTGACTCTCTATCCACTCTTTTGATCCTAAGCCTTCCTTGGCTTCAGAAGCACAATCCAGTAATTGACTGGCGAACAGGAAATATCCTGGCTTGGTCCAATCAGTATGTAAAAAACTGCATCCAGCACCCTGTTTGATTTGCTGCCTGTCAAGTGGGAATGGAACAGATTCCGCTGTGTTATAAGGACTTTCAGAATGTGTTTTCTAAAGGAATTGCTGGCGCTTTACCTCCTCATCGCAGTTATGGTTGTCCAATTGACCTCTTGCCTGACACTACACCTCCTCGAGGGAGAGTTTTTCCACCGTCTGAGCAATAGACATGTGCACTCAAAAACAAATTTAAGTGCAGCGCAAATAATGATACATCAATAAAGTCCATATATTAAAAAAGGAGAAAGGAAATCCCTTGTGGTAAAGCCAATCCTTCTATGTGAAAACAGCGATCCTCTCCACTCACATACATGTAGAATGCTTACCAGATAGGATGGACCTCTTAAATTACTGGAGGTCATACGAGCATGGGTTCCATACAAACTGGATGGACATGAACCGGCTCCTCAGGTTATCCTCAATGGTTACCAGCAGATACCTCTTCGGTGCAGCAGTGTAACAGGTGGGCTTCCAGTGCAATACAGAATACAGCAATCACCAAAAAAAAGGAAAAGAAAAACCTAAGAGTGGTCCGTTTGGTATAGCCGTATAGGCAATTTATTGAAAACAGTATAAAACCACTTTTAAAACACGCGCTGATACAGCACTATTAAAAAGATGTCAATGCAAGGCTGAGAACAGACTGTTCGCATCTGAACAGCTGTGAGATGGCAGCGGGTGACGTCAGAGCAGAAACTCCGTCCCCGTATGCGGCGTTACGTCCACAGGACTGCCTCAGCGAGTGAGTGGAGAGGATCGCTGTTTTCACATAGAAGGATTGGCTTTACCACAAGGGATTTCCTTTCTCCTTTTTTAATATATGGACTTTATTGATGTATCATTATTTGTGCTGCACTTAAATTTGTTTTTGAGTTTCGATTTATGGGCTTGGTGAAAACCTATAGTGTTCAGCTTGCACTTACCTTATATATATTTTAGTTTGCGCTGATTGTTCTTATTTTTTAATAGACATGTGCACACTGAAATATTTTGTTTCGGAATTTCGTTTTCGTCCGAAAAATAAATTTATTTACTTACTCCCGAAATTCGTTTTTATATATTTAGTTTTGTTAAAAATGCATTCGTCCGAAAATCCAAAATAATTAAGGTCAAATCTGTCATTGAAGGCTTATGGTGTCTGTCCAATGTTCTAAGAAGATTCGACGGAGCAGCTAAACTGCACGATGCCGCAATCGTACATTTCCGGTCGAATGTTCCGCCTACAAGCTAAAGTAGAATTCTAATGTTATATGACACTAGTAATAATTATATTTATTAATTATTATTACTAGTCAACCAACATTAGAATTCTTCTATAGCCTATGGGCGGAGCATTTGACCATAAATGTCCGCTTGCGGCGACTGCTTCGTCGAATCTTCACTTCAAATGTTTTCTCTCTATGTCGAATAATCTTGGACTAATAGAGTTAGGTTAGGCACATTCAACCTTTTTTGCTATTGTCTCTATAATGTTGAATCTTTTCTCTCTATGTCGAATCTTTTCTCTCTATGTAGAATAATCTTGGACTAACAGAGCTAAGGTTAGGCACATTCGACCATAGGTTTGATGGACACAGATCGCTATTGTCAGCGTCATGTTGAATCTCCTATCTATATCGAACTGTTGTCGCAACAAAAACAAAAATAAAGCATTTGTTTATGTCGGATCTTTCGGTTTTCACATTCTGCATGTTCATTTTCGTTTATTAAAACGATAACGAAAATACCCGAAATTCGGATGAAAATGCATTCGGACAAAAAGAATGCACATGTCTACTGAGCAAGAAAATCTTGCTTTGACAGAGTATATCCAGGAAAACCTAACTAAGGGTTTCACTCGTCCCTCCACTTCTCCCACAGGCACAGGATGCTTCTTTGTTCCAAAGAAAGCTGGGGGACTGAGGCTTTGTGTTGACTACAGAGGTCTAAATAAGATAACTTGTGATAGACCTAGCTGGGACAGAGGCTTTTGGAGGGGACTGAATGCTAGCCTCTTGCCTACCGATTATGGGCCCTGGCATTTGGAGGAACAGTGCTCTTTGTGAGCTGTATGCCTGGGGACCCTTGAGGTGGCGTTACTTTAGATTCAGGTCCATGTCCCCCAAGACACACAGACTCTGGGGACCCTGGATATGCCATATTACAAATAGTGACTGATTCATACTGTTGGGACACATACTGTTAGATGCTAATGTCATCAACTCCTGCTCTCTGTCTGTGTCTGCTATAATGTAAATTAGTCTAGTATGACTTGTCACAGCTTCTAAAGAGTCTTTTCATCCAGTGTGCTAATTAACCCTGCAATTGTATGAAGGAAGTTCTGTGTTGAGTATGATAATGTGTATTGTACATTCAGTGAGCTAGGAGACATGAAGTCTGTCCTAAAGGTCATGTCTCTGAGTCACCTAGGCTGTCTAAAGGATTAGATAATTAGCTCATGTTAATTAGGTTTCTGGTGAGAGGTTGTAGTTTCATCCTGCAGTATATATTTTTGTGAGATCTCAAAATAAAGATTAATTCCTGTTTGAACCTCAATACAGAGCCTCGTCTCATACTTTGGGGAGAATTATTCGTATGGGTTTTTTGTTCGGGTGATTGGAGTGTTCGGTAGCTGCCTTTGTGTTCGGGTATGGAATGTCCTAAACGACTTTGACCCCTTTCATACTCAGGGTGTCATTACAACTGGTGGCAGCAGTGGGATCATTCCCACAGCCCAGAAGGACAGCTACAAGTACACAGGCCAATGGAAGCATAGTATGAATGGCTAAAGCGCTCTACCCTCAAGGACTTACTGGAGAACCAGGGCCGACCTGCCAACAACCATAAGAAGAGGGACATTATCGCAGAACTAGTTCAAATGGATAGAGCCGAAAGACCCAACATAACCGAAAGGCCCAGCGTAACAGACAGGACACCCAAAGAGGCAAGTTTTGATCAGGCTGTTAACATAAAACTGGCACATTATGGTCCTAACCCTACAGTGGAGATCATAGACTTAGTTATAGCGGCTGTGGAGGCAAATTGGCTACAGCAAAGAGGTGCTGCAGCAGCAGAAGTCACAGCAGCACCAACTGAAAGGAGATGAGAGGTACAGATACCAGCCACCATGGAAGAGGAATTCAGAAGGAGGTTGCGAAAGATGCAGATACAGCATAGAGGACCAGTATCAGAGCAGGTCCTGCTGGGATGGTCTGATTATATCCGCTGCAAAGTCTGGAAGAAATCGCTAGCTCTCGAGCAGCAACACCAGGGAAAAGTTCTCCCTTCCATCCATGTAAGGTACTGGTCGCAGTATGAAGTACAAACACTGTTATTGGGGGAACAGCCAAAGCAGGAGTGGACAGCTGAGTTAAGCAGGCTGATCCGGGCAGAGATGCGGTTGGACGAGAGCTACAGAGCCCTCCAGTGGTATGTAGCTCAAGAGTGCCCGTGGTCAGCGGAGGACAGCCCCATGGAAGGCTTTGACTATGATGGCCTGGGATTGTTGTATTGGAGGCTGTCCAGGGACCCTGACTTTGGGAGCGATCGGGAGTGGCATTTGGAGGAAATAATGGAGCACAGAGAGCGAAGAGTGAATGTCTTCGAAGGGCCCTGGGCACAGGAAGATTTGGAGTTTCTGGCCATTCAGGAATGGGAGCTGGAGATCGCCTACAGACAGCTGCTATACTCTGCTCAGCAGCAGGGTGGGGCTCCCTTTGCCTGGGACTATCAGGAAATACCAATTGACAACTCCAAAATCCTGGCTGAAGAATCGGCAGTGGAAAATCTGGAGATTGCCATCCCCAAAGCTGAAGTGCTGACAACAGGGCAGAGTTCTGCTAACCTCTGCCCAGCACTCATAGCATCTTCTGGGTTCCACGGACATGAGATTGTGAACTTCTATTCCCAGAAACCAGTTGCAGAGACAGGGGATTTGATAGACTTTTCTGCTGAGGAAGAACAACCTGATGAGCCTCCAGCAGAAGAGCTGGTATCAGGACCAAAATTCAGTGTGCTCTGCACAGCACCAACAGCAGTATCTGTGGAGTTGCAAGGAACGTCCCCAGCTGAGGCGCTGGTTACCGGACAGAGGGACCAAGACCTCTGCCCCACACCTGTGGCAGTTCCGGAGGCTCATGGTGAGAAGGTGGCAATCACTTCCCAGCAGCCAGATGAGGGAAGGAAAAGGAAGCAGCCAGCTCACCTCCACAATTGCAGCTGCACAGTTTGGGAGGAAAGGAATTCAGCCTCCTGCCCCAACGGTTAGCCAAAGCGGATGAGGTGGAGTCCCCAGCAGAAGTGCTGGCAACAGGGCAGAGTGCTACCAAACTCTGCCCAGCAATGGCAACAACTGTGGAGTTCCAGGGAACTGGGGCAGTCGGCTCATCTCTCCAGCCACAGATGACAGAATGTATGGACTTAATGGACTGTTCAGAGGATGTTATAGATTATGCCTCACCTGCTCAAGTACTGGCAGCAGGACAGAGTACTGCAGATCCCTGCTCTACACCTGTGGCAGTTTCGGAGGCCCGAGGTGAGAAGGTGATGGTTCCTCTCTCCCAGTGGATTTCAGAGATGCAGCGAGGAGAAGCAGCCATTTTCCCTCCCCAACAAGGGTTCGTACACCTGGGAGGCAATACCAGTGAAAGGTAGTTCCAACAGCAGATGGCGCCCCAGAATGATGACACCAACCCAGCTGAAGCGCTGGAAAACGTGCTACCAACCTCTGCCCAGCACCGGCAATAACTACAGAGTTCCAGGGAGCCGGGGCAGTCGGCCTCCCTCCCCAACAGTTAGCCGGAGCAAATGGTGAGGGGTTTCCAGCAGAAGGGCTGGCAACAGGGCAGAGTGTTGCTGGCCTCTGCCCTCAACTAACAGAGGATGAATTTCCTGTAAAGGTGGATGGGGCTTCAGTCTCCACCTGTATACCCCAGGGATGCTGGGCAGTCGACCCAGATCCCCAACAGCATGAAGCAGTGAGCCCAGTCACCCTGTCTTCTCTCCAGCGGGTGAAAGAACTCCAGGGAGAAGGGCCAGTCCAGGGCCTCTCCCCAGCGGCGGATATGTTCTCTGAAAGAGGCAGAGATTGGCTGGCTAAATAATACTCTGTTTGGAACAATTTGTTTGGGGTACTGTGTGGATACCAGCATTAGAGGACTGGAACTACTGACTAACTTCGGAGTCAACCTGTCTGGGGTCTCCTCCTGTGTTAGTCTCCTGCCGAAAGGGTAGAAATGTGACAGACCTAGCCGGGACAGAGGCTTTTGAAGGGGACTAAATGCTAGCCTCTTGCCTACCGATTATGGGTCCTGGCATTTGGGGGAACAGTGCTCTTTGTGAGCTGTATGCCTGGGGACCCTTGAGGTGGCTTTACTTTAGATTCAGGTCCATGTCCCTCAAGACACACTCTGGGGACCCTGGATATGCCATATTACAAATAGTGACTGATTCATACTGTTGGGACACATACTGTTAGATGCTAATGTCATCAACTCCAGCTCTCTGTCTGTGTCTGCTATAATGTAAATTAGTCTAGTATGACTTGTCACAGCTTCTAAAGAGTCTTTTCATCCAGTGTGCTAATTAACCCTGCAATTGTATGAAGGAAGTTCTGTGTTGAGTACGATAATGTGTATTGTATAGTCCGTGAGCTAGGAGACATGAAGTCTGTCCTAAAGGCCATGTCTCTGAGTCACCTAGGCTGTCTAAAGAATTAGATAATTAGCTCATGTTAATTAAGTTTCTGGTAAGAGGTTGTAGTTTTATCCTGCGGTATATATTTGTGTGAGATCTCAAAATAAAGATTCATTCCTGTTTGGACCTCAATACAGAGCCTCGTCTCGTACTTTGGGGAGAATTATTCATATGGGTTTCTTGTTCACCTGATTGGAGTGTTCAGTAGCTACCTTTGTGTTCGGGTATGGAATGTCCTAAACGACTTTAACCCCTTTCATACTCGGGGTGTCGTTACATAACTGTTCCCAATCGGTATCCTCTTCCTTTCATCAAAGAGTTGTTCTCCCAAATCCAGGGAGCCAAAATCTTCTCCAAACTGGACTTAAGGGGAGCCTATAATCTAGTGCGCATCCATGCAGGAGATTAATGAAAGATGGTCTTTAACACCAAGGATGGCCATTACGAATGTCTTGTCATGCCTTTCAGTCTCAGGAATGCGCCAGCTGTCTTTCAGAACTTTATGAATTACATTTTCCATGACCTGTTGGCTCGCTTCATGCTTGTATACTTAGATGATATTTTGATATACTCTCCCAATCTTGAAACACATCAGAGGCACATATGCTCGGTATTGGCCCGATTAAAGGCTTACTCCCTTTTTGTAAAGCTCAAAATTGTTTAATCAATGTTAAACAAGTACCTTTCCTGGGCTACCTAATTTCTAACACAGGCCTCACCATGGATCCAGCAAAGATTCAAGCCATTTTAGACTGGGCACCACCTTTAGACCTGAAGGCAATTTAGCGCTTCCTGGGCTTTGCAAATTTCTATTGGAAATTAATTAAGGACTTTGCCACCATTGCACATCCCATTACCTCTCTGACCAGGAAGACTCTGACTAAATTTAAATGGACTACTGAAGCCAAGGCAGCCTTCACTCAGCTGAAGAAAGCCTTTAATTCTGCACTAATTCTACGCCATCCTGTCCCTGAGCTACCTTTTATTGTGGAGGTAGATGCATCTGATGTAGGGGTGGTGGCGCTTTTGTCACAAAAGGATCCTGTAAATGCTGCCATCCACCCCTGTGCCTTCTTGTCCCGTAAATATTTCCCAGCAAAGCACAATATGATATAGGTCACAGAGAACTTCTAGCCATAAACTTAGCTTTGGAGGAATGGAGACATTGGCTGGAGGGGGCTCGCTATCCATTCATAGTTCTGACTGACCACAAAAACCTTAAATACATCCGTTCTGCTAAAAGACTGAACTCACGTCAAGCCAGATGCTCATTGTTCTTCTCCAGATTAGACTTCATAATTTCTTATCTACCAGGGCCAAAAAACATTAAGGCTGACGCCTTGTCTCAAAGTTTTTTATCAGAGTCTCCTCTTCCGCTTCCTCCACAACCCATTATCTCTGAGGATAGGATTTTGGCTTTCACCCAGACTGACACCTCTGAGGCCTTTTTAACTGCACAGGCTGAAGCCCCTCCCTCCACTCCCTCTGGTATGCTTTTTGTACCCCTGGCTCTTCGTTTGCAGGTATTGCAGCAGGTACATGCATCAAAGCCTGCAGCACATCCGGGATTTAGACAGACTTTTGAGATTTTCTGTCGCAACCTCTGGTGGCCAACGATTAAGCAGAATGTGTTAGCCTTCGTCCAGGCCTGTGAAGTTTGTGCCAGAAGCAAGAGCAGTACCTCTAAGCCCTCCGGTCTCCTATGTCCTCTTCCGATACCTACCTGTCCCTGGAAACATTTATCTATGGACTTTATCACTGACTTGCCTCCGTCCCAGGGATGTTCCACGATCTGGGTGGTAGTAGACAGATTCAGTAAGATGGCCCACTTTGTTCGGCTTCCGAAATTTCCATCGGCTAAAGAAATGGCATCTTTATTCATTAAATGTGTTTTCAGGCTCCATGGGGCACCAATTAACATCACCTCAGACCGTGGCTCTCAATTTATAGCCCAGTTTCGGAAGGCCCTTTGCTCTCAGCTGTCATTGTCTGCTGGCCATAAGGCCTTGAAGTGGGTCAACATCCTTCCGTGGGCACAGTTTGCCTTTAATAATTGTGCCACCACATCTACAGGGACCTCTCCTTTCTTCTGTGTATATGGGTTGCATCCTTGTGTGTGCTCCTTTGATCTTCCACCCTCCGATGTTCCTGATGCCAACACTACAATTGAAAATTTCTCTAAAATCTGGTCCGATGTTAATCATGCTATTTCTCGCTCTGTGCAGGCTTTTAAGAAAATGGCTGACAAGAGGCGCACCAGGATAGAAAGTTGGTGACAAAGTTGGTGTTTCTACATGCTCCATCTAAAAAACTTGGCCCAAAATTCATCGGATCCTATGAAATTTCGTATTGTTAATCCTGTGGCCTGTAGAGTAAAACTTCTCCCATCCGCATTCCAAATGTCTTTCATGTTTCATTGTTAAAACCTGTTTATTCGAGCCTCCAAGTAAACGAACCAGAACCCATGGACGTGTTGAACAGTCAGGAATATGAAGTGCCATTTATTCTTGATTCCAGACGAGTATGCAATTCCTTACAATATCTCATTCATTGGAAAGGTTTCGTCCCAGAGGATAGATCTTGGGTTCCAAGTTGTCTTCATGCTGATCGACTTAAGAAGAAGTTTCATCTTCATTATCCAAGTAAGTCTGGGGGTGCAGGAGCAACCCCTTGAGAAAGGGGGGTACTGTCAGTACTAGGATCCCTTTAAGACCCAGCAAAACTCACCTGACAGCCTTTGCCTGGGAAACAACAGTGATTGGCCAGCTCACCATTAAATTACCCGTATCAGCACACAATCAGTGCTTGTGATAGAGTTGCTACCTTTGTGTGCCACTGCTTGACCCAGCTGATATTTGCTCTATATAATTTGTGTATGACATGGCTAGTTTTAACCCTGCTTGCTCGCTTCTGATTTGGTACCGTTAGGACTCTGATCTAACTGTGTATGACCCAGCTTGCGTAGACTACGCTTTGCCTGAATCTAGTGTAGCACCAGACTCAGTACTGCAACTTGGCTGCCCAGCCAATCTCTACGTTCATCTGCAGCGGTGAACTACAAGGTCCAGCCAACATCTACGTTCATCTGCAGCGGTGAACTACAAGGTCCAGCTAACATCTACCTTCATCTGCAGCGGTTAACTACAAGTTCCAGCTGACCTGCTCTGCTTAGACCTGATCATGGTATGTGCTCTTGTTCCTTGAACTCTTTGCATAATCAGCATACTTGAACTGTTACCTGTTATCTGTTTCTAGCCTGACAATAGGGTGGCCATCATAGACTGAAAAAAGGAAGCCTAATCGCTGGGCATAGTATGAAATAAATGTTAATGTTGCCCCATCTAAAGCACCTACAAGGAGAATATATCTGCCCTCAGGGTCCCTGATTTCCTGCTGAAGAGAGAAGGTGGTGTTTTTGAGGAAAAATATGCCCACCCCTTTAGTCTTATCCGACGCATTGGCTATATAGAAATGGGGCAATTTAGAGTGAATACATTTAGGGTTGTATTGGTTGGGAAAATGTGTTTCCTGTAAGAGAAGCTCCTCAAGATGCTGTGAATGGGAATGTTGGAAATATTTCCAGTGCTTCAGTGGTGAGTTCAAGCCCTGAACATTGTCTGAGGCTATTCTTAAGATAGATCAGTGTCCTTTAAGCAAAGCCATGGATCAAAGGGGGTGGATAATGAGACCTACCTGCCTCCAGATCATCTTGAACTGGGACCATAAGGGCGAGAGATAGATGAGGTCAACTAACCCCAGCCTTATATGTATGGTGATTCTTTGGTGCCTGAGAAAAAAATAAGAAACGTGAGAGAAGCATGAAGAAGGGGAAAAGATAAGTGTAGAAGTGAGGGCTGAAAAGGTCATGGAGGAATCCCCCCACAAACTTCCCCAGAACCAAGAGTGTGGGATTAGTTTCCATCCCACCCACTCTAGTAGTTAACAACACAATAGTCTGCCTAGAAGGCAGACCAACAACTGTCTCTAAAAGAACCCAAACTGTCTCTAAAAGAACCCGCTGTCGGTACTCAGAGGCAGAGGGAGGAGCATAACTTCCGCTCCAGCTTCACCAACCACCTGTTAATGCATATTTTAGGGGGAGGCCCAAGTGTTATGGAATAGCTGTTAATGTGGGCCCTAGAGACCCTCCCCCTCTCCTTCCCCCTCCTAGAGGGTAGTCTTAGCTCAGGGGGATCCAGAAGGAATGAAGCACCCCAAATTAAGGTACCAGCCACTTCCTTACACCCCAAGGCAAAAGGATATCTAAGAGTAGTGTTGCTATGCACACAAAAAATATAAAACTATAGATGGCTGGAACCCAAGTAAACTACAACTTTCAAACCTTATACCCAGCTGCCTCCACCCCGGGGAGAATCCGGTGGATTCCAAAGGAAGGAAGAAAGCCTTCTGCCCACACCCAAAGCACCATCTCTCCTGCAGAGGAAGACATTCCGGTTATCAAACAACAAGTAACGATAACAACTTATTGTAGATAAATAAGAAACCAAACAGAACTCGTCCTAGGACAAACTTAACATTCCATCTCCGCAGCATCAGGATCCAGGTAGGAGCCGGTAATGTCCAGGGGAACAGTCAGTCGATCAGAAAAGGATGTAGGATCCCTAAATGTCAGATCCCACAAGAAAGAACCTTATGAATGAGATAAACAGGTAAAAAGGTTTTTTGGAGGTCATGGCGGATGTGAGTCTTTGGACCTTTTTGATTGCTGTTTTCACCATATCAGGGCAATTGGACTATGTGGGGAGGGGCGTTTGGCGGATCTGGTGGTCTTGTGGTTTGAGGTTGAGGATGGGGACGGTGAGATAAGGTCTAGCTGTACCAAGAGGCATTCTCCCTCCTGGAATGTGGAGAAGCCATGTGTCTTGCTTCTATATGCGAAAGATAGTTGAAAAGGAAATGACCACCAGTACTTAACAGACTTTTGAGATAAAACTTGCAAAAGAGGTTTTAGTGCTCTCCTCAACTGAATAGTTGAAAGGGACAGATCTGCAAAGACTTGTACGGGGTGGCCTTGAATGGAGAGCTGCTCTGTATTTTCAGAGATGCACATCATTTCCTCCTTCACCCCATAAAAATGAGGTTTAACCCCTATATCTCTGGGTAGGCCATCTGAGTGTGGGGGGGTGAAGCGCTCTGTGCGCTCTGTCCAACTCTAGGTGGTGATCCAGAATGTCAGGGATGATATCTTTGATAAAATGATGAGCAGTCCCATGAACCTCTGTAATTGTTTCAGGGAGCCCTCTGATCCAAAAGTTATAGCACCTGGAGCGATTTTCCAGGTCATCAATTTTGGAGAGGGCCGAGTCCAATTGATCCTGTAAATTTTGAATGCGGGCTGTGTTCTGATTAGTTTTGGAGATTGTCTGCTCCATTTTGTGTTCTATGGCCTTAATCCGGGTTTTCAGGTTTTAGAGGTCTGCTTGTATGGTAGAAGTAATTTGGGGTGCTGTTTGGGCTAGGCCCCTGGAGAGCATATCTGTATAGCAGTTATCTGTATGATCTCTCAATGGGGTGGTGATTAGCTCATGCAGAGTTCTTTTCAGAAGGGATGGTGGGGATGCAGGTGACAATAGCTGGGGAAGAATAGTACTCACATTGTTAGGCCCAGGAGTGGTGGTTTGAGGGCCTCTATTTGTCCCTTCCTCCATATCTTCTCCCCTGTCTCCTTCCTTGTGCTGGGCCCCAGGCGCCATCTTTGTATCCTCTGTGACTGGGAGATCAAATCCGGCCTGGCTGATCAAATCTCTCCTGACCAACCCTGCTTGCATGTGTACGGTTCCTGGCTTCACAGCAGCTCACTGAGCTCAGAACAGTTAGCCAGAAGACAGGCTGTGTGCCCCGGCAGGAGTGGGTAGGCCACGGCTGGACTGGGAGGGTCTCTCCCAATCATTCCCGGTTGTGTGAGCACAGTCCCCGGCAGCTCTGCTATCGGTTTAGCACGGGGGAGAGCTGAAGATCGCGCTGCTTGCGATGGTGGGGCTTGGGCGGCCGGAGGTTAGGCAGCCATCTCGGTAGCTCCGCGCATACGCACTACTAAGCATTTCATTTAACTATTTCCCAAAATAAAGCTCAAATTAGAAATATTCAATACATGTAATTAAATTCTTAATCAAACGTACCAGTGTTTTCTGCAGCTTTCTCTACATTTTGAGTACGACTGCATGCACAGTGTATACTACATTCAAGCCATGCCTCTGATGACAACTGTTACAATTGCCAGTGTGCTTATGTCTCCTAATCAAACTTTAAAGCCTTTAACCACTTCAGCCCTGGAAATATTTACCCCCTTAATGACCAGGCCCTTTTTTGAGACACGGCACTGCATTATTTTAAACGAAAATTGCATGGACCTGCAACGTTGATGAAAATTGATGTCTTTTTTTCCCCACAAATAGAGCTTTTTTTTTGGTGGTATTTGATCACCTCTGTGATTTATTATTTATTTTTTGCGCTGTAAACAAAAAAAGAGGGTACATTTTGAAAAAAATGCAGTATTTTTTACTTTTGCTATAATACATATTCAATATAATACATATCCAATAAAAAAAAATAAAAAAATTATTCTTTTGTATTCTTCTACATATTTTTGGTAAACAAAATCCCAATAAGCGTATATTGATTGGTTTGCACAAAAGTTTTAGCGTCTACAAAATAGGTGAAAGATTTAGGAACTATTTATTTTTTTATTGTTTTTATTAGTAATGGAGGCGATCTGCAATTTTTAGCAGGACTGCGACATTGCGGCGGACAAATCTGACCCCGAGTGACACTTTTTGGTGACCAGTGACACCATTTCAGTGATCAGTGCTATAAAAATCACTGATTGCTGTATAAATGGCACTGGTAGGGAAGGGGTTAACACTATTGGTGATAAAAGGGTTAAGTGTTCCCTAGGGAGGTGCTTTCTAACTGTCAGGGGGGTAGGCTCACTAGGAGTAGAGAGAGATTGCTGTTCCTGATCACTAGGAATAGCAGATCTCTCTCTACTCTGCTGTCAGAATGGGGATCTGCCTTGTATACATAGGCAGATCTCCATTCTGCCTCTGTGAGGAGCAATCGTGGGTGGCAGGCAGAAATCACGGCCGCCGGCCACGCACATTACATGAAATGACAAACGGGTACATCATTTTGCGCAACAGAGCTGACCTGCCGCAGTATATATATACTGTGGCTGGTCGGCAAGTGGTTAAATGGCTGGTGTCATAGCCAGCATTACATAAGCATCACGCACAGTTGAAAACAAAAATAATTGAGTTAAAAATTCAGAATGAATTTAAAAAGCTGTGTTCCTTTTTATACAGCACAAATACATCAAAAGAACAGTATATACACTTGCCTTACTAATAAATTAATTTCTCCTTAAAATGCAACACTCATTCTTCAGAATATGGATCAACCAACATGCTAAAGAATTGTTTGGGTGTGTCAGATAGCCTGTAGCCCACTGGGTGCTGAGATTCCTCCTGCCAGCCACTGTGTCCTATGATGATGTCAATACTGGTGGGAGAAACCATAAAGGGGACAAGCTATCTGACCCACCCAGAACTGCGGATAGCAGGATCCCAGAGCTTATAAAGACAGTGAAGGTTTCACTTGTTGTCCCCCAGAGAGGTAGGTATTAGCTACTTTTATTGAAGAGATTGACTTTATTTTTTTTTTTTCTTTTTAGAGACATGACACAATTTCCTTAAGAACCCTCTGCATATGTTATGTTTCTAGCCCCAAAATTTATGTTTCTATTACACTTTAATCATTTTAATTTATGAACTATTGTATCATTTCATATTCATTTAAAACAAGCATTTTCTCAATTTTATATACTTATATGCTGTACAATATTTGTCTTTGTGCAACTGAGAAAATAATAGGAAAGTGTCTCCATTTTTATGACTTTCTAACATAACAACCTAGTGCAGACCCATGCACCTTTTCGTAGACTGTTTTATAATGACCCAGAGCATAGGCAGTGACGGTGCAATTTTATCTGCCAATCATTGTGGTAATTTAGCTGCTGGAGTTGCTGATGTCACAATACATACAAATGTGTTTTTACGTCTGTATTTGTGCAAGAGTAGATAGAAATCTTAACTGAGACGTTTTCAATGAAAAGGAAAGGCACTCAAGTTTATGAGAGAAATTATTCCATTATAGTGTAAAAGGGAATAGAACAATGGATTGTTTTGACACCTTCCCGAAATAAAACTGAATTAAGATTAAACTCAGTAGTAGAACTCTACTTCATGTGTAAGCAGACAAGGGTCTTATTTTAATACACTAGGAGCATGTTTCATGCTTTGCAGAACATGTACAATTCCTAGAAAACAAACAGCTATAATAAAAATTTCTACTATAAAATAAAGGTACAGTATATATATGGCTATTGCTGCTCCATATAACAACACAGAGAGGTTCTCAGAACAGAAGTGCAAACTGTTTAAATTTTAATTTACCTGGTTTGGTTGGATAAATCAGCATTCAGAAGCTTGATAATTCAAATGTGTCTCTAGCAACAACTTTACATAGACTTCTATTTTTTTTTCACCTGCGATCTGAACTGCAAAATTTCACTTATCCCTTCCACTGGTGAAACTAGTCACATGATTCACACTTTCAAAAACAGAATAAAATTCCATAACTACTGCTATACATATTGTCTGAATTAGCATACAAGATGATGGACTGAGGAACAATAGGGAAGGGCCATTTTTACATGTTTCTATATGAAGCAATCTCACTGCAAATGACAGCTCCCAGCCGAATGTCAACAAACTGGCCAGCTGACATTGCTGACCAAAAATCTTCATGACCATATTGGGATAATGACATCACTCTGGATGCTTTGTTTACAAACAACAGACGGGTGGGGATTGGAACTGTCATTTAGCAGCAATAGTTTTTTTTAACCACTTGATATCTTAAAGATTTACCACCCTTCATGACCGGGCCATTTTCTTCTAAACGGCACTGCGTTACTTTAACTGACAATTGTGCGGACATGTAGCACTGTACACAAAACAGAAAATTGTATACTCACCTTTCCGTAATTTTCCTTTCCTGACGCCTTTCCATGGCAGCACACGCTGGGTTGTGACTCCGCCCCCACAACCTGACAGGATTGATTAGCTATAAGTTTGAAGGGGAGACACCCCGCTGCATTCTCTGTAAATATATCACCATAAAACAGGGTGGGAATCTGTGTGCTGCCATGGAAAGGCGTCAGGAAAGGAAAATTACGGAAAGGTGAGTATACAATTTTCCGTTTTCCTGACGCCTCCATGGCAGCACACGCTGGGAAATAACTCGCCAGTCGGGTGGGTGCAAGAAAATAATATTTATTCCTTATAATGCGGAAGAATTGGCTCTAACAACGGATCTACCGAAGTCTGCCATAGCCAAATGAGCAGAATCTACTCTATAGTGAGAAATAAACGTATGTCTGGAGGACCAAGTTGCTGCTTTGCAAATAGTCTCCGGTGAAACCCTGCAATACGCTGCCCAGGAGGTAGCCACTGCCCTGGTCGAGTGAGCCCTGATGCCTTCAGGAACTGCCATATGCCGCATGGAGTATGCCTTCTTGATGGACTTGACTAACCAGGAGGCGATAGTACGTGAGGTAGCCGATTGACCTCGTCTGTTTCCATGTGGGATGACCATGAGGGTATCCGTCTTTCTAAAAGAATTCGTAGCCGTCAGGTAACTAATGATGGTAGTTTTAACATCCAGGGGATGAGGTTCACCCTGATCATTAGTGAAGGATGGTAAGACAATATCTTGGTTGTAATGGAAGGAAGTTGCTACCTTCGGGATGAAGTGGTCTGAAGGTCTTAGTACTACCTTATCAGGAAAAAATACCAAGTAAGGTTCTGATGCCATCAGTGCTTGGATCTCAGACACCCTCTTTGCTGATGTGATTGCAATGAGAAAGGATAGTTTTAGAGTCAGATCCCATAGAGATATTGATTCAGATGGAGTAAAAGGAGGATTGGTGAAGGCTTCAAGAACTATTGAGAGATCCCATGATGGAAAAACTGGTTTCTTAGGAGGTTTGATTTTCAGGCAGGCTCTCAGGAATTGGATAACCAGTGGATGTAATGCCCATCTGGTGCCTGTTTTGGCCGACAAGGCAGATACTTGTACCTTAAGAGTACTTGAACTTAGACCTTTGTTGATTCCTGATTGGAGGAATTCTAGGATTTGAGAAGGTTCTGGAGCAATAGGATCCCATCCCTTCTGCTGCGCCATTCTAAAGAATTGGTTCCAAATTCTTGTATAGGTGGTGTTGGTGGTGCTCTTCCTGGCTTGCATCAAAGTCGATATTACTTCCTGTGAGCAGCCTTGTTCCCTTAACCTAACCCTTTCAACTTCCATGCTGTCAGATGTAGTTTCTCTGGAGCTGGATGTAGGAATTGGCCTTGAAATAGCAGATCCGGAGTTACCGGAAGGAGGATTGGAGGTTGAAGGCTGAGCTGCAATAGGGTCGTGAACCATGGTCTTCTCGGCCAAAGAGGGATTATCGCGATTACCGTGGCTGAAGATCTCCGAAGCCTGGACAGGAATCTCGCAATTAGCGGAGTTGGCGGGAATATGTACCCCAACTTGAAGTTCCAGGGGTGAATTAGACAATCTATCCCCTCGGCTGAAGGGAAAGATGCTCTGGACAGAAACCTCCGACACTTCGTATTCGCCGGAGTAGCTGCTAAGTCGATCTCTGGTACTCCCCATGTCTCCGTAAGAAGAGAAAAGGCCTGGAGACTCAGGGACCATTCGTTGTTCGAAAGAGTTTCTCGACTCAGGTAATCGGCTAACATGTTCTGTGCCGCAGGAACATATATTGCTTTTAGATCTGCTAGGTGTGCCTGTGCCCATTCCAAGATAGGGCGGACTTCCTCCATCAATGTGAGACTCTTGGTACCCCCTTGCCTCTGGATGTAGGACACTGCCACCTTGTTGTCCATCCGAATAAGCACGTTCTTCCCTCTGAGGACTGGTGCAAATGCCATGAGGGCCTGGAAGGCTGCTCTGAGTTCCAGTATATTTGATACTAAATCCTGGCCCCGGAACTGCCACTGGCCCTGCGCTGCTTGATCTTGACAGTGAGCTCCCCAGCCGCTCTAACAGGCGTCCGAGGTGACTATTATCGGATCTGGGGGAACTATCAGTTTGTATTTCCTGAGGTTGGTCAAGTGTGTCCACCACCACACTGATTGCTTCATTGGTCTGGAGATGGTAATGGTCTGACGCATCGATACTCCATCCCACTGCCTCAGAAAGGAGTTTTGGAGGATTCTCATGTGCCATTGTGACCATTGCACCATGGGCAGGGTTGCAGCCATAGATCCTAGCACACTTAAGCAGATTCTGGCTGGAAGATGCCTTGCTGATAGTAATCTCCACATCTTCTGTACTAGAGGCTGAATCTTCTCCTGAGGAAGTTGTACCATGTTCAATTTGGTGTTCAGATCTGCTCCCAAGAATACCATGTTTTGAGTGGGTTGTAAGCTGCTCTTTTTCCAGTTGACTAGCCAGCCGAAGTCTTGGAGAGTCGTAAGTAAGATCTTCTGATGGCATAGCAAGGTTTCTTGATCCTCTGCCAAGAGCAGGATGTCGTCCAAATAATGGTGGACTCGCAGACCCTTCTCCCTGAGGAATGCAACCAAGGGTAGAAGGACCTTGGTAAATGTCCTGGGAGCCGACAAGATGCCGAAAGGAAGGCACTGAAATTGGAAGTGGCTTTTGTTGATGGCAAATCGGAGGAATTTTTGAAAGGCGGGATGAATTGGAATATGTAGATAAGCGTCTGATAAATCTACTGAGAGCATCCAGTCGCCCAGGTTCACTGCCAGAAGTATAGACTGCAGACTCTCCATTTTGAAGGCCTCTGTTTTTATGTTCCTGTTGAGATTTTTTAAATCCAATACAGGACGTAAGTCTCCGGTCTTCTTCTTTACCAAAAATAGTGGGGAATAGAACCCCCTCCCCTTTTGATCTGACGGAACTTCCAGTATTGCCCCTTTCTCCTTCAATTCCACTATATATTTTAATAGTAACTTCCTTTTGACTAGTGAAGATGGCAGTCTTGTTGATTGGAAGTGATTTTTTGGAATTTTGCCCATAAACTTCCACTTGTGTCCAAATTTTATCGTGGAAAGAGTCCACTGGTCCTCTATATGGCTTGACCAAATCTGTGCGAAGTCCTTGAGCCTGGCGCCCACCTGTACTGAGTGGGCAGGGGAACCTTCAAAAAGACTTCTGCTGCTCCCCTGCCGGGGTAGGCTTGGACTTCTGCATCCTTAGGAAGGAAGGTCTTGTGTTCTTCCAGTCCCTTCTAAACTCCCTACCAGGACGGTAGGATCTAGCTTCCCTATATTTCTCAGGAAGGTTGCGCCTGAAGAAGGAACCCCTTTGGGCCTTGGGTCTTCTATCTGAGGGAAGTAATCCCGACTTCCCTCCTGTTACCTTCGAAATAGCGGTGTCCAATTTAGACCCGAACAGGTTTGAGCCATCATATGGAATTCTGCACCAGTTTGTTTTGGATGCAGTATCGGCCATCCATGGTTTCAGCCACAAGGCCCTTCTTGCTGTGACTGAGGCTAGCATTGATCTCGCCGAGGATCTTATAATATCCACTGAGGCTTCTGCCACGAAGTCACCTGCCAACTTGATCTCCTGAAGAGAAGATATTATTTTATCTATTTCAGTACCGTCTTGCAGATCCTTCTCCACCTTGGTTGCCCAACCTGATATGGCTTTGGCCACTGCTGCTGTGGTAATTGCTGGTCTGCATGCGCCCCCAGCAGTGGAGTATGCTTTCTTCAATTCTAGATCCAATTTCCGATCCAGAACATCCCGAAAGGAAACTGCGTCTTCAATAGGCAGAGTGACATGCCGTGCAAGACGCATCAAGGAGGAGTCGACTACTGGAGCGTTCATCAATGTTTTGACTTTTGACTCCTTCAGAGGATACATTTTTGTCAGTCTGTTGGTGAGACTGGACCGCTTATCAGATCTTTCCCACTCATCTTTAATTAGATCCTCCAGTTCACTTATAAAAGGGAAATTCTCTGGTTCTTTCCTTAAATTTGGGAAATATTTCCGGACTTTCTGCGGTTCCTCTTTATCTTCTTCCCAGCCTATCACTTCTTTGACTGACCAGGGAAAAATCAAAACCTACTGACATGTCCTGGTCCTCATCTCCTGAGGAGGGTTCTGATGCCTGGGGTTGGCGGTCATCCGCCACCGATGTGCTAGGCGTAGGCCTATCAATTAGTGGTGCTGTTGTCTCCCTTATGGATTCCCGCACAGATTCTCTTATGAGCTCCGTAGCCATTGCTGCGTCTAGCTCTTTGTCCTTTGCTGCTTCATTGAAGCAGGATCTGCAGACTAGCTTATCTGGCAAGGCTGGTGCGCCGCATACCCAGCAAGCGTTTGCTGCAGGACGGGTGTGGCGGCTTTGGCGGTGCGATGAAGGTGACCATCTGCGGTGTGACCGACTGTGACGGGAGCGGCTGCGTCTTGAGCGGCTGTGACGTGAGCGGCTATGTCTTCGGTGGCGAGAAGAGGATCTTGAGCGGCTTCTGCGGGACTTCTTGCTTGACCCATGACTTGATCTCCTCTCATGCCTGGAACTTGCGGCTCTTGATCTGGTGGGGCTGCCAAAAACGCAGCGTTAGTGGTTGGCTCTCTTTTTTCTCTCCCCTTCTTCAATACTTACCAATGACGAATAGCCTCTTACCTCGTTTGCTGATGGTGGTCTGCGCGGGCAGTGGTCTCCATAGTGATAGTAGACAGTGTAGACTAAAGGAAATAAGAGAAAGGAAAAAATTTTTTTTTTTTAAATCTTACTTTTTCTTTTAATTTTTATTTTTTATTTTTTTAAAAGGTTAAATCGAATAAATTGACTTACCTGGTCTTGCTGAGTCGTTTCCTGGCAAAGCAGTTGAACGCCGGTGAGCATTTAGGTAACTGTAATACTGCTCAGCAAAAAACACAGAAATGCCTGTGTTTTTAAATCTGCCGCCGCCGTCGCGGCAAAATGACGCTCCTGCGCATGCGCAGAGCGTCCCGAGCGCCTCGGCGCCATCTTGGAGAAGGGCATTACCTTCCCAAGGCAGAACTAGGCCCTGAGGCCAATTGCAGAGTGGAGGAGGCGGCCTCGGCGGCCATGACGGTTCCTACAGCGGTGGACAGCAAGTGCCAGCAAGCCCCCTAAGCAGAAGAAACACCATAAGCAAGCTACAGGCAAGGTACAGGCAAAAAGGAAAGGAGACCACTGCAAATATATGAAGCTTCTTTAAAGCTTACTGTGCCAGATGTCCAGACGCCCCCTGAGACCACCAGACCGGGGGTTCCCTCCATAGAAGCTCCTTTAGAGACTGTACAGGAGGGACTTCCAAACAGGAGAGGCTTGAACCTGCTGGGGCGAGAGCGATAAGAGGCTTTTTTCTTTATCTTGACAACAGGAGCAAGCTGCTTATCCCAATCTGTCAGGTGAGGATAAAAAAGAAAAAAGAAAAAGAATGCAGCGGGGTGTCTCCCCTTCAAACTTATAGCTAACCAATCCTGTCAGGTTGTGGGGGCGGAGTCACAACCCAGCGTGTGCTGCCATGGAGGCGTCAGGAAATGAAATTTATGTAATTTTTTCCCCACAAAAAGAGCTTTTTTTTGGTGGTATTTGACTATCATTGGATTTTTTTTTCTGCACTATAAACTAAAAATACTAAACATTTTTTTTTTTTTTTATCTTTACATTTTTATTGAAAATTTGGTATTACAAAGGGAAAATGAAAAGCCATATGAAGGCAAAATACAGAAATAAAAGGAAACAGCCGCTTCCAGTGTTCTATAAAACAGTATACTGTAAAAACCAGCAACCATCATGTTACACTAGTACAATGCAAATTAACAAGACTATAGGTAACATAAGTTACAATATATGCCAATCTAACCATATTTGCCATGCAGCAGTGAATTTGACAGGTTTAGTAGAGTATAGTGAGAGCAGTTGTTCAAGTGTGTAATTCTGCTGTACGAGGACTAGTACCTCCGATGGGATAGGAGCCAAATTTGCTTTCCAGTGCCTTGTAATAATGACACATGCTGCAATCAAGATATGTGAGACCACTGTCCCATAAATAGGAGGAAGTTTATTGATTCCTAAGCTCAAAATTGGCAAGGCTGGTTAGGGGCAACTATAACTCCTGTCACCTTTGCTAAAACACAAAAGACTTTACGCCAAAAACTTTTGAGGTTAGGACATGACCGCAATATATGCAACAGTATACCTGTATACCCACATATTCTCGCCAGCACAGTGGAGAGTTGGAGGGGGAAAATTTAGCAGCCCTGTATGGGGTATAATAGCATCTGCTAATGAGTTTATAGGCTAATTCCTAATGGTTTAGACAGTGGGTAGATCTTTGGATGAAGCGAATAGCTACAAACAATTGTGAGTGAAGGGATTGGACTTTGAGGTCTATCTCACTTCTGCATGGAATTTGTTTTTTGTAAAGGATGCTTTTGGCTTGTAGAAGGCCATAGAACAGCGATATGCCTTTTACCACAGGCTTACAGCTGTTATAAAATTTCCACACTTTAGGATAGATATTGACTCGGACACAGGATGATGTTTCAATAAAATTAAGTATGCGTACACAAGTGAAACAAGAATTCAAGGGTAGTTTGGACTCTTCCACTAAATGTTCCAGGGATTTGAGGTTACATATTTGGAAGAAATCTCCCATTGTCAGTAAACCACACTGGAGAAATTGTTGGACAGAAAGCAGCGGCATCAATGTCTCAAGGACTGAAATGGGTAAGTATACCACATTATTATGTGAGTGGCAAAACAGAGGGGCTAAAAGGGCTCTCCATGCTTCCAGGGATGCCTGAACCATTGGAGGTAGTAACCTTGCCTCACTTTGCTTCCACAAATCAGCCAATATTAACATGCTTAAGTCAGATACTAAGGATAAAATAAACTCAATTTCTAGCCATAATATGTCACCCGAACTTTTAAACCAACATCTCAATTGATCCAAATGCGCCACATTAAGATAATCTTTTATGTCCACCATTCCCATACCTCCAGTACTTCTGTGTTTAATTAGTTGGAAATGTGAACATCTGGCCCTTTTCCTTTCCAAATATATTATTTAAGGAGTTTAGATAGGGAGTCTAGATATGTTGTTTTAATAGGGATGGGAATGGAGCGGAACATATACAGGATAAGATTTGTCGGAGAATTGTCATCTTGAAGGAGGCTAATCTCCCTACCCACGACGGCTTAAATTGGGATAGGTGTTTAGGCTCGCTGTCTAGTTTAGCAAGGTGGAAAATTAGTGGCAGATAAGGAAGGATATACTTGACATAAGTGTTATGCCTAGATATGGGATTCCCATATCACTCCAAGTATATCGGAGTTGTGCTGATAAAGTATGTTTCAAAGTGGGACTAATTTCAAGACCTAGTATTAGCAATTTACTAAAACTAGCTACTTCCCACCCGTCGTATAGTAAAATGATGGCGGGTGGGATCCCCTCTCATTCTGGGTCGCCATCATATGACATCACCCAGGTGTCACTGCTTTTGCGCACACACGGGGGCCTGCAGCATGGCAATCATGGTCACGCCATGTTCCTAGAACACGGTGCAACCTTATCTGGGTAAAGAGCTGATGACGTGGCTCTTTAACCATGTAATTGGCTGTGTCCAATCACAGCCGAACACATGTAAACATGTAAGTACCATTTTTTGTCTCGTCTCACACTGACAGAGTGTGAGGCGAGGAGAGCCGATCAGCTGCATCTCCTCACAGGGGAGACATGTACTGATCATCAGGGCAATCAACGCCCATCAGTGATGCCAGTCAGTGCTGAATTTCAGTACACATCAGTGCCTGCCCATCAGGGCTGCCCATTGGTGCCGCCTATCATTGCCCAAAAGTGCCACCTATCATTGCTCGTCAATGCCCCTATCAGTGCCCATCAGTGCCACCTATCACAGCCCACTAGTGTCACCTATCAGTGCCCATCAGTGCAGCCTATTAGTGCTCATCAGTGCTGCATATCGGTGCCACTTATCAGTGCAGCATATTAGTGCCTCCTCATCAGTGCCACCACATCAGTGCCCTTCAGTGCCATCTCATCACTGCCCATAAGTGCCGCCTCATCAGATCCCATCAGTTCAGCCTATCAGTGCCCATCAGTGCCGCCTCATCAGCGCACATCAGTGAAGGAGAAAAATTACTTATTTCCAAAATTTGCTGACAGAAACTAAGATAAAATTATATACAGTATATATATTTTTTTTAATTCTGTCTTTTTTCATTTCTTTTACCAAAAAAAAAAATCCAGTGGCAATTAAATACCGCCAAAAGAAAGCTCAATTTGTGAGAAGAAAATGCTAAAAATGTAAGTTGAGTACAGCATTGCATGACTATGCAATTGTCATTCAAAGTGCGGCAGCGCTGAAAGCTGAAAATTAGCCTGAGCAGGAAGGGGGTGAAAGTGCCTAGAATTGAAGCATTTAACCTTGTAGTAGAACAACTGGGTTTTTTATTTTTTGTGCTATAAATCAAAAAAGACTGAAATTCGATTAAAAAAAAAAAAAAAAATTCTTTGTTTCTGTTAAAATTGATTGCAGACTATTGGCGAGTATTGGTAGAGTATTGGCGAGTATTGGTAGAGAGTATTGGTGAGTATTGGTAGTGTATTGGCGTGTATTGGTAGAGTATTGGCGAGTATTGGCAGAGTATTGGCAAGTATTGGCAGAGTTTTGCAGTGTTGCAGAGTACTGGCAGAGTTTTGCAATGTTGCAGAGTATTGGCAGAGTATTGCACAGTGTTGCAGAGTATTGCACAGTGTTGCAGAGTATTGCAGAGAATTGCACAGTGTTGCACAGTGTTGCAGAGTATTGCACAATGTTGTAGAGTATTGCACCCTGTTGCAGAGTATTGGCAGAGTATTGCACAGTGTTGAAGAGTATTGCAGTGTATTGCAGTGTATTGACATTGAGCAGCACAGTGGGCACTAAACATCCAGCCCACAGCGCTGCTGCCATCTCTCCCCCCTCCCCTCGCACTGTACCAATCTGTACACAGAGGGGAGGGAGTCACGAATGTTCCCGGGTGCGCGCCCCAGGGGGTGCGCGGGAGCAACATTCTGGAATGACATCCCACGGACGTCAACCCAGAATAAGCCGACCGCACTGTTGCCGTCTTTCAGCAATGGCCTGGTCGGCAAGTGGTTAAAGCTGATGTACAAGAACTAGGGGGAAGAATAGATCATATTGAGCATAAAATGGCTGAATTTGCAACTTCCCAAAACTTTCTAATAGATGCACATAATGACCAAGATGACCAACTAGAAAGTCTCAAAGCCAAGATCGCAGACATCAAAAACCACTCAAGGCTGAACAACTTGAAGCTCAGAGGTGTCACAGAATCTGTGCAAAATGCTCAATTGAACCAGAAATGTTAAAAGGTTTGGAAAGCATGTTGGAGGTATAGACCTTGACTAGGGGGTTAGAATACAGTGCCATAATGGCTGAAAGAAAATGACCTTTAAACCCACATTTTGGAAGAACCAGGGACATACATATGTCCAGTGCACTCTATCAAACGCCTTCTCTACTAATACTGATTGGTTTGCTCAAAAGTTATAGCATCTAAAAACTATGGTATATATAATTAATTTTTTTTCTTTTATACTAGCAATGGTGGCGATCAGCGACCTATAGAGAGACTGCGATAGTATAGCAGGCAATCTGACACCTACTGACACTTTGTGGGAACCAGTGTCACTAATATAGTGATCAGTGCTAAAAATATACACTGTCATTGTACAAATGACACTGGATGGGAAGGGGTAAACATTTAGGATGATCAAAGTGTTAATTGTGTGCCTAACCAGTGTTGGTCCAGGTGTGAGGATTTGATGCGCAGGGGGCACGAGCGTTTAATTAAACTCGCCACGCCTGCTTTCACAGATGGGTCAGAGGCCATGAAAGTTGTTGAGAAGTTTTTGCTAGCAAATTTGAAGGATCTCCCAGGGCGAAAATTAATCTCCTGGATAATAATATTATCAGCCTTGGAAGATTTAAACTCTTTAAAAGCCAGCTATCTCTTTTGAATAGAGTTTAAACCTTTGACTTTACAGGTAAGAAATGTCAGCACCATAGTAACTTAGTCTGTTGAAAAGGCATATGATAAACTGCATAATAAACATTAAGTTCTATGGTGTGTGCGGCATATAAAGGATATAAGATAACATAATGAAACTTTGAAGATCAGTAGCATTGTAACATGAATACATTAGGTCTATGAGGTGTAGCAACCACAGGTCAGAAAAAAAGACCTGAAAAAAACAGGTAAAAGAGAAAAACAAAAAAAAGTTAAAAAAAAAAATCAAAATCTAGAAAGCCCAGATCAAAACCTTGGGCTAGAAAGGGGAGCATAGGGGTCTCCAAAAATGGGAAGGGAGAGCCCCCCATCGTCCTCCGGGTTATAAAAGTCTGGATTACAAAACAGAAAACATATGGAAGGTCAAATCTTCAAACCAGGGTGCAATGAGTGCAACAGGCGACGCACCCCATGGGCAGGGGTGAATGAGACCAGTATGGGGACACTGGCCAAATAGGAATGTCAGGGGGCCAGGTACAAGATAAGATAAGAGATCCCAGCTAATACATATATTAGTGTTCCTCAGGTTGGAAAGCTGGAGTGAGGGCATCTCTGAGGTGGGAAGTTGGACTTGTGTTGTTTCCGCCTCACTGGGGTCCAGATGCACACTGGGGCTATCAGCGGCTTAGGAGTGGCAGGAAGTGGCACAGGATCTTCATCAGGGAGGGGTGGCAGGCCCAGGTTGTAAAGGAAGTTGTCACTTTCCTGGAGATCACGTAGGGAATATTGTAAGCCATTATGGGAGGTAGAGAGGCAAAAGGGGAAATCCAAGCGATATACGACTTTATGGGTATGGAGGTGTAGTGACATCGGGCGAAGGTTTCTTGCCAGCATTATAGGGGAGAGATCACTGAAGATCTGGATTCTGGATCCTTTTAAATCAAGCTTGGATTTATTGCGGGTGGCTATGGTTAAAGCTTCTTTGCTGTCATAATAATTAAATCGGACAATCATATCTCTCAGGTTGGGCCCAGCCAGGGGTTTAGGAGCAAGTTATCTAAACACCAGTGAATATCAGGGATATTAGGAGCTACTATATTGAACAAGCTTAGAAGGTAGGGGCGGAGGTCCTCGTCTTCCACTGTTTCTGGAATACCCCTGATCCACAGATTCTGCCTGCGTTCTCTTTTCTCCAGGTCCTCCTGTTGAGCTTGGAGCTGGGTGACAGAGTGTTTTATGGCAGCATTGTCCTCTTCCAGGACTTGCACATATTGTATAAGTTCATCGAACTTTGTCTCCAAGGTGTCAGTGCATTCTCCCAGTTTTACTATTTCCCCTCTCAGTTCTTTAGCAAGCTTTCCCACCTCCTGTGCAATGTTATGGGTGAGGGCTTGGAGCAGGGATTGCAGATTGGCATCCAAGATTTCTGCCGTCAGTGGGGGGGAGATCCCTGTGCTGGAGTGTGGGGATATCAAAGAGGGTACCTGTCTCAGGCTCTTGGTGCTCCAGTGGGTCCAGTGCATCATCCTGGATACTCGAGGCCGTAGATGTAGGCCTGTGCAGGTAGCAGTCCATGGTGGAGGAGGCCCGAGGCTTAAAGACTGCGGCATAGTTGTGTCTCTGGTCTCCAATTTTGCCCATGAGATGAATGGCCGCTGCGGGAGTTTGGGAAGGTGACTCCTGTAGCTATCTGTGCTGCGAGTTGCGTGGCGGTAGTCCCAGAGTTGAGATGGAGGAAGGAGCCCAAGTCTCCGCCATGATCAGAAGATATTTACTAACCTACAGCCATTTGTGCGTGACTACCTATAACTTCTTTAATCACTGTGTGTGACTGGATAGTGAGCTGCAATATTGCTGGGACTGGCGATTATGATTCTGAAGCTAGAGAGACTGAACCCTTTAGGAACTGACCATAAAGCCATTTAGTAGCCTTGACTGGGACTATTTTAACAACAGTACAACTAGACCCCAACGCTAGCCAGCGGAAGAGTTAGGACTAAAGACTGACCCCTTACAGCTGCTACACAGAGAACTTTACCTACTGCTTATACTAAGAGGTAAATCTCAGGAGACATTGCACCATATCCTAGCCATTCTCCTAGAGTGCACTCTAGACTAGTTAATGGATTATCAGATTACAGTTAATAGTTATATACAATGTTTATTGTTGACTTTGCAAAGTTATAATTTGATTCCAGTCTAGTGGTACAGAACTCTATTCTCAGTTACGTTAAGTTGGAATAGCAAATACATTGTCTAGCAGACAGTGTCTGTATCTACCTACAGTATGCTTATTCATGCTCTTACTATCATTTTCTCTAACCCATACCAATATGTTGAGTTAATTTACCACTTAATGGTATTGTGTCCATTTCCTGGTACTAACTCATATTCATGCTAAAGGTATCCATACTTGTGTTTTTATAAGTGCTTGCAGTGAGCTTCAGTCAACTAGGTGTGTGACAAATTGTTTTGTTAGTGTTTATTTGTCTGTAAATTTAACTGGCACTGAAAGTTCTTGCTCTTAAAAGTAGCATGCCTAATCGATAATACAACACATTATTGGTTAAAAAATGTGTCAATAAACAAATTATTATCAAACATGATGTGTTAATAAATTATAATAAATAGAAATGAGAAATGAGAAATATACTGTAATTATTCTTAAAAAAAACCCAGAAGGATTATTATTATATTATAAATGTACATATACAGTATATACACAGTATATATACAGTGCATATATATATATATATATATATATATATATATATATATATATATATATATATATATATATATATATATATATATATACATATACATATACATATATATATATATATATATATATATACATATATATAAATATATATATATATATATATATATATATATATATATATATATATATATATATATATATATATATATATATATATATATATATATATATATATATATATATATATATATATACACATATACATATATATATATATATATATATATTTATATATATATATACATATATATATATATATATATATATATATATATATATATACATATATATATATATATATATATACATATATATATATATATATATATATATATATATATATATATATATATATATATATATATATATATATATACAGTATCTCACAAAAGTGAGTACACCCTCATTTTTGTAAATATTTTAATATATCTTTTCATGTGACAACACTGAAGAAATGACACTTTGCTACAATGTAAAGTAGTAAGTGTACAGCTTGTATAACAGTGTAAATTTGCTGTCCCCTCAAAATAACTAAACACACAGCCATTAATGTCTAAACCGCTGGTTTAGTGAGTAAACTCCTAAGTGAAAATGTCCAAATTGGGCCCAGTTAGTCATTTTCCCTCCCTGGTGTCTTGTGACTCATTAGTGTTACAAGGTCTCAGGTGTAAATGGGGATCAGATGTGTTAAATTTGTTGTTATCGCTCTCACTCTCTCATACTGGTAACTGGAAGTTCAACATGGCACCTCATGGCAAAGAACTCTCTGAGGATCTGAAAAAAAGAATTGTTGCTCCACATAAAGATGGTCTAGGCTATAAGAAGATTGTCAAGACCCTGAAACTGAGCTGCAGCACGGTGGGCAAGACCATAGAGTGTTTACCAGGACAGGTTCCACGCAGAACAGGCCTTGCCATGGTTAAACAAAGTAGTTGAGTGCACATGCTCAGCGTCATATCCAGAGGTTGTCTTTGGGAAATAGACATATGAGTGCTGCCAGCATTGCTGCAGAGGTTGAAGGGGTGAGGAGCCAGCCTGTCAGTGCTCAGACCATACGCTGCACACTGCATCAAATTGGTATGCATGGCTGTCGTTCCAGAAGGAAGCCTCTTCTAAAGATGATGCACAAGAAAGCCGCAAACAGTTTTCTGAAGACAAGCAGACTAAGGACATGGATTACTGGAACCATGTCCTGTGGTCTGATGAGACCATGATAAACTTATTTGGTTCAGATGGTGTCAAGCGTGTGTGGCGACAACCAGGTGAAGAATACAAAGACAAGTGTGTCTTGCCTACAGTCAAGCATGGTAGTGGGAGTGTCATGGTCTGGGGCTACATGAGTGCTGCCAGCATTGGGGAGCTACAGTTTATTGAGGGAACCATGAATGCCAACATGTACTGTGACATACTGAAGCAGAGCATGATCCCCTCCCTTCAGAGACTGCAGTATTCCAACATGATAACGACCCCAAACACATCTCCAAGATGACCACTGCCTTGCTGAAGAAGCTGAGGGTAAAGGTGATGGACGGGCCAAGCATGTCTCCAGACCTAAACTCTATTGAGAATCTGTGGGGCATCCTCAAACGGAAGGTGGAGGAGGGCAAGGTCTCTACCATCCACCAGCTCCGTGATGTCATCGTGGAGGAGTGGAAGAGGACTCCAGTGGCAACCTGTAAAGCTCTGGTGATCTCCATGCCCAAGAGGGTTAAGGCAGTGCTGGACAATAATGGTGGCCACACAAAATATTGACACTTTGGGCCAAATTTGGACAATTTCACTTAGGGTGTACTCACTTTTATTGCCAGTGGTTTGGACATTAATGGCTGTGTGCTGAGTTATTTAGAGGGGACAGTAAATTTACACTGTTATACAAGCTGTACATTCACTACTTTACATTGTAGCAAAGTGTAATTTCTTCAGTGTTGTCACATGAAAAGATATAATAAAATATTTACAAAAATGTGAGGGGTGTACTTTATACTGTATATATAGATATATAGATAGATATATATATATATATATATATATATATATATATATATCTATCTATATATCTATATATGTATATATAGATATATAGATATATATCTATATATCTATATAAAACTATTTTTCAGAAATAAAAAACTGATAATTGGCATGTGCGTATGTATTCACCCCTTTGTTATAAAGCCCATAAAAAGCTCTGGTGCAACCAATTATCTTCAGAAGTCACATAATTAGTGAAATGATGTCCACCTGTGTGCAATCTAACTGTCACATGATCTGTCATTATGTATACACACCTTTTTGAAAAGCCCCAGAGGCTGCAACACCTATGCAAGAGGCACCATTAACCAAACACTGCCATGAAGACCAAGGAACTCTCTAAACAAGTAAGGGACAATGTTAACAAAAACAGTGTTGAGGGCAGGAACATCAAACTAAACACCACATCCATTATAATTGAGGACAGGAAGCGGGAAGGTGGGTTAAACAAACCCCGGGACTTTTAAGGTGTTTGTAATATATGGTAGATAGACACTTTACAGGTATCCATAAAAAAAATGTATTACAATTAATACAAAACAACATAGCAAGATAAAAATATCCACATCAAGTTCTGTAGGAGACACAACAGGTAATTGGAACAAAAGATACAACTCAATAGATACCACTCAACATGTTTCGCTCATTTGAGCTTCCTCAGGAGTTTTGGTACAATGTATGATATGCTAGAAACAATAAAAAGAAATGGATAAGGTTTCACATTAAATAATGAAACTACAACCACAAGTACAAATATTGATTAATTAATGTATATATATATATATAGATAACATAACAAATAAAATTATACATGAATAAAGATGGTCAAAAGCAGACCATACCCAAGTTGCCAAAAATTAATATGGATTGAATTGAAATAGTAGAATCACTCATGGAGAACATTGGAAATAAGAGACATCAAGCAAGTTTTTCAACTATATGTCCCCGTCTAAATGGCCACAGGAGGACAGAGAATTTGCATATCCAAGGTTATATTGCAGCCATTTGCTAAAATCAAGTTAGTTTTTTTTTTCCTCATTAATGCACACACAGCACCCCATATTGACAGAAAAACACAGAATTCTTGACATTTTTGCAGATTTATTAAAAAAGAAAAACTGAAATATTACATGGTCCTAAGTATTCAGACCCTTTGCTGTGACACTCATATATTTAACTCAGGTGCTGCCCTTTTCTTCTGATCATCCTTGAGATGATTCTACACCTTCATTCGAGTCCAGCTGTGTTTGATTATATTGACTGGACTTGATTAGGAAAGTGACACACCTGTCTATATAAGACCTTACAGCTCACAGTGCATGTCAGAGCAAGTGAGAATCATGAGGTCAAAGAAACTGCCTGAAGAGCTCAGAGACAGAATTGTGGCAAGACACAGATCTGGCCAAGGTTACAAAAAAATTCTGCTGCACTTAAGGTTCATAAGAACACAGTGGCCTCCATAATCCTTAAATGGAAGACGTTTGGGATGACCAGAACCCTTCCTAGAGCTGGCCGTCTGGCCAAACTGAGCTATTGGGGGAGAAGAGCCTTGGTGAGAGAGGTAAAGAAGAACCCAAAGATCACTGTGGCTGAGCTCCAGAGATTCAGTCGGGAGATGGGAGAAAGTTGTAGAAAGTCAACCATCACTGCAGCCCTCCACCAGTCGGGGCTTTATGGCAAAGTGGCCGGACAGAAGCCTCTCCTCAATGTAAGACACATGAAAGCCCGCATGGAGTTTGCTAAAAAACACCTGAAGGACTCCAAGATGGTGACAAATAAGATTCTCTGGTCTGATGAGACCAAGAAAGAACTTTTTGGCCTTAATTCTAAGCGGTATGTGTGGAGAAAACCAGGCACTGCTCATCACCTGTCCAATACAGTCCCAACAGTGAAGCATGGTGGTGGCAGCATCATGCTGTGGGGGTGTTTTTCAGCAGCAGGGACAGGACGACTGGTTGCAATTGAGGGAAAGATGAATGCGGCCAAGTACAGGGATATCCTGGACAAAAACCTTCTCCAGAATGCTCAGGACCTCAGACTGGGCTGAAGGTTTACCTTCCAACAAGACAATGACCCTAAGCACACAGCTAAAATAACGAAGGAGTGGCTTCACAACAACTCCGCGACTGTTCTTGAATGGCCCAGCCAGAGCCCTGACTTAAACCCAATTGAGCATCTCTGGAGCGACCAAAAATGGCTGTCCACCAATGTTTACCATCCAACCTGACAGAACTGGAGAGGATCTGTAAGGAGGAATGGCAGAGGATCCCCAAATCCAGGTGTGAAAAACTTTTTGCATCTTTCCCAAAAAGACTCAAGGCTGTATTAGATCAAAAGGGTGCTTCTACTAAATACTGAGAAAGGGTCTGAATACTTAGGACCATGTGATATTTCAGTTTTTCTTTTTTAATAAATCTGCAAAAATGTCAACAATTCTGTGTTTTTCTGTCAATATGGGGTGTTGTGTGTACATTAATGAGGAAAAAAAATGAACTTAAATGATTTTAGCAAATGGCTGCAATATAACAAAGAGTGAAAAATGTAAGGGGGTCTGAATACTTTCCATCCCCATTGTATATATATTAAGTAAATATACATTTAAAAATACAATAATTAACAAACATACCATTAAATTAGCATGACTATGGAGAGAGGGGGAGAGAGGGAGAGAGAGAGAGAGAGAAAGAGACTGATTTTTTTCTATAACAAGAAAAAAGAGTTAAAGAAAATTAGGAAAGAGAAACAAAAGTGAATATTAGACAAAATGTCCAAAGTCCTAATAGAAGATTTGTGTTTATGCTGTCTGTAATCATTCCAATATCCACCAAGCCAGGAGAATACTTACCTACATGGTTGGCAGTGATGTCTCCTTTGAAATGTATTACACAAGCCTATAGTGCTATTAATCCAAACACTTTTTTTTCTAGCATCACATTTATGCTTGTCCTAAGCTAATTATTGTGTTAACTCTGACAGCTGTGTGGGGCAAAGTGTCATCTGCAAAAAATCTTCTTGCAGGCATTTTGCACCACACGGAGACAAGGTTTGACTGAGCGTAACAATAGTAAATGCAATCCACTTTGAATGCTCTGTTAAGAATGCCCAGAGAAACAAACGATGATAAGGTTACTAGTAAAACTTTTCTAGTTTCAAAGTAAAGTTTTTAACATGCATTATTATGCAAATTAAATTACTTTAAATTGGTAAGCATACTTACCCTGCTTTTAACCAATACTTCAAACTGCAAACCTAACAAGCTCTTAGAGCTGCAGCCCACTGCAATCGGGTGTGTTCTGCCAGCCTAGGTCTTCTTCCTGTCAGCACCTGAACATTTGTTCCTCATAGACTTTGCCTGTTCTTCTTCTCCTAATGGGGGGCTACTGTGTAGGCAGCGTCATCCAGAAGAAGATCCAGGATAGTGGGCCACAAGAACACTAAGTATGCAGCTGAGGGGGGAAGAGTTAGTAAAGGGTAAGTATACTTTAAAAATATACTTATCATTTTTAAAAGAGAACATTACAAGTTGCTAAATACAGCAATTCAACATTTTAGCTATTTACAATGCAGCAACTTCTGATAATGTAAGATCTGCAGCGCATACGTGTTCTTTATGCTAAATTTTACACCTACTTAAGACACTAGTTCCTATTACACCCTTTGCCTGTGTAGCACCCCTTAGTAGGCTACTAGTGTTAGGTAAATTCAATTTAGTTTTTGGTCTCCTTGTAATCAGGGAGAGCAGTAATTGTTTGTTAGTGTCTGTTCTAGGTTCTGCTGGTGCAGGCTCAGCTACATTTCCCTGCATCCCACTGGACTATGGGATATAGTGGGTGAAAGAGGTTTGAACCTGGCCTACATATTCATGCCACTTCAGTCAATCCCTTGTCACGAGAATGAGTAACCAGCAGGGGCCTAAGAGAGGTATAAATAGGCTGGGGCCTGGAACAGCTTCCTCTTGTTCCTGGGTAACTAAGACCCAGCCTGAGGGCTGAGGCATCCCCGGGAGACTACCTGCAGCTTCAAAAAAAAGCTTCAACTTTTTGGGATCCCAGCTCCTGCTTGGGCTCAGTGACCTCTGGCCTAGCCTCCTGAAAGCATGCAGAAAGCTCATCTGAGGATCCAGGACTCAGGCAACAAGTACAGAAGCTGACTTGTACTGCAGGTGGTAACTCAGTATACAGGACACGGTGAGTACCTGCCATGTGGATTCCAGAGACTTTTCTTTGCCCTATTTGGGAGAGCTTACAGCAGTACATCCAGGATTGTACTCCTGTTGAGGAGTTCCTGTTTGGAATTTAGTTACCCTTCATATTCAAGAGGGTGGTTCTCACCATGAAGGAGCAGATTATAGTCCCCCATTATAGTTTTGTGCAAAGACTGCAAACTGCAAAAACTGCAAAAATACATATACAGACTGTTTTATGACTTGAGTGACTGTGTACTACCGTGTGCCTGGCTGCTATGTGCCTATCAGGGGTTAGAACCTGGGACCAAACAGCCAGACCAGTCCTAGGTCTGCGCAACATCTGTTTACTGCAAGAGTTGGATGGTTGTTATGGAAACAAGTGTTCCCACTAGTAGGTTTACCATTCATTTTCTGTTTGAAACTAATTTTTTTGGTTTCACTCTCACATTCTTTCCCTGTGACACTGATGATCAGAAAAATTAGAGAGAGTGAATCTTCCTAATGGGGACATGGACAGTTATAGCAATGCAACAGTATTTCTAATCTTTTACCATTATATTCAAATCTAAGTTGCATTCCTTGTCATCAGCAGCACTGCATCCTCATATCTGGCACAAAAAGCAAGGAAAATATTGTTTCTTTTGGCTTGTGAGGGAGAATGTCCTTTATTCCTGATTCAGATCTACTTAGGTAGATTTGCTAAGGAAAATCTGTGCCTATACAAAGGTCCCTTTTTTTGAGAACTCCTTTGTGTCTTGCTCGTGTAGCACTACCCCCGAAAAGAGCGGCTTAAGTATGTTTTGCTCCGTACTCTGCCTCTCAACTCTAAGACAAGTGTCAGCCCCTCTGGCACACCTGGCAATAGTGCAAGTGCAAGGATCAATGAGAAGCACACAGGTTATGATAAAACACAGAAATTGTCTTTACTGCAATATTTCTGTGGAATAGAGTAACAAACAGTAACCATATATATTCAAGTAATGCAATTGGAGAGCAATAATGGAGATTAAGAACAATATAGCTCAATACAATATTCAGGCTGCTTTCAGGGGATTTAAAACCGGAGAATAGGGGGCATGGCTTGACCGTTCATGTGTGCAGATGTGTCTCACATCAGATCCGGCAGAATCCTACATATTATCCTGTGGTGGGCCCTCATATCAATGGCAGTAGAATGGACATTTCTGTCACCGTCACCTGTGATTGATTCCCTCAGCTGAGAACAACAGGAGAGAACAGGAGAGAGAACAGCATGCCCGCCGAGCGCAATAACCAACATTGCAGCTCCCTGCTGACACAGCGCGCCAGAAAAGACAGGCAAAACGTGCCTGCTTCCAAGCTAGAGAAATATGCACATAACTCAGGCAAACATAAACCTCTGCAGCAGGACCTCTCAGCTTCATCGTGTGCAAAAGGCTCAGGGAACTTATACCTGTCATCTGCAAGCACTCTTTGGCATGCATCTGAGCACATGGTGGCTGAACTTGATGGGATCGCAGTGAGTACTCATTCTTCCCCTAAACATGCCACACCTGGCCCTTCTGACACTGTAAGCAGAGAACCCACTCTGCAAGAAATTCTTAATGCGGTGCATACCTATGGCTCTTCCCTCACAGACCTCTCCATGGAAGTTAAAAGTATCAATAAAGATGTACTGCACATAAGCCATGATTTACACAAAAATCAGGGAGAGGGCCAATGCTTTGGAGGGCAGGATAAGTACAGTGGAGGATGAACTACTGCCGCTTGTTCAGTATGTCCGTATTATATCTGCTAAAGCCACTGATACTGAAGATAGAGTGGAAGATATGGGAAGCAGACTGAGACATAACAATATCTGCATTGTAGGTATGCCTGAAAAAGCTGAAGGTAAAAACCCTGTTGATTTCATTGAAAAATAGCTGGGACAATCTCACTCCTTTCTTCACTGTGGAGAGAGCCATCCCGAGCTCTTCCTCCGGGGGGGGGGGGGGCAATGCAAGACCATTCTTGTTAAACCTTCTCCACTATAAAGATAGAGACATTTTTTTGAGGCTGGCCAGACATACTCCTAATATGAGGAAAAAAGAGTGCAGCGCTGATGCCATAAAATGTGTATGAGTATTCACAATACCTTTAAAGTGCAAATGTGCAAAAAAATCAAAGTGACATAAATAAATGTGCCAATTGATGAACTTGCATATATCAAACAAAACTAAAAATGAACAAAACCAAATATCATATAAGAAAATGCTACAATAAAGAGCAAAAAATGGTGAAAAGTATTATTAAAACAAAAGTCCATAAAAGTGACTGAATATTCTTCATATAAATGATGTGACTTGATATAAGTGCTTGACCTTGTGAGACCCATTACCTCTAGTAAGATGGAAGGCTTACCGAATTGCCAGTGACCCCCCTTGCTCAGGGAGGTCAGAAAGCACAAATTGGATCACAGATCCCCACCATGGAACTCCAGATCGCCTGGATTTTCCAGATCTCCCGGGTGTCTCTTCTCAGTAACCTCTGTGTCTCAGCTGGTCAGTCACGTCAAGTATCCCAAATGTCCAAAGATAGTGCAAATCATGCAAAAAAATAAAATGCTTCAAATAGTGTAATACTGTCTCATCAAAAAGATTTATTGGAGTAAATAGATTGCAGTGCTGTTTGAGGACTCCAACAAGTCCTCAAACAGCACTGCAATCCCTCTTAGATTGTAAGCTCTAAGGAGCAGGGCCCTCTGATTCCTACTGTATCAAATTGTATTTGTACTGTCTACCCTCAAGTTGTAAAGCGCTACGTAAACTGTTGGCGCTATATAAATACTGTATAATAATAATAATAATAAGTCTCTAATTAGCATAAAACAAGTTAAAAACAAAGAAGTTGCTAGCAAGTAAAAAATCCTGTGCACGGAGGTTGTAAACGCGATCGCGCATGCGATTTTCACTTTTATTGCCCATCATACCCCCACTATGGTATGCTTACAATTGACTCATTTAATCTTGGATATTACTACAATATCATTCTATGCATACCCTGTATTCTAGAGGAGTAAACATCTTGATTTCACGCAATGCTTTGTTTCAGATGTTAGATAGTCAAATTGCTTCTCAAGGACGTTATATTTTTCTATTAGGAAGTTGGGATTCACACCTATGTATTATAGCGAATGTTTATATACCCCCGCCTTTCAACATGGTGTTAGAGTGTCTGTCTCGGTATATGGCTAAAAATTCCCATGCCCCAGTTTTTGTATTGGGTGACTTTAATAATGTACTTGACACGTCCATGGATGTGCTTTGGAAATTTTGTCTACAGGGCCCTATGGCACATACTGCTTTTGCCTGATATTTAATGGAGATTGGACTAACTGATCTCTGGCGATGCAAGTTCCCTTTACAAGCAAAAATTTTTGTGTCACGAGGTAACTCACTTTGCCCTTTCTCATATTGATCTTGCATTAGGCACAGCTCTAGCATTCTCTTTTACACCCAAAGTTACCTATCTTACCAGAGGCCTCTCTGACCATTCACCCATCCTATTATCCCTCTTACTGAATACTAACAGGCTACCTATTCATTGGAAACTAAACTCTTTTTGGCTCCCCCTATTTACTAATACAGAACATATGCGACTACAGCTTAGGAATTTTTTAACTGATAACAGACATACAACCACTTCAATTGTTATGCGGAATGCCTTAAAGGCTTTTGTTTGAGGCTTATGCATTCAGGAGATATCTTGTATTAAAACCAATAGTAGATGATGGGCTTTGGATGCTAGTAATGCAGTGGATAGGGCAGAACAGGAATTTTTACAGGCCTACTGCAGATAATGAGAGGAAATGGGTGGAGGTACAGTTTTACCACACTATAGAGCATCAGCAGGCTGAAAATAAAAGGTTTTTCATCTCCCAAATGTATTTTGAAGAGGGGGAGAAAACCGGACACATGTTATCCATGATCGCCAGATCGCTGCAGCCACCATCTATTATACATAGAATAGCTGTGTCACCAACCTAGGTTGTAACAGATATATTATGCAAGGGTTTCGCTCCTTTTTTGAGGATGTTTATTTCTCAAAAGTGTCATACGCTGTAGATGAACTGTCTTGGTTTCTTGATGGTATCCAACTTCCATACCTTGAAGGCTCAGATAAGAAACAATTGAATGCGCCCATTACTCTGGACTGGAGGAGCTACAAGTCACACTAGCCACATTTCCCAACTCTAAAGCATGAAATGATGGACTCCCAATAGAATTCTACAAAAAATTTGGGGATATACTTTTTCCAGAATTACTTAAAACAATTTTAGATGAACAAGAGCGAGGCTCTCTATCATCATCCATGTATGAGGTGGTGGTGGTTGTTTTTTTGAAGCCAGGGAAGGATCCTGAACAATCCAAATCATATAGGCCCATTTCACTTTTGACCACTGATTTGAAATTACTTAATAAAGTTCTTGCCATGAGACTCTCAAAGATTATAGCTAAAATTATCCATCAGGGTCAATTTGGGTTCATACCCAATAGATCCATGTCTAACAATTTACGTAGATTATATTTAAATATGCAAGTTCATATGGATAATCAAGGCAATAGAGCCATACTATCGCTGAACACTGCCAAAGCTTTTGACAGAGTAGAATGGGACTACTTATGGCAGGTGTTGGAGAAATGTAACCTTGGTCAGGTCTTCATCTCTTGGATAAAATTGTTATATAAGGCATACCTTATCTTCTTCCTTTAAACAGTTTAAAGGGACGAGACAGGGCTGCCCTTTGTCTCCGCTATTATTTGCCCTGGCAATTGAACCCTTGGCAGCTGTCATTAGAGGTAACCCTAATATCAAGGCATTTAGAAGAGGTGATTCGGAGGACAAATTGGCATTCCATGCCGATGATGCACTTCTCTTCCTGGGCAACACTTCAGACTCCTTGACAAACCTCATGGAACTAATACAAAGGTTTGGATCCTTCTCGGGTTTCAAAATATTTTGGAACAAGTCCACTCTTCTGCCATTAAATCCTATTAACTCCCCTTTACCACAAGGGGCAACACTGGTCGAAATGGAGACAGGTTTCACTATTTGGGAATAGTCATACACCCCAGCCTAGACTTTTACGTTAAGCTCAATATTAACCCACTAATTTGTAAATTCCAAGAAAAAACAGCTAGCTGGATTAAATTACCGCTATCAGTAATAGGGTGATGTAACTTAATCAAGATGATCTGGAGTCCGCAGTTCTTATATGTGCTTCATAATGCTCCCATATGGATTCAAATTTATATTTTCAAAAAATGCAACACTATGTTTCGTGCATTAATAAGGAAGAAGCAAACTCCCCGTATTAAATTGGAGACGCTGCAGGAATCAAAGGATTCAGGTATGCTGGCTGTACCTAATCCATATTACTATTATATGGCGGCTCAATTGCAACATCTCATGGGATGGGGAAACCTTGAGTCCTCTGACCCTGTCTGAAGCATCCTTAACCACTTCAGCCCCGGAAGGATTTACCCCCTTCCTGACCAGAGCACTTTTTACAATTTGGCACTGCGTCGCTTTAACTGCTAATTGCGTGGTCATGCAATGCTGTACCCAAACGAAATTTGCGTCCTTTTCTTCCCACAAATAGAGCTTTCTTTTGATGGTATTTGATCACCTCTGCCCTTTTTATTTTTTACGCTATAAACAGAAAAAAAACTAAAATTTTGAAAAAAAAATTATATTTTCTACTTTTTGTTATAAAAAAAATCCAATAAACTCAATTTTAGTCATACATTTAGGCCAAAATGTATTTGGCCACATGTCTTTGGTAAAAAAAATGTCAATAAGCGTATATTTATTGGTTTGCGCAAAAGTTATAGTGTCTACAAACTACGGTACATTTTTTGGAATTTACACAGCTTTTAGTTTATGACTGCCTATGTCATTTCTTGAGGTACTAAAATGGCAGGGCAGTACAAACCCCCCCCCCCAAATGACCCCATTTTGGAAAGTAGACACCCCAAGGAAATTGCTGAGAGGCATGTTGAGTCCATTGAAAATTAATTTTTTTGTCCCAAGTGACTGAATAATGACAAAAAAAAAATTACAAAAAGTTGTTACTAAATGATATATTGCTCACACAGGCCATGGGCATATGTGGAATTGCACCCCAAAATACATTTAGCTGCTTCTCCTGAGTATGAGGATACCACATGTGTGGGACTTTTTTGGGAGCCTAGCCACGTACGAGGCCCCGAAAACCAAGCACCGCCTTCAGGATTTCTAAGGGCGTAAATTTTTTTATTTCACTCCTCACTACCTATCACAGTTTTGAAGGCCATAAAATGCCAAGATGGCACAAACCCCCCCAAATGACCCCATTTTGGAAAGTAGACACCCCAAGCTATTTGCTGAGAGGCATGTTGAGTCCATGAAATATTTTATATTTTGAAACAAGTTGCGGGAAAGTGACCAATTTTTTTTTTTTTTGCACAAAGTTGTCACTAAATGATATATTGCTCACACAGGCAATGGGCATATGTGGAATTGCACCCCAAAATACATTTAGCTGCTTCTCTTGAGTATGGGGATACCACATGTGTGGGATTTTTTGGGAGCCTAGCCGCGTACGGGGCACCGAAAACCAAGCACCGCCTTCTGGATTTCTAAGGGCGTACATTTTTGATTTCACTCCTCACTACCTATCACAGTTTTGAAGGTCATAAAATGCCAAGATGGCACAAAACCCCTCCAAATGACCCCATTTTGGAAAGTAGACACCCCAAGCTATTTGCTGAGAGGCATGTTGAGTCCATGGAATATTTTATATTTTGACACAAGTTGCGGGAAAGTGACAATTTTTTTTTGTACAAAGTTGTCACTAAATGATATATTGCTCAAACATGCAATGGGAATATGTGGAATTACACCCCAAAATACATTCTGCTGCTTCTCCTGAGTATGGGGATACCACATGTGTGGGACTTTTTGGGAGCCTAGCCGCGTACGGGGCCCCGAAAACCAAGCACTGCCTTCAGGATTTCTAAGGGCGTAAATTTTTGATTTCACTCCTCACTACCTATCACAGTTTTGAAGGCCATAAAATGCCAAGATGGCACAACCCAACCCCCCAAATGACCCCATTTTGGAAAGTAGACACCCCAAGCTATTTGCTGAGAGGCATGTTGAGTCCATGGAATATTTTATATTTTGACACAAGTTGCAGGAAAGTGACAAATTTTTTTTTGTACAAAGTTGTCACTAAATGATATATTGCTCAAACATGCAATGGGCATATGTGGAATTACACCCTAAAATACATTCTGCTGCTTCTCCTGAGTATGAGGAGTGTGGGACTTTTTGGGAGCCTAGCCGCGTACAGGGCCCCGAAATCAAGCACCGCCTTCAGGATTTCTAAGAGTGTAAATTTTTAATTTCACTCCTCACTACCTATCACAGTTTTGAAGGCCATAAAATGCCAAGATGGCACAAACCCCCCCCCCAAATGACCCCATTTTGGAAAGTAGACACCCCAAGCTATTTGCTGAGAGGCATGTTGAGTCCATGGAAAATTTTATATTTTGACACAAGTTGCGGGAAAGTGACCAATTTTTTTTTTTTGCACAAAGTTGTCACTAAATGATATATTGCTCACACAGGCCATGGGCATATGTGGAATTGCACCCCAAAATACATTCTGCTGATTCTCCTGAGTATGAGGAGTGTGGGACTTTTTGGGAGCCTAGCCGCATACAGGGCCCCGAAAACAAAGCACCGCCTTCAGGATTTCTAAGGGCGTAAAGTTTTGATTTCACTCCTCACTACCTATCACAGTTTTGAAGGCCATAAAATGCCCAGGTGGCACAAAACCCCCCCAAATGACCCCATTTTGGAAAGTAGACATCCCAAGCTATTTGCTGAGAGGCATGTTGAGTCCATGGAATATTTTATATTTTGACACAAGTTGCGGGAATGTGACCAATTTTTTTTTTTGCACAAAGTTGTCACTAAATGATATATTGCTCAAACATGCCATGGGCATATGTGGATTTACACCCAAAAATACATTCTGCTGCTTCTCCTGAGTATGGGGATACCACATGTGTGGGACTTTTTGGGAGCCTAGCCACGTACGGGGCTCCGAAAACCAATCACCGCCTTCAGGATTTCTAAGGGCGTAAATTTTTGATTCACTCCTCACTACCTATCACAGTTTCAAAGGCCATAAAATGCCAAGATAGCACAACCCCCCCCCAAATGACACCGTTTTGGAAAGTAGACACCCCAAGCTATTTGCTGAGAGGCATGGTAAGTATTTTGCAGCTCTCATTTGTTTTTGAAAATGAAGAAAGACAAGAAAAAAAATTTTTTTTTCTTTTTTCAATTTTCAAAACTTTGTGACAAAAAGCGAGGTCTGCAAAATACTCACTATACTTCTCAGCAAATAGCTTGGGGTGTCTACGTTCCAAAATAGGGTCATTTGGGGGGGGGTTGTGCCACCTGGCCATTCCATGGCCTCCGAAACTGTGATAGGCAGTGAGGAGTGAAATCAAAAATTTACGCCCTTAGAAAGCCTGAAGGCGGTGCTTGGTTTTCGGGGTCCCGTACGCGGCTAGGCTCCCAAAAAGTCTCACACATGTGGTATCCCCGTACTCAGGAGAAGCAACAGAATTATTTTGGGGTGTAATTTCACATATTCCCATGGCATGTTTGAGCAATATATAATTTAGTGACAATTTTGTGCAAAAAAAAAAAATGTGTCTTTTTCCCGCAACTTGTGTCACAATATAAAATATTCCATGGACTCTACATGCCTCTCAGCAAATAGCTTGGGGTGTCTACTTTCCAAAATGGGGTCATTGGGGGGGTTTGAACTGTCCTGGCATTTTATGCACAACATTTAGAAGCTTATGTCACACATCACCCACTCTTCTAACCACTTGCAGACAAAGCCCTTTCTGACACTTTTTGTTTACATGAAAATATATTTTTTTTGCAAGAAAATTACTTTGAACCCCCAAACATTATATATTTTTTAAAGCAAATGCCCTACAGATTAAAATGGTGGGTGTTTCATTTTTTTTTCACACAGTATTTGCGCAGCGATTTTTCAAACGCATTTTTTTTGGAAAAAACACACTTTTTAAAATTTTAATGCACTAAAACACACTATTATGCCCAAATGTTTGATGAAATAAAAAAGATGATCTTAGGTCGAGTACATGGATACCAAACATGACATGCTTTAAAATTGCGCACAAATGTGCAGTGGCGACAAACTAAATACGTTTTTAAAAGCCTTTAAAAGCCTTTACAGATTACCACTTTAGATTTACAGAGGAGGTCTACTGCTAAAATTACTGCCCTCGATCTGACCTTCGTGGCGATACCTCACATGCATGGTGCAATTGCTGTTTACATTTGACGCCAGACTGACACTTGCGTTCGCCTTTGTGCGAGAGCAGGGGGGGACAGGGGTGCTTGTTTTTTTTTTTTGTTTTTTTCTTTATAATTTTATTGCTTTTTTATCTTATTTTTAAACTGTTCCTTTCATTTTTATTTTTTTTAAATCATTTTTATTGTTATCTCAGGGAATGTAAATATCCCCTATGATAGCAATAGGTAGTGACAGGTACTCTTTTTTGAAAAAATTGGGGTCTATTAGACCCTAGATCTCTCCTCTGCCCTCAAAGCATCTGACCACACCAAGATCGGTGTGATAAAATGCTTTCCCAGTTTCCCAATGGCGCTGTTTGCATCCAGGGAAATCTAAGTCATGAAATGCTCGTAGCTTCCGGTTTCTTAGGTCATAGAGATGTTTGGAGCCACTCTGGTCTCTGATCACCTCTATGGTCAGCTGGCTGAATCACCGGCTGCATTCTCAGGCTCCCTGTTGGGACAGGAGAGCCAGAGAAAAACATGGAGGACGGTGGGGGGATTCCCTCGCACTGCTTGTAAAAGCAGTCTAGAGGCAAATTAGCCGCTAGGATTGCTTTTACATGAAAGCCGACCGCTGGCTGAAAAGAGTGATACCAAGATGATACCTAAACCTGTAGGCATCATTCTGGTATAACCACTCAAATTCTAGTAACTAGGGATGAGCCGAACACCCCCCTGTTCGGTTCGCACCAGAACACGCGAACACCGTTAAAGTCTATGGGACACGAACATGAATAATCAAAAGTGCTAATTTTAAAGGCTAATATGCAAGTTATTGTCATAAAAAGTGTTTGGGGACCTGGGTCCTGCCCCAGGGGACATGGATCAATGCAAAAAAAAGTTTTAAAAATGGCCGTTTTTTCAGGAGCAGTGATTTTAATTATGCTTAAAGTCAAACAATAAAAGTGTAATATCCCTTTAAATTTCGTACCTGGGGGGTGTCTATAGTATGCCTGTAAAGGGGCGCATGTTTCCTGTGTTTAGAACAGTCTGACAGCAAAATGACATTTTGAAGGAAAAAACTCATTTAAAACTACCCGCGGCTATTGCATTGCCAACAATACACATAGAAGTTAATTGATAAAAACGGCATGGGAATTCCCCAAAGGGGAACCCCGAACCAAAATTAAAAAAAAAAAATGACGTGGGGGTCACCCTAAATTCCATATCAGGCCCTTCAGGTCTGGTATGGATATTAAGGGGAACCCCGGCCAAAATTTAAAAAAAAAATGACGTGGGGTTCCCCCTAAATTCCATACCAGACCCTTCAGGTCTGGTATGGATTTTAAGGGGAACCCCGCGCCAAAAAAAAAAAAAAAAACGGCGTGGGGTCCCCCCAAATATCCATACCAGACCCTTATCCGAGCACGCAACCTGGCAGGCCGCAGGAAAAGAGGGGGGGACGAGAGTGCGGCCCCCCTCCCTCCTGAACCGTACCAGGCCACATGCCCTCAACATTGGGAGGGTGCTTTGGGGTAGCCCCCCAAAACACCTTATCCCCATGTTGATGAGGACAAGGGCCTCATCCCCACAACCCTGGCCGGTGGTTGTGGGGGTCTGTGGGCGGGGGGCTTATCGGAATCTGGAAGCCCCCTTTAACAAGGTGACCCCCAGATCCCGCCCCCCCCCCTGTGTGAAATGGTAAGGGGGTACATAAGTACCCCTACCATTTCACGAAAAAAGTGTCAAAAATGTTAAAAATGACAAGAGACAGTTTTTGACAATTCCTTTATTTAAATGCTTCTTCTTTCTTCTATCTTCCTTCATCTTCTGGTTCTTCTGGCTCTTCTGGTTCTTCCTCCGGCGTTCTCGTCCAGCATCTCCTCCGTGGCGTCTTCTATCTTCTTCTCCTCGGGCCGCTCCGCACCCATGGCATGGGGGGGAGGCTCCCGCTCTTCTCTTCTTCTTTTCTTCTCCTCTTCTCTTCTTCATTTTCTTCTCCGGGCCGCTCCGCAATCCATGCTGGCATGGAGGGAGGCTCCCGCTGTGTGACGGCGCTCCTCGTCTGACAGTTCTTAAATAACGGGGGGCGGGGCCTCCCGGTGACCCCGCCCCCCTCTGACGCACTGTGACTTGACGGGACTTCCCTGTGACGTCACGGGGAATGCCACAGGGAAGTCCCGTCATGTCCCGTGCGTCAGAGGGGGGCGGGGTCACCGGGTGGCCCCGCCCCCCGTTATTTAAGAACTGTCAGACGAGGAGCGCCGTCACACAGCGGGAGCCTCCCTCCATGCCAGCATGGGTTGCGGAGCGGCCCGGAGAAGAAAATGAAGACGAAAAGAAGATGAAGAAGATGAAGAAGATGAAGAGAAGAGCGGGAGCCTCCCCCCATGCCATGGGTGCGGAGCGGCCCGAGGAGAAGAAGATAGAAGACGCCGCGGAGGAGATGCTGGACGAGAACGCCGGAGGAAGAACCAGAAGAGCCAGAAGAACCATAAGAACCAGAAGATGAAGGAAGATAGAAGAAAGAAGAAGCATTTAAATAAAGGAATTGTCAAAAACTGTCTCTTGTCATTTTTAACATTTTTGACAGTTTTTTAGTGAAATGGTAGGGGTAAGAACCCCCTTACCATTTCACACAGGGGGGGGGCGGGATCTGGGGGTCCCCTTGTTAAAGGGGGCTTCCAGATTCCGATAAGCCCCCCGCCCGCAGACCCCCACAACCACCGGCCAGGGTTGTGGGGATGAGGCCCTTGTCCTCATCAACATGGGGACAAGGTGTTTTGGGGGGCTACCCCAAAGCACCCTCCCAATGTTGAGGGCATGTGGCCTGGTACGGTTCAGGAGGGGGGGCCGCACTCTCGTCCCCCCCTCTTTTCCTGTGGCCTGCCAGGTTGCGTGCTCAGATAAGGGTCTGGTATGGATTTTTGGGGGGACCCCACACCGTTTTTTTTTTTTTTTTTTGGCGCGGGGTTCCCCTTAAAATCCATACCAGACCTGAAGGGTCTGGTATGGAATTTAGGGGGAACCCCACGTCATTTTTTTTTTTTTAATTTTGGCCGGGGTTCCCCTTAATATCCATATCAGACCTGAAGGGCCTGGTATGGAATTTAGGGGGACTCCCACGTCATTTTTTTTTTTAAATTTTGGTTCGGGGTTCCTCTTTGGGGAATTCCCATGCCGTTTTTATCAATGAACTTCTATGTGTATTGTCGGCAATGCAATAGCCGCGGTTAGTTTTAAATGAGTTTTTTCCTTCAAAATGTCATTTTGCTGTCAGACTGTTCTAAACACAGGAAACATGCGCCCCTTTACAGGCATACTATAGACACCCCCCAGGTACGAAATTTAAAGGGATATTACACTTTTATTGATTGACTTTAAGCATTATTAAAATCACTGCTCCTGAAAAAACGGCCGTTTTTAAAACTTTTTTTTTGCATTGATCCATGTCCCCTGGGGCAGGACCCAGGTCCCCAAACACTTTTTATGACAATAACTTGCATATTAGCCTTTAAAATTAGCACTTTTGATTTCTCCCATAGACTTTTAAAGGGTGTTCCGCGGCATTCGAATTTGCCGCGAACACCCCAAATTGTTCGCTGTTCGGCGAACTTGCGAACAGCCAATGTTCGAGTCGAACATGAGTTCGACTCGAACTCGAAGCTCATCCCTACTAGTAACATACCAGTACCTTGCTGGTCCTTGTTGGGCATATATTGTAAACTTTTTTTTTCATGCAGCCTGTGGGAGATTGAGAAAAGAGATTGATCGGTGGGTATGCCCACCATTAGAATACCTCCCTTCATCCACCCACTTCTAATGATGGGCATACATGCACCGTATATATATATACCGAAGCATGGGGGCATCCTCCCGCAAAAGTTAGGAGCAAATAGCTCCTCCACCCTCTGTTGCCCCCACGCTTCGGCATATATGCTGAAGTATGTAACTGTGGTGGTGAAATCACCTCCGACAGAGCTGGAGTCATGGCTTTATGTATCGTGGGAGCAAACGCTGTTGCTGTGAAGATGAATAAATATGCGCTGCAACTGAATGGCGTACCTGCTAAGCAAATGATGGTTAACAATAAAACAAAGTAACATTACAGTATAACGGTAAGACTTACCATACCTGCAAAGCAAATACAAAAAAAACATAGTAAAAAATAAAACATTTAACGCAACCTGTGCCTAAAATATATATATGCCGAAGCATGGGGGCATCCTCCCACAAAAGGCAGGAGCAAATCGCTCCTCCACCCACTGCTGCCCCCATGCTTCGGCATATATGTTAAAGTATGTAACTGTGGTGGTGAAATCACCTCCGACAGCACTGGAATCACAGCTTTATGTATCGTGGGACAAACGCTGTTGCTGTCAAGATAAATAAATCCGCTCTGCAGCTGAATGGCGTACCTGTAAACAAAAAAAATGGATACCAACAAAACACAGTAAACAGTAAAGTATAAAAAAATTGCATATCTGAAAAGCAAACATGGTAAAACATAATAACAATAAAATATTGCAGAATAGAATACAGTAAAAAAGACCAAACAATAGAGAGAGAATAGAGAGAGAGAGAACAATAAAACGACAACTATTTTTGTTTTTTTATATTTTTTTTGTGTTTTTATTTTTTTTATTTTTTTTTACACTTTTTTAGTAACTTTAACTTTTGTAACTGGTACCAGGTTTGGGTCTCTCAAAATGCGATGGCATCTTGAGAGACCCTGCGAAAGTGTGTCCTAGTTTGTGCAATGCTGTACCCTACGCTAAAACTCAACTAGTGTATAGTAGCATTCAAAACATTCACCAATGCATAGACCAGGATTGTCAGGACAGGAGGGACAATAATACCGGGTGTCACGCCTAAATCCGCGCTTGCTACAGACACAACATCTTCTTTGGGGGGCCCGTTGGGTAGGGGTACTCGAGAGGACATAAGAAAAAACCCTCTCATGCAGTCGGCTTACTGCATTTGGTTGGGGAAGGTGAGGTGGAGCACCGTCTGGAAACAGAAGGGCTCTGACGATCTCTTCCTGGAATTTAAGGAAGGATCCAGTCTGTCCTGAAGATCTGTATAGCACATGAGCATTCAGCAAAGCCAATTGAAATAAATAAACAGACACTTTTTTGTACCAGCGTCTGGCCTTATGGGCAACTAGGTACAGCGCCAACAACTGGTCGTTGAGGTCCACCCCTCCCATATTTTGGTTATATTCGTGGACACAGAGGGGTTTCTCCACAACACCAGTCGCCGTAGTAATTTGGACCGTCGTGTCTGCATGAAGGGAGGTAAGAATGAAAACATTCTTATTATCCCTCCACTTCATAGCGAGCAAGTTATTACACTGCAAGCAGGCTCTCTCCCCCAGCCTAAGACGGGAATCTACAAGCCGCTGGGGAAAGCCCCGGCGATTAGGTCGCACGGTGCCACATGCTCCAATCTGTTGATCAAAAAGGTGACTAAAAAGTGTAATAATTGTCCACCTACAAGTGGTACCCCTTTCCGAATAAGGGTGACACCAAGTCCCACACTATCTTGCCAGCGCTTCCTATGTAGTCAGGGCAGTTTGTCGGCTCTACGTGACTATCTTTGCCCTCGTAAACCATAAATCTACATGTATAGCCTGTGGCCCTGTCACAGAGCTTATACATCTTGCCCCAGTATCTGGCACGCTTGCTGGGAAGGTACTGTTTGAATGACAAGAGGCCAGAAAATTTTATTTAGGGACTCATCAATGCAGACAACTTGATGGGGTGTAAACAAGTCTGCAAAACGCTGGTTGAAGTAGTTTACTAGGGGCCGAATTTTGTAGAGCCGATCGTATCCAGGGTCTCCACGAGGACGACAGAGTTCATTGTCATTGAAGTGAATGAACCGCAAAATCTGCTTGTATCGTGCCCTGGCCATGGAAGCAGAGAACACAGGCATATGGGAAATTGGGTCAGTGGACCAATATGACCGCAACTCACTCTTTTTATTTATCGATATGGGGTGGCGGTGCGATGTTGGTCTATTGAGTAGGGTGGACCCACATCCCAAATTTTCAGGGAGAAATGGAAATTTGATCCTCTTAGGGGACTTTAAAGGGGACACCTACTCATAAGTAATAGAGTATAATAAAGAGTGTAATAGATGTAGGTATGATTGCAAAAGTTTGGGTGTTTATTTGGGTAAGGATACGGGTAAATAGGGGGTACAATAGATGAGGCATGAGGTACAGGATACAAGTTATAAACATGGAAACATGGCAATACAACATGCAAAAGATCCACAATCATGGGACTCCAGGTGTGTATGGAGCACACACCCAGAGAGTACCCGACGCGTTTCGAGATAAACTCTTCCTCAGGGGTGTCTGATAGGGATCAGCAAGCACAGAGGTATGTCTATAAATTAAAGAGACAATAATGAACAAGCTATACGGTAATGTATGTACAAAAAGGTCGGTAACATCATAGGATAGTGTAGCTATACTACTATGGGAGTATGATAATTTGTACAAGGTGAGAAACATTTAAGGTACTGACCATATTATGTTACTTGGAGGGCATGTATTACTGCATTGTATCCAATGAAGCACTCAAAAGAAAGGGGGGGTATGGTTGGTTGGGGGGATAAAAAGACACACCACTGGACCTCCACGGATCGTTCGCCCCCAGTCCACGTCAGGCCCATGACACCCAAAACCCGGCGGGGCGGCCTGAGAGAGAGCTCCCCAGCAGAGGGCGCCACAGAGCCACCGTAGAAAAGAGTAATTCTAAGTATGCTCCAATCTGTAGAGGGTCAAAAGAGTGAGAGGGAAATGTTACCACCAGGTAGGGAGGTATGTCCCGGGGGGATGAATTATAAAAATACCCCCAATGTGGGACAGGGCTAGTAGATATGTGGAGTATGGAAAAAAAAAAAGTACCTGGAGAGGGCCGAAAGAAGGCCCTTGCGAGCAGGAGACTGCAGGTCTCCAGAGGGGGGGGTTTTGGTATTTCTTGAGGTCCGGCCTGGTGAGCAAGTGCACTGGTCCTGTATGCTGTCCCAGACTGTGTGCATCCGATTCCCTATGAGGGTAGCAGTGCCCCAGGGGGGTGATGGCAGTGTGGGAGCAGTGGAGATGAGTGCTCCAACAGGGGGTCCAGGCCGGGAGATCCAACCTGTATTGGTAAGGCATGAATGAGGGAGGAGGGAAGACAAAAAATGAATAAAGGTGCGTCTGCCTGGAGGGATCCATGGCAGTGCATAGAAAGGCTAATTACCTGGTGGTTGTAGCAGCGGCAAGCGGCGATGTGTGGCAGAGAGCCGTAGATTAGTGGAGAGGGAGCCGCGTCAGAAATAGTGAGGCCATACCCGTGATTGGTCACGGGTGCAGCCAATGGTGGGCAAGGGAACGCCCCCCGAGCCCACGGCCGGGGAGTGTCCGAGAGCCGCGGTGACGTCAGACCCCGGCGTGATGGCGTAGGTCGCACGGGGGCGGGGAGCCGAGACCCACGCCGAAGACCCGCGGCGCAGTGATTGGAGGAACACGGATCGGACATTCGATCCGAGTCCTCCAGTATGTAGAAGGCCGCCTGTAGCGAACACTGTCGCACCAGGCAGCCCCCCTGCGCCGAGTGGGGAGCAGACTGCCGCCCCGCCAGGGCCGGGGCGACCCGGGATAGAGGGGAGAAAGAGGGTGAGCTGGGAGGCCAGTGGGTGGAATGTGAGGATTCCTGCCAGGAGGAAAACACATAAAGGGGGGGAGAGAGGGAGAGGGCCAAGACACTGGAAGATTGTTTGAAGGGGGAAAAGAAAAAAAAAAAAAAAAAGGAAAAGGGGGAACAGACCTTTTGGCATAAATAATTCTACACGAATATGTATTGAATGTCCATAAAGACATATATACAAATATAATATACATATATACAGTTATGTACATATTGAAAAGGAATGCATATATACACAATATTTACAGCACGTGAGGACACATGGAGGTGGAGGAAATACCTGGCCAATGAGGCCTAGGGGGGGGAAGAGAGGGGGAAGAATGTCTTAGGGGGATCTCATCCGGCTCCCATTCTGAGCCTCCTGACGAGAAACCCTCCAAAAAGGGTCTGAAGGAGATACATGTGTTGAGTCCTGGAGGTTGGGTGGCTTTCAATCTAAAGATCCACCTCTGTTCTAATTGTAGAAGAATTTTGTTGGCATCACCTCCCCGCATACCCATGTGTACACGGTCAAGGATGATAAAGTGGAATTTGGGGCAAATGCCCCCATGTACGGTTGTAACATGGCGACCCAGGGGTAGATTGGGGTTGCGGGTTTGCATGGCTGTGATGTGTCTATAGGCCCTGTGCCAGAACTCCTGTATGGTCTTCCCAATATAAAAACATGTGCACTCACATGTGAGTAGGTATACTACCCCACATGTTTTGCAGTTGGCATAGTGCCTAGGCCTAAAGGGTTCACCATTGGGTAAGGTAACGTTCTTGGAGGTGTTGAGATATCTGCAATAATTGCAGCCCCCACATCGGAAAGTGCCCTTGTTTTGCAGGGGTCATGTCTGCCTCCGCTTTTAAATTCGCTGCAGACGAGCTGGTCTCGGAGAGATCCGGCCCGTCTGTAAGTGAACATGGGTGTAGGGGGTACAAAGGGGCCAATAGTGGGGTCCATGGTGAGCATGTGCCAGTATTTAGATATGACTCTCTTGATGGCCAAATGCTGGTTGGAGAATCTTGTGATAATGGAAATGGGTTTGTAGAAGTGAATGTGAGAGATGACATCACTGAGGGGGCTAGGGAGGAGGTGGAATCTTTATGGGTAGAGCTCCAAAGGGATGAAGCTAAGGGGAAAATAATACTGGGAGTATGCTATAGGCCCCCTAACCTGAGGGAGGAAGTGGAGACGGATCTCCTATCACAAATTGGATTAGCAGCAAGGATGGGAAGTGTTATCATAATGGGGGATTTTAATTATCCAGACATAGACTGGGCGGAGGGAACCGCGCATTCATTTAAGGCTCGCCAGTTCCTTAGTGTCTTGCAGGACAATTTTATGGGTCAGATGGTAGACGCACCAACTAGAAATAAAACATTACTAGATCTACTGATTACCAACAATACAGACCTGATAACAGATGTGGAAATACGGGGCAATTTAGGTAACAGCGATCACAGGTCAATTAGTTTCAGTATAAATCACACAAATAGGAAACATGAAGGGAACACAAAGACACTGAATTTCAAAAGAGCCAACTTCCCTAAACTACAAACCTTGCTAAAAGGCATAAATTGGGATAAAATATTAGGAACAAAGAATACGGAGGAGAGATGGGTTTGCTTTAAGAGCATATTAAATAAGGGCATTATCCAATGTATCCCATTGGGTAATAAATTTAAAAGAGCGAACAAACATCCTGGATGGCTTAACTCCAATGTAAAAATGCATATAAAAGCAAAGGAGAAGGCCTTCAAAAAATACGAGGTTGAGGGATCATCCTCAGCATTCAGAATTTATAAAGAATGCAATAAGAAATGTAAGGGTGCAATTAGGATGGTTAAGATAGAACATGAAAGCCACATAGCGGAGGAGAGCAAAAAAAATCCCAAGAAATTCTTTAAGTATGTAAACAGTAAAAAAGGGAGGACAGACCATATTGGCCCCATAAAGAATGAGGAAGGACATCTGGTTACAAAGGATGGGGAGATGGCAAAGGTATTGAATTTATTCTTCTCCTCAGTCTTCACGAGTGAATCGGGGGGCTTCAGTAACCAAAACTGCAGTGTTTATCCTCATGACACAACACAGGAAGCACCTACATGGTTAACAGAGGACGGAATTAAAATTAGACTTGAGAAACTTAACATTAATAAATCACCGGGACCAGATGGCTTGCATCCGAGGGTACTTAGGGAACTCAGTCAGGTGACTGCCAGACCGTTGTTCCTAATTTTTACAGACAGTCTATTGACTGGAATGGTACCAGCTGATTGGAGAAAAGCCAATGTAGCACCAATATTTAAAAAGGGCCCAAAAAACATCCCTGGGAATTACAGACCAGTTAGCCTAACATCAATAGTATGTAAACTCTTGGAGGGGATGATAAGGGACTATATACAAGATTTTAGTAATAAGAATGATATCATTAGCAGTAATCAGCATGGATTCATGAAGAATCGTTCTTGCCAAACCAATCTATTAACCTTCTATGAGGAGGTGAGTTGCCATCTAGATAAAGGAAGGCCCGTAGACGTAGTGTATCTGGATTTTGCGAAAGCATTTGACACAGTTCCCCATAAACGTTTACTGTACAAAATAAGGTGCGTTGGCATGGACCATAGGGTGAGTAAATGGATTGAAAACTGGCTACAAGGGCGTGTTCAGAGGGTGGTGATAAATGGGGAGTACTCAGAATGGTCAGGGGTGGGTAGTGGGGTTCCCCAGGGTTCTGTGCTGGGACCAATCCTATTTAATTTGTTCATAAACGAACTGGAGGATGGGATAAACAGTTCAATCTCTGTATTTGCAGAAGATACTAAGCTAAGCAGGGCAATAACTTCTCCGCAGGATGTAGAAATCTTGCAAAAAGACCTGAACAAATTAATGGGGTGGGCGACTACATGGCAAATGAGGTTCAATGTAGAAAAATGGAAAATAATGCATTTGGGTGGCAAAAATATGAATGCAATCTATACACTGGGGGGAGAACCTCTGGGGGAATCTAGGATGGAAAAGGACCTGGGGGTCCTAGTGGATGATAGGCTCAGCAATGGCATGCAATGCCAAGCTGCTGCTAATAAAGCAAACAGAATATTGGCGTGCATTAAAAGGGGGATCAACTGCAAAGATAAAACGATAATTCTCCCGCTCTACAAGACTCTGGTCCGGCCGCACCTGGAGTATGCTGTCCAGTTCTGGGCACCAGTCCTCAGCAGGGATGTACTGGAAATGGAGCGAGTACAAAGAAGGGCAACAAAGCTAATAAAGGGTCTGGAGGATCTTAGTTATGAGGAAAGGTTGCGAGCACTGAACTTATTCTCTCTGGAGAAGAGACGCTTGAGAGGGGATATGATTTCAATTTACAAATACTGTACTGGTGACCCCACAATAGGGATAAAACTTTTTCGCAGAAGAGAGTTTAATAAGACTCGTGGCCACTCATTACAATTAGAAGAAAAGAGGTTTAACCTTAAACTACGTAGAGGGTTCTTTACTGTAAGAGCGGCAAGGATGTGGAATTCCCTTCCACAGGCAGTGGTCTCAGCAGGGAGCATTGATAGCTTCAAGAAACTATTAGATAATCACCTGAATGACCGCAATATACAGGGATATGTAATGTAATACTGACACATAATCACACACATAGGTTGGACTTGATGGACTTGTGTCTTTTTTCAACCTCACCTACTATGTAACTATGTAACTATGTTTGGGTTTGAGTTTTTTGGTCGAGGGATTGTATAGTATGTCATTACGTGTTCTAGTACATACCCTCTTATACGCTTTTTTGAGGCATGAGTTGGAGTATCCCCTCACCCGTAGGCGTGTTTGTAGGATCTTGGCCTCTTTTGTGAAGGTTGCGTCATCGGTACAGTTCCTTCTAGTGCGAAGGTATTGACTGTACGGTATGGAGGCAATGAGTGATTGGGGGTGGAAACTGCTGCCATGAAGTATAGAATTGCCTGCGGAGGATTTTCTAAAAAGGCTCGTGCTGAGGGATCCATCACTGTCCTTATAGATGGTGACATCCAGGAAGGTGATGGATTCCTGATCCCAGGACATAGTAAACGACAAATTAAAGTCGTTATTGTTGAGTGAATCAAGAAAGGTGGGCAGTAATGATGTTGGACCATTCCACACAAGGAGGACATCATCAATGTAGCGATACCACAAAATGATGCTCTCCATGTGTGAGGCAAGCTGCGGAGATTCGTGTATCATATGTTCCCACTCCCCCAGGTACAGGTTGGCGTACGATGGGGCACAAGAGGTCCCCATCGTGACGCCCTGTACCTGGAGGTAGTGGGAACCATTGAATGTAAAGTAGTTGTGAGTGAGGATGAATTCCAATGCAGCCAGTAGGAAATCATTAGTTTTATTGTTGTATTGACTGTTTAGGGAAAGAACATGTTGAACACATGAGAGGCCTTTGTCATGTGGGATCGAACTGTATAGGGCCTCCACGTCCACTGCCACAAGTACTGACTCGGGAGGGACGCAGAGGCCGTCAATGTTTTGTAGGAGATGTGGCGTGTCCCGGATGTAACTGGGGAGTCTAAGAACGTGGGGGCGCAAATATCCATCTACAAATTGACTGAGTCTCTCGGTGAGGGAGCCATTGCCCGAGATGATCGGTCTTCCTGGTGGGCAGGTGAGACTTTTGTGTACCTTAGGTAAAGCGTAAAAGGTGGGGGTGCGTGGGTGTTGGGTGCGTATAAAATCCCATTCAGCCTTATTGAGAACACCCTCGCTGTAGGCGTGGTCAATCAAGACGTAGAACTCCCTCTGGAACCTTTCAATTCTGATAGCTGGTATCTTGCAATACCAATCTGGATTGTCAAGGATCCGGGTACACATGTTGATGTAGAGCTCGTTGTCCATCACTACAATATTGCCTACTTTGTCGGAGGGCTTAATAGTTATAGTGGGATGATCCTTGAGTTGGCGAAGGGCATCCCACTCTGATTTAGTCAAATTGTCATGTTTGGAGTCAGGGGATTTGATTTTGCATATATCTCTGGTGGTAAGTTTGACAAAGGCGGCTACATTGGAGTTTGCGTTGAGGTTGGGAAATTTGTAAGATTTATTTCTGAGAATGCAAGGTGGGGGGGGAGGTCTGTTTGATCGAAGCAACCGAGCAACTGTTCCAGGTCTATACGATCGATCAGGTCAGGTGTGTCGTTTTCCTCGAGGAGCTCGACCAAGGTGTCTAAGGCTTTTAGTTCATGTTCCTCGAAGTCAGGTTTGGTGGATGTCTGTTTGGTGTACAACTGTTTGAGTATCAGTTTCCTTGCAAACAGTTGAATGTCTTTAATGACCTCAAATTGGTCCAGGTCCTGGTTGGGACAAAAGCTAGGTCCCTTGGCTAGAACCTGTGTATGTGTGTTAGATAGTACATAAGATGACAAGTTAATGACATTGAGGTTCTCTGTGGTGGAAATATCAGTAGAGGGTTGTATAGTCCTTACCTGATCCATGTGTCATAAGGGTTCAGAGTTCGGGTGGGGCCCACCACTGCGATTGTCATGGTGGGCTTGGAGTGGTGGTGCCTGGATACCTGATGATACAGTTCTAGGAAGCAGGGTGTTAGTCTCAGATTGAAAATTGGAAATGGGGGTAGGGGTACTACCGGGTGTGGAAATGTCCTGTCTACCTAACATGGGTTCAGTAATGCGTATTTTTTGTGACTTTTCCTGGGAGCTGTTACCTTGTGAGTCCCGTTTAGTCTTCCTTGACTTGTTACGGTTGGAGGGTTTGCGGGAGGATGTGGATGATACTGAGGATGCATCAGAGAAACCTGGATCCTGAGTATTATATCTGGATTTAGGGTAAGGTCTGTTCCTGGGGTTGGGGTTCTTCCAGTGGTAGGCTTTGGATTCCTGAAAGGCCTTGGAGTCCCTAAGGAACTTATTCTCTTTTTTAATTAGAACGTCCCGATTAAAACGTTCAAGATGCTCATTTAATTCTTTCTTTTGTTGGTCAAATTGGACATGGGTTTTAAGGGTGGAAAGTTTAATGTAGAGGGGTTCGAGATCCCTGGCTATTTGTGTAATATTAGTCTTGTATTCATCGATGAGAAGAGACATCATTTTATTGGAACACGAGGACAAATTGTCCTCCCACTCCTTTTTAAATTTTGGCCCAATATTTTCCATGGTGGGAAAAATCTGGATTCTAAGGCTGAAGGGGTTGATATAATTTGTTAAATATTGTTGCAAGGAGTGGATGTGCCAGTAATTAAGGGATTTTTTTCTCCAATAATTTCCTTAATCCAGAGAAGGTAGAGAATAGTTCGGTGTCTATTTTCTCCTTCTGTGTAAAGCTCCTGTAGTGTCCTGACATTACACTATCCCAATTTTGATAGTTGTAATTCGTCATGATAGTAGTAGAGGATGATGGTTAATCAACACGTGTAATGGTAGATAAGTGCAATAGAAAATGATATAGGATAGACCAACTCAACACCTGACGAGGAAACGTGGGTATTTGCTACCCGGGAATATGTCGATATGGGGTGGCGGTGTGATGTTGGTCTATTGAGTAGGGTGGACCCACATCCCAAATTTTCAGGGAGAAATGGAAATTTGATCCTCTTAGGGGACTTTAAAGGGGACACCTACTCATAAGTAATAGAGTATAATAAAGAGTGTAATAGATGTAGGTATGATTGCAAAAGTTTGGGTGTTTATTGGGGTAAGGATACGGGTAAATAGGGGGTACAATAGATGAGGCATAAGGTACAGGATACAAGTTATAAACATGGAAACATTTTATTTATGCCCATGTTGAGGGAAAGGCCCAGAAAGATCTTAAATTCGGAGACCGTAATTGGTCTCCAATCTCTGGCAAGGGAGGACTGGGGAATAGTGGCGATGTATTGACTAGCGTATAAATTGCTTTTATCCACAATAGATCTATAGAGATCTTCCGTGAAAAACAATGAATAAAAATCCAGTGGGGTAAAATCAACTGTTTCCACCTGAATTCCGGGTTGGCCAGTGAAAGGGGGAAGTACAGGTGCTGCAGAAGTGGTGGGTTTCCCAACTCGGATTGGCGAATGCAGCAGGAAGGGCACTATGGGCATGACGGGCCTGTGTTTGTCTTCTTGGTGGCAGCGGGAGAATACTAGTGCTTGCCACCTCGCCAGCTTGTACTGCACTTATGGGACTCGCCACGTCACCACGTGATACTGCAGTGCTGGATGTACGACCAGTGTACTAGGCCGTAGGTGCTTGCCAGTTCACCAGAAGGAATAGCGGCGCTAGTACTGCTCTGCTCCATACGAGGGACCTTCGGTTCTTGCACTTCAAGGACAGAAGAAGAAGATTGGGGTCTGGTACGCCTGACCTTAGCAGGGACCACAACTCCATCGTCAGAGCTATCTGTCATGGAGCCGCTGTCCTCTACAGGATCGTATTCTGAGCCTGAATCTGACAAATGAGTGACTTCCTCTTCACTATCTGTCATGCTCAGAAACGTGTAGGCCTCTTCACTAGTGTACCTTCGATTTGCCATTTTGGGCTCTAAATTTAGGGGTACACTAATGAGACTCACAGGCAAAAAAGCTCCTGACTGTTAGCGACTGATTCAAAACGCTACCAAAAAACTGTTAGCGATCGCAGGGATCAGGCCTGACTCTGCGAACGCTGCAGTTATGTGTGCTTAGTGTTTTGTAAGTGTCAGTGATCGATCGATACTGCACTTGGGTGGGCTGGGCAGGGCTGGGGCGAGGGGCAAAACGCAGGTGCTAGCAGGTATCTGGGCTGATCCCGCTAACACTGTGTTTATGGGAATCCTAAACTGCTGGGGATGCTAGATCTGATCGGATCAGCTATTGATCTGTTCAGATACTATAACACTAAGGGAGGTGTATGCTGCGTGCCTGGGTGTAAGCGGTACTGGCGCTAACCTGACGCTGCCTGGGGCGACGCAGACCTTATCTGACCCTAAAAACATAACTTATATCACCGCCGGGCAATTAGGGGGTTAAAACTTTATAAGGTAATAAACGGCGGTTGCCCTAAAACTAATAAACTATAAAAAACAAACTAGCTAACCAGCGTCACCCGTAACACTTATACAGTGATCGCTGGTGAAAGGGTTAACTAGGGGGCAATCAGGGGGTTAAAACCTTTAGTAGGTAGTATATGGGGGTCCCTGTCGCTATAAAACGCTGACGGCGAACATATATACTTACCTCCCTAACTAGCGTCACCAGTGACACTAATACATTGATCAGAAAAACAATCGCTTAGTGACACTGGCGACGGGGGGTGATCAAGGGGTTAACCTTTATTACGGGGGTTAGGAGGGTACCCTGGACCTAAAGGGGGGTACCCCAGACCTAAAGGGGGCTAACCCTAACTGCCCTAACACTTATAACTATCACAAACTGACACCAATGCAAAAAAAAAACTGCTATTGGTGTCATAGTGACAGGGGGTACAGGGGGGTGATCGGGGGGTGATCGGGGGGTGACTGGGGGGGTGAAAAGTGTGCCTGGTGTGTTCTACTGGAAGTGTAGTGTTGGTGCACTTACTGGATGTCTTCTCTCCTCGGCCCCGGAACGAAAAAGACCGGCTCGAGGAGAGATGACATCACTTCCTCTGCCTCTGTTTACATTACAGAGGCAGAGGAAGATTCTCATTGGCTGGGAGCGATCGCGAGGGGGGCCACGAATGGATGGCCCCCCCTCATGTTTGATCGCTGCCAGACAGAAGCTGACCGCCTCGGGCACGGGGGGGGTCCGACCAGACCCCCCGCCCGCGGGAGGCAGATCACGTACAGGTACGTGATTCTGCCTGCTCGTGCCATTCTGCTGACGTACATCGTCGTGAGGCGGTCGGCAAGTAGTTAAAACATTGCTCTCTAATGACAATCTGGTTGCATGCAAAGAGGCGGGAGAATTTAGAATGATGTCACAATATCCCACACTGGCACTAATTGATAAGATCTGGAGTAAAACAAAACATCATTTTCATTATGCAGGGTACACTAGTTACTCTCGTATCCTGAATAATGGCAATTATTCAGGACTTGGTAAGCTACAGGGCTTCTCTGCATGGTCTAGATGTAGACTAGTCTACATATCGCAGCTATATAATGGTAACCTAAAAGATTTTCAATCTTTACGGGAGTAATTTGGTTAGTCGAATCATCTATTTTTTCAATATCTACAACTTAGGCATGCCATCTCCTCGCAATCTAAGATATCTAATTGGGAATTGACTAATCCTACAATACATACACAGCTGGTGTCATCCACGACCAGGAAGGGACAAATTTCATCTCTCTATGGGTCTTTTATGTGCCACGTCTCCAAAGCCATGTCTTTTCATTGTAGAGATGGATGATCAGAGTACATAGGTCCGGTTACTGATGAGGAATGGTCCTGTATATTGGATAATGTACTGAAAGTGTCCCTCTCCTCAGCTCAGAAACTTACCCAGCTCTTTATAATACATTGCAAATATCGCACTCCCCGAAACTTACACAAACGGCATAGAAGGGACTCCCCATTATGTCCAAGGTGTGAAATACACAATGGTACACTCATTCACGTGCTATGGAGGTGTCCAAAATTGGTTAGATTTTGGACAGAAGTAATAGGTTCTATTAATAGAATTTGGAACCTTAAATTTAAATAAGATCATAAACTGTTTGTTGGGAAGGTTGCATGAAGAATTGTATACCCCAAATGAGTGGGGTATACTATACTCAGATTCTTATTTCTTGCCAGAAAACGTATTGCAGGAAAATGGCTTTCTACAGCACCTCCTACACAGAATGGGTTAAAGCTGTAAACAAAGGATGCCTAAGCGAGAAATTGACCTACCAGCATAGGGGTAGCCTGACAAAATGTGAACATATATGGGATGTCTCGTTGGACATCCCAGGCTTGGCTCCAGTTCAGTTAATTTGCAACAGAATTCTTGGGGGTGTGACTTCTTCCCCTTGATTGTAGCCTTACTCACTAAAGCTGAACTATATGTATATGGGTTCGGTGATAGGGTGAGTGATGCATGGAAGGCACAATGTGATACACAATAAACATTTGAGACAACTTGTTGAATATGCTGTACAATGGTTTATTATGCATGATAAATACTACCTTAATTCATACTGAATATCAGGGCCAAACAACACAACTGGCCCAGATTATCAAGTGAGGAAGGCAGGATCTTTCTCAGCAAGGTGAAAGGACAATGGTGTCTGTATACGCTGTCCCTGGGAATGGATTACCCTATCCTTTAGCCATGTGGCACTACAAGTGTCACCAAGATGACTAACAGAAATGATGTCTGTATACAGTGTCCATTTAACTTCTTCTGTGGTGCAGTGTCCTTGTTTCCTGCAAATGGGCAAAAGACACCTCACCCAATCCAATCAAGGCCCAAACGAATGTCCTGGAACAAGCAGGCTCTCCTGGTGACCTGACTTGTCACCTCACACTGGAATGCTTCACTGTCAGTGCAGGTGCACCTGAACGTGCACCTAGTTTCAACCTCTTTTAGGATGGATGTCCCGACTGGCGGCGGAGGCCTAATTCGCGCAATGAAATCACATAGGAGGCAGTACCTCTCCCTTAGGTCTGATCTCTTCCTCTGCCTCGTGCTGTCTGAAAATCCCTCAGCAAAGCAAGATGGAGTCTTTAGTTCCTCTTCTGCAAAGCATGCTGGCTCTTGCAGTTCCATACAGTTCAAACTGAATGTAAAAAATTGAGTCCTGGAACTACAATTCCCTTTATGCTTTGCTCCCTGGTGGTAATCACTCTGCTAACAGGATGTGATGACACAGAGTCTTAGCTGGCACTAGAGGTAAACAGTCTCACTGCAACAATGTTGCAAAGTGTCTTCTGATACTGCAGGTTAGATAGCCAGGTAGAGGAGGTAAGAATACTCCACCGCTTAGGTAGGTCTAGGCTGGTAGAGAGATGAAAAGATTCAGATCCTCCAAAGGAAAAGAGCCCCAGGTGCTGGCTAATGCTGAGATGAGCAGAAATGGACGGAGTAATCTGGATGGCCGCACACTGGACAAGATAACAAAGGCCTTTATTGATAAAAACTGGATCATGGAATACACAAGACACTACAGCAGGAACGTACAGGAATCAGCTGACGCGTTTCACACTTATGACAAGTGCTTACTCATAGCTGACAAACATGGGAATGAGAATCACATATAACCCCTATGTTTTATACCATGTGACCATATAATGATGCAAGAAATCAAGAACAGCTGAAAACCAACTGTGCGAGGCCTCAGCACCTGCTGCCAAGTGAACAGGTTTTAAAATGGGAACTCCCATGATAATATGGTGTATAAGCAACAGAATAAAAAAGAAAAAAGTAAATCAATTCAAAAAAGTGTGAATAATGAATAATGTTATGTACATATATATATGTGAATATATTAACAATGAATAGATAAAGATTAATAATTAAATTATGTGAATAAATAGTAGTGATAAGAAGCCTTGTCTTTATTGAATATAGGTTGGAAAAATGACACAACTAGATTTATGTAAAACAAGGAAAAATGAAAGGTGAAAATGTAAATATATCAAAAATGAAGATATATATGTGTGAAGATATAAATCTAAACAAAGAAATAAAAATATATACCGTATTTATCGACATATAACACGCGCCGAAGTATAACACGGACCCCAAGTTTAGGAGGGAATTTTTCCTTGTCAAAAGAAGTTTATTGAGTATACAATGTTATAAAGATACATAAAGTAAGTTTACAAGGATCTATAAAGTAAGCTCATTGTTTTACAGTAGGGTTTATATAGGTAAATATCATGAAATTTCAAATATTAAACATTGGGTTCACGTAAACGTAAATTAAAGATATATATCATTTCCTTAGTTACTTTTGTAGTTATTTAAATGATTTATACCTACTATACATATTGTTTACAAGTAGAGTGTATATAGGTCAAATAAATTCTGATAATGAGCTTTAGTCGTAAGGTGGAGAAAAGGAAAGAGAAAGAAGAAAAAGGGTTGAAAGGTAGAGGTATGGTCCACAAGGTTGTCCCGCTCGTCAGTTTATTATTCTTTTTAGTTCTCTTTGAAGCCTTAGAATGGGTGTCTCTGTAAGTCATTTAATCTGTTACCATGGCAACAGGACAGAGTCATTGAAGTTTGACAAGAACTGTTGTTTTATCCAAGGATGCCAAAGTTTTTCAAATTTTGGAATTTGATTTTGATCGATGGCTACCATCTTAGCATGGGATATTGTATTATTCATTCTGTGAATTGTTTCTGCTAGTACCAATGTAGGAGATTTCCATGCCTTGGCCACTGTTTGTTTTGCAGCCGTTATTAGTTGGATCATAAGTTTGAATTGAGAGAGTGTTAACCATTCCGGTTTTAGATTAAGTAAAGTTAAATATGGATCTGGTTGTATTATTTTTTTAAATATTTTAGATGCAATCACGAAGACTTCCTTCCAGAAGGTTTGGATTACTGGGCACGTCCACCATATGTGTAAATATGTGCCTATTTCTGGGCATCCTCGAAAACAAAGAGCTGAGGTATTAAGTGAATATTTTGCCACTCTAGCGGATACAAGGTACCAGCGAGTTAGGACTTTATAATTTGTCTCCAGTGCTAAGATGTTGGGTGAAGATGACTTAGATGTGAGCCATATGTTAGACCAGTCTGTGTCTTCTAAAGTTCGTCCCAGGTCCTCCTCCCACCTCTGAACGTAAGAGGGTCTATTAAGATTTGCTACTCCATATAATTGATTATAAAGTGATGAAATTGTACCTTTAGCAAATGGATCTTTTGTACAGATTGATTCAAAAATGGATAATTGGGATAATGGTGTATCCCCCTTTAGGAATGGTGTATAGAAATTTTTGATTTGGAGATATCTAAATATCTCAGAGTTTGGTAGATCATATTTTTCTCTAAGCGATGGGAATGAAAGGAATGATTTAGATGCTATGAAGTCATTTAGTGTCTGAATGCCTGATGTTGTCCAAGCTTTAAAAGAATTTGGGTAGATCCATGCCGGATAAAAGGCCGGATTTCTGATAAAAGAAAGGAGAGGATTGTGTGGAGATTGTAACTGATATTTGGTTTTTAGTTTATCCCAGAGAGATAAGAAGTGTTTAGTTATGGGATTATGAATTTTAAAGCGGTCTTTAGGATCAAGCCATAATAAATTTGATATTAATAGAGGGTCATTTTCTGAAGCCTCTATAAATACCCATAATGGGATTTCCTGTTTTGCATGGTATTTGGACAGACTGGCCAAATGTGCTGCTCTGTAGTAGTTAGTAAAATTAGGGTATCCCAGGCCTCCTTTATTTTTGGGAAGATGTAGTGTGTGTATAGGTATACGTGGTTTAGAAGAGCCCCATATAAACGAAGTTGCTCTTTTTTGTACTATTCTCAAAAAATAGGAAGGAATTGGAATAGGGAGGACTCTGAATAGATAAAGCAATTTGGGTAGAATAGTCATTTTGATTGCATTAATCTTCCCTATCCAGGATAAAGGAAGTTGCGACCATTGTTTTATTAGATTTGTGATCTGTTAATACAGGAGGATAATTGGTTGAGAATAAGTCAGAATGAGATGCTGTTAAATGAATTCCAAGATATGGGATTGATTTTTCTGCCCATGTGAATGGGAGTGCAGCCCTAGCCGGGATCAATTCCATGTTTGTGAGTGAAATATTAAGCACTAGGCATTTCTTAGGATTAATCATAAGGCCGGATAGGGCTGCAAACCCATCAAGAGCTGGTATTAAGTTAGGACCAGAGACCTGTGGTGATGATAGAAAAAGTAATATATCGTCTGCAAATATACATAATTTGTGTGTAATACCTCCTACTTCAATGCCAGTTATAGTTTGGTTTGTTCTGATGTATTGGGCCATGGGTTCGAGTATAAGGGCAAATAATAAGGGAGATAATGGGCAACCCTGTCGGGTACCTCTTTCGATATTAAAGGCTTCAGATTTGTATCCAGCATATTTTATATAGGCTTTGGGTTTATTATATAATGCTTTGATCCATGTTAAAAAGTGGGGTCCAAAACCCCATTTTTGTAATGAATATTGCATATATTGCCAGGATACTGTGTCAAATGCCCTCTTAATATCGAGAGATAGAAAACATAAAGGGATTTTCCGTTTTTTAGCAATATGTGCCAATAACACTGCCCTGCGTATATTATCGCCTGCCTGTCTATTTGGCATGAAGCCTACTTGATCTCTATGTATTAATTTTCCTATAATGCTATTGAGGCGTTTTGCTATTATTTTTGCTAATAATTTAATATCGAGGTTTAACAGAGAGATAGGCCGATAATTCACACAGGAAGTATCATCAGAAAGGGGTTTTGGGATCATACAAACAATTGCCATTAGTGTTTCTTGCCGAAAAGAATGTCCATCTAGAAGTTTGTTAAAAGTTTCAGTGAGAATGGGAGAGAGTATTTCTGAGAATGTTTTATAGTATAAAGCCGAGTAGCCATCTGGGCCTGGTCTTTTGTTAAGTTTTAGGTCTTTTATGGCGTTAGCAACTTCATCTATAGTTATAGGCTCATCCAAACTGCTTTTTTGATTCTGAGATAACTCAGGTAAGGTTATTTTTGAGAAGAAGGATTCAGCCTCTGTAGGATTAAATTTATTGTTTGTCTTGTATAAAGTTGCGAGATGTGAGTGAAATTTATGGACTATTTTAACTGGATTACAAGTGTAAACATTTTTTGATAATTTCAAACGTATTGGTTTGAAAGATTTGTTAGTTGAATTTAATGCCCGAGCCAAATATGTACCTGGTTTGTTTGTATTCATGTAGAAATTGTGTTTGGAGCGTTTGAGGGATTTATCAACTGACTCAGTGAGAAATAGATCGTATTCCAATCTAGATTTTTCCAGATGAGATTTTGTACTCTGAGATGGATTATCTTGAAATGATATGTAGGCTGCATTAAAATTGAGTTCTAGTTTTTTTGCTAGATTTTTGCGTTCCCGTTTAAATAGTGCCATTTGTCTTAGTATTGTACCACGCAAGACAGGCTTATGAGCTTCCCACAGTGTTATTGGGGAGATGTCTGTTGTATTATTAATTGATATGTATTCCTTTAAAGCTTGTTCAATGGCCATCTGATGTAGTGGGTGTTTGAGCATTATGTCCGGTAAGTACCACGTTGGGTCATGCGCTTTTGGTATGGCTGAGGCTATAGTAGTGTATACTGCATTATGGTCAGACCACGGAATCGGAATTATATCTGATGCAATAATTTCTGGTATCATTCCTATTGTTAGAAAAATATGATCTATTCTGGTGAAGGTTTGATGAGGGTGCGAGAAATAAGTGAATTTTTTTTTCATTGGGTTACTTTCTCTCCATGAATCTACCAGATTGTATTTGGAAAGAAGTTGAGAAAAAGGTAATCTAGAGGTTATTTTGGATGGTGTAAAAGGTGATTTATCTAGAAATGGGAGGAGGACCTGGTTCGAATCCCCACACATTATCACTGTTCCTATTTTGTGTGTATTAATCACTTGTAATATATGTGAGAGGAATGGTGTAGGTTGTTTGTTAGGAGCGTAGTAGGAAATCACCGTGATTGCTGTATCCATTATATAACCCATGAGTATCAGGTATCTACCTTCAGGGTCTTTAATTTCTGATGATAAGGTGAATGGTGTGGATCGGTGAAATGCAATTAGAGTTCCCCTTTGCTTGGTACAGGCAGAAGCCGTGTAAATTTGTTGATAAAAAGGAGAAATATATTTTGGAGTAGAATCTTTGGTGAAGTGTGTTTCTTGGAGGCATACTATGTGAGCCTTCTTGTTATGGAAAGTACGGAAGGCTTTGGTGCTTTTTTGAGGGACATTTATTCCCTGAACATTCAGGGAAAGTATATTCAGTGGTGCCATGGCAATAGATCAAATAGTTTTGACTTACTTTTTGTTATGCAGAGCTGACTGCGCAGATCAACCTGTGTGGACTGAAGAGATGAATAGATAGAAAAGAAACCAGTGAATTCTGGAGTAAAGAGTAAACAAAAAACATATGAGATTAGATGATACATTGTATAAATTATTTTTTGCAAGTAATCACAATTTACCCGTGAAAGAGAATAAATATCTCTCTCAGGGGAATAAGTGCCTTCGTCACACTCCCACATAATATGGTTGGGAGAATGAGGAGGGCTAATGGGGGTACACGGATCTTCCGCTTACAGGAGAGAAGTGCTATGTCAAAAGACATCAAAATGATGTTTCATTAATTGGAGTGCAGAATATAGTTTTTGTTGAAATTATTTATTCCAGGGTGGTTGTATATGGTTAGTCTTGCCCTAGGCTAAATAATTCAGTTAGAAAGGTACTGTTAATAACTTTGGTATTGATGAAGATAGTTTGAATTATTTTGGGATTTTAACCCTTTTAGAGTAAACAATTACATATTTTATTCATACGTAACTGTTTAGATATGTTAACTCATAAAATTGAGGTTGTATTGCTTCAGATTAGAATAAACAAAAACATAATTCTAGGAACTAGTTAGGTAATAATATATTTGTTTTAAGAAAAGAAAGAAAAAGCTTCCATTACTTCTGGATTATTGAACATATTTGTCCTAAAAAGTAATAAATCTATTGTTATTACCTGATAATATATAACTGAACAAGAATTTCCTTATTTCACTTATATATTCTAAGGCTATATGAATCAGAAGTAATAACAAATATAACTGGAATGTAACATGATCCCACACAGTGTGTGACTATCAGAATGCAGTTACATTCAGTTATAAATATAGGTTTTTTATAGAGAACCATCTCTTAGTATAATAAATGAAGAGATATCAGGAATTAGGATGTCAGTCCATTGAATCTTCTTGGTCCATGGATGATGTGGCATAACGGCTTCTTTTGTGAGAATGATGATTCCCATTTTGTTCTGAAATTTTCTGGGTGCTGCCTGAAGGTGAAGATGATGCCATTCTTCTGCGTGTGGGAGAGTTGCTGCTTGTGGGTTCTGTCAGATTTAATTTTAAAAGGGTTTGTTGTAGTTCATCTGCTGATCTGCTTCTGTAAATTGTACCTTGGTAGTTAAATCTGACTGAAAAGGGGAAGCCCCATTGATACATAATGTTGTGGCGTTGTAGTTCCATTAGTTGGGGTTTCATGGATCGTCTTTTAGTAATAGTAAGTTGGGATAGGTCAGCAAAAATTTGATAATTGTGTCCTTGAAAATTAAGTTCCTTTTTTTCTCTTGCAGCAATTAGTATTTGTTCTTTCGTTCTGTAATAATGAAATTTTGTGATTATATCACGTGGGGGTCCATCTTTCTTTTTGGCTGTGAGGGCTCTGTGTACTCTGTCCAGTTCTAAACGTTCAATAGGGATATCTGGCTTTAGTTCTTGTAATAGAGCAGTAATAGTAGATTGCAGGTCTGTCACAGTTTCAGGTATTCCCCTTATGCGTAAGTTTGAACGTCTGGCTCTATTTTCGTAATCTTCGAGCTTAGTTTGAAGTATTAAATTCTCTTTTTTTAATTGTTCCAATTCTGTTATATTTTCTTGGGTTGTAATTTCAATTTCATCCATTTTTATTTCTAAGGCTGCGGTGCGGTTTCCCAGCTCTCTTATTTCTTTGGTTAGGCTTTTTGTTATTTGGTCTGAGGTTTGTTTTAAAGCCTTATGAAGCATCTTTTCAAATTGTAATAATATTACTGGGGATACTGAGGAGGCTTGTGGAGAAGTTTGTGAGAGGATTTGTTCTGTATCTGACTCAAATGGAGAGTCTTGCTGTGACATTTTCTGTCTGTGAGAGCGCCCTGATGCTGTATCTTGTGAGGTGACTAGAGCTGCTTCAGCTGCAGTGAGTGCCTGTGAGCTCTTTGTGAGGTGATTTTTATTTCTGCCACGGTTTCCTCCCAGTACCATATTTCCTTCCCAAACTTTCACAGTTTGTTCCCAGGGGCAAAAAGGTTCAAATGGATACCTTTTGAGCCTGCAGGCTCTGCTTTGTCCTTCTCTTCTCTCCTCAGCGGTGTGGAGCTCTAACAATGCATGTCTGCTCTGCTAGGCTCCGCCTCCTGCCACCACCTTAGGAGGGAATTTTAAGGAAAAAACTTTTTAAGAAAAAAAACTTACATTTAAATGCCCATCAATGCAGCCTCATCAGTGTCCATTTGCAACCTTGTCAGTGTCCATCTGCATGCTTGTCCAGTGTCATTTGCAGCCTTGTCAGTGTTATTTGCAGCCTTGCCAGTGTCATTTGCAGCCTCATCAGTGTCCACCTGCAGCCTTGTCAGTGACATTTGCAGCCTTATGAGTGTCCACCTGCAGCCTTGCAGCCTTGTCAGTATCCATCTGCAGCCTTGTCAGTGACATTTGCAGCCTTGCCCAGGCTGCAGTTAAACTGCAGTGACTTGTCAGTGTCACCGCAGTTTGAAAATGGCGCCGCCGGCACCTAGATACACAGAGCTCTTCTTGGCTCTTCTCGGCTCCTCTAGTAGTCCTGCCCAGACTGGGCGTGACTGTGAGCGGAGCCGAGCGCCGCCCATATACATACATAGCCGAGTGTACTCGGCTAGGTTCGGCTAGCTCCGCTCACAGTCACGCCCAGTCCCTGTGTTATGTCCATCATAGGGCGGGACTGGGCGTGACTGTGAGCGGAGCTAGCCGAACCTAGCCGAGTACATCGGCGGTCACCTCGCTCCACTCACAAACAGCGGGGGGGATCAGGGGGATTGGCATATAACACGCACCCATGATTTTCCCCCTGATTTTTATACGCCGATAAATACGGTATATGCTCCTGTGCAAACAGGGAAGTCACCTGTGTATTAAGTAAATTGGTGAAAACTGATGAAGAAAAGCATGATATGAAAAAAGTGTGTATGCTATCATATAGATGGCAAATATAAAGAAAATGTAAAAAAATATAAAACGAATAATATTTCGGTGAAATGAAAAAAAATGAGATAAAAGTGACTTAAATAATGTAGTAATGTTGTTGAAAATGTGCCAAAAAATCTAGTATGATGTAAACAGGATTCGGCCTGTGTGTATGTGTGCATGGACATGAACGATATAAGCCCAAGACTAGGTATAGAATAACGACATAATATCGGCCAATATTTCTATGGGGCCGTAAAGATGTACATACATGTATATGCCGTGATATGGAGAAAGTTGTTTAATATGTTGACTATTGCTGTTTACTGACTTGTTTTATGTGTATATAACAAATACAATTAATATGTAAAGCATGAAGTTTGTATAATACTGAATCCTAGTAATCTATAGCAATGTAGTCCATGATGTGAAAATAAAGATAAAACAATTGATCCGTCAACATGAACAGGCATTTAAGACAAGATGTTATTGGTCCAGTCTAAAAAATATAAAAAAAGAAAAAGAAATTGTCTATAAGAAAACAAGAAGAGGCGAAAGGAGACACAACAACTCCAAGCAGTGCACATTACACCCTGCGGGGCAAAACAAAGAAATAAACTGCAGCATTCTTAAAATCTCCAAAAGACCCTTGGAAGAAGAAGAAATTAGTCTCTTGGCTAAGGGTTTGAATTTTTGCCCCAATAGACATTTCGATCTGTTTAGTACTATTCTGGATGTTAATAGATTTTCTCGCATTTTAATGCCCCGTACACACGGTCGGACATTCCGACAACAAAATCCATGTATTTTTTCCAATGGATGTTGGCTCAAACTTGTCTTGTGTACACACGGTCGCACAAAGTTGTCGGAATTTCTGCTCGCCAAGAACGTGGTGACATACACCACGTACGACAAGACTAGAAAAGGCCAGTTCAGAACCAAGCGCGGCACCCTTTGGGCTCCTTTTGCTAATCTCGTGTTAGTAAAAGTTTGGTGAGAGACGATTCGCGCTTTTTCAGACTCATGGTTTTCAGATCGTTTTCTGCTGTTCAGTTTGTGCTTGTGGGTTTGTATCTGCTCTTCAGTGCGTGCAGCGAGTACCATTGATTTATCAATGTGTTCTTGTTCATTCGTTACTGTTTTTCAGGTCGCTCTTCACAGGCCTTGCTGTTCTTCAGTGCTTTCTGTTACTTCATTCTGAGTAGCCGACTGTTTTCTAGCCATGTTGCGTATACATACTCCTCGTAGAGTTCGTGCTGTGTGGCTTGGTGTTGGGGTCCTGACCTTGACACAAGTCCAGTCCATGAACAGGGTGGGGAGGAGTTCATGAACCAAGAATTGGTTGCTTCAGTGTTACCAGTTCTGTCATATGCCTTTGCTCCGTGAGATCTGTGAGAATAATCCTGATTATTTCAGGAACTTTCTCCGGATGACAGACCCCGTATTTCACCATTTGTTGGCTTTGCTGACCCCTTATATAAGCAGGCAGGATACCTGCATGAGGCAAGCCATCACTCCGGAGCAGAAGCTAGTTGCCACCCTGCGGTACTTGGCGACGGGGAGAAGTCTGCAGGACTTGAAGTTCTCGACAGGCATCTCCCCCCAGGCTCTGGGGATCATTATCCCAGAGACCTGTTCTGCCATCATCCAGGTCCTGCAGAAGGAGTATATGAAGGTAGATTTTTATCCTTTAATCTCACATTTTATTGTATTTAATGTTTGATAATATATTGTATTTCTTTCCTCATTCCCTAATTACCATGATTGTAATATGCTGTGAATGTCCCCTTTGTTCTCATGCATGCTGGATTTTTATGTAATTATTTTTTTTCTCCTTCATGCATAATTGCCTTCACTTACCTCCCCAGCATGGTCTCCTGGCCCTATATTCACCTCATGTAGTCACTTAACAATGTATTTTATCAGCTTCATAGTAGTGCTTTACCCCATACACCCCCTAAAATGTGTAAAAATGTGATTTGTGCTTTAAATTCAGGCAGAGTGCCAGAGGCTTTTTTTGGGGGTCCCCAAATCATTTGGAACCCTCCCTCTCCCCAACTGCTAAGTCAGCTTATACCAATTCTCTATCTATCCTCAACCATCTATCTGCTGACTTTGCCAAACCCATACACACTATACCCATTTCTTTAGTGGTCAGATTTATGGATGAATTCCCCAAAGCATGTAGTGCAAGGGCCTGCCTGTATACTTTCAAATTGTACTGATAAAAGTTTTGGTATCCTATTATTATCTTGATAGGTAATAGCAGAATGTCCAAATGTGCTAAAATGTGTACAATGTGTATTTATATCTTTGTATTATGACACTTCTTACCTGTCCAGTGGGCTACCAATAGTGTAACTAAGGAGGGGCTGGCCAAAGTAATACCCATTATTTAGGCATTCATCTCTCAATGACGTGGAGAGGGTTACCTGTCCAAGAGTCCCCCCCTATAATGTTAGAAATGGCCCATGAGAGGGGGTGGGGGAGGGGGGATCTGATAGGTGTACCTTATACTTTGGTCTTTAAAAACTTCCTCAAATAAATGTTATCTTGATGTTGGCCAAGAATGTTTGTGTCCAATCTGCTTTCCCTCTTTATGTGCAAAATGACTAATTTGTTTTTGTTGTTTGACTCCACAGTTTCCTTCCACGCCACAGGAATGGCAGACTGTGGCCTCCCACTTTGCCCAGCGGTGGGATTTTCCTAACTGCGGAGGGGCAATTGATGGGAAACACGTCCACATCGTTCCACCACCCAACTCGGGGTCATACTATTTCAACTATAAGGGGTTCAATAGTATTGTGATGTTGGTGGTGGTGTTGGCTACTTACGAGTTCCTGTATGTGGACGTGGGGAAGAATGGCCAGATGTCCGATGGTGGAGTCATCGCCCAGACGGAGTTCTGCAGGTGTCTCCAGAATGGCAGCTTGGACTTGCCACCTCCAGAAGACAATGTAGAAGGACTCCCATTCATCTTCGTTGCAGATGAAGCGTTTGCGCTGGGGGACCATCTTATGTGGCCATTCCCAATGAGGACCCTCACCCCGGACCAGAGGGTTTTTAATTACCGGCTGGCCAGAGCCAGAAGAGTGGTGGAGAACATGTTTGGAATCATGGCCAGACGGTTCTGCCTATTTCTTACACCCATACACATGGCGGAGTACAAACTGAATCATATCATCCTGGCATGCTGTGTTCTACACAACTTTTTACGGCAACATTCTGCCAACTATGCTGGCTCAGTTGGGCCTGAGGCTGGAATTCAAAATGAACCAACCCTGACGGCGCTTGAAAGTGGCCGTCCTGGCTTGCCCCCCCTGAGTGCCCGTGATGTCCATCTAAGATACCTTGAATACTTTGCGGGTAGGGGGGCTATCAATATGCCAGACAATGTCTGAAACCTTTTTTAAATAAAAAAATAATTTAACTACTAAAATCTTTGGTGACATTTACTGCTTGTGTTTCTTTTAGCTGACCCTGACAGAAATGTGGTGAGTCCTGAAAATGGCGTGATTGTGTAACATTACAAAGCACTGTTGGGTGTTATTTAGTAAAGGCAAAGACACTTTGCACTACAAGTGCAGTTGAAACTGCACTTGTAGTGCAAAGTGGATTTGCCCTTAGGAAATAACCCCCATTGTCACTGAAAACACCAATTAGAGCACAACAAAAGTTTTGGAGCGTTGAAACAATAATCCACACATTCTTGATGAACAATCTTTTTAATACCAGCACAATCACATGTGCATTTAGAAAAGGTTTTTAAAACAAACCAACATGTTTGTTGTATAACAATTTTTGTGGTCACATTAGAAAAAGTAGAAATGTCCATTTAAGATAAAACAGGCATGTTTTAAACCAACAAGAAAGACACAAATCTTGAACTTACAAAGTTCACATGTGGTAGAACTTGAAGGCAATATCAGACATGAGTATTCACAAACTGTGTTAGATATTGCATTCAGATGGGGTGAAGTCACCCCTAGAAAAGCCAAATTTTGAAGATGCACACCAATTGCCGAATGTCAACATGTGCTAGCTGCCATCATGGGGGATCAAGGGACGTGTTTTGTGGGTGCAACCCCTTCCTCACAGCTACTTTATTATTGAGGAAGGGGTTGCTCCCCAAAATGCGTCCATTGTTCTCCCATGATGGCAGATAGCACATGTTGACACACTGTGTGCTTCTTCAAAATTTGGCTGTTCACAAATATGTCAAAAAATGCTAAACATTTTTAGCTCACAAAAAGCGCAAAAAAAATAGGGATTTTGAGGGGTTTTAAACTCTCCCTAAAACATCAATGATATTCTTCATTTTTTTTGATAACTTTATTGATGCTTTTCTGGATGTTTTCCAAGTCCCTATTACACCCCATGATCTCCCCGATCAAGATCTGTGCACTTTCAGAGGTGAAATGCCCTGGATCCACAACATCATGATCACCTAAAAAGATAGAAACAAAAACACACCATGTATTATAAATATGCCGGCATCCATCTCTTACCTGAGCCTGTGGTCGCAGACACTCACCTGTTGTGGTGACTATTTCCACCACGTCTTCCTTCTCCTGCTCTGCTTGGCTTGGGTGGATTTCCCCTTCTTCCAGAGGTAGGGGGTCTGTGGTATCCTTGGATGAGGGGTGTCCTCCGAGTCTTTTATCCCCTGTGTAAAAACAAATAGGTATACTTAGCACACAGATATTTGATGGCAGAAATAGGAATATGAAACATTGCTTGGAAGTAGGGTACAATTGTCTCTTTTGGCAGAATTCCAAGATGCAGAATTTTTAGTGTTCTTTGTCAAGCTTCAATACTTTACCTGTTTTGTACAAGCTTCACAGATGGAGACACCCCTATAGTATCCACTTGAGCACCTGTGTGGGGCACCCTAATAAAAAGGGTGTTCTTGTGTCCCACACTAGTGCTCCAGTGTCCAGATGTGTAAACAGCTACTGAGTGTCCTCTCCTTACACAGAATCTAGTTTGCATTTCATTCTAGTTACAAACCCATCTACACAACCAAATTATTTGCAGACAAGTAGGCCATAAAAAATGTGGGCATATGCATATGTCCAAAACAATGGTGGTTTCTAGGCCGAACAAACAATGTTTTATACGAACGAATAATGTGCCCATGAACATGAAAGTTGACATTTTAAACTGGATAACAGTTAACCACTTGCCGACCGCCTAACGTATATATACGTCGGCAGAATGGCACGGGCAGGCAGAATCACGTACCTGTACGTGATCTGCCTCCCGCGGGCGGGGGGTCCGATCGGACCCCCCCCCGGTGCCAGCGGCGGTCGGCATTTGACTGGGAGCGTCGGGAGGCGAGGGGGAGACCATCCGATCGTGGCCCCCCCCTCGCGATCGCTCCCAGCCAATCGGAATCCTCCCCTGCCTGTGTGTAGTTTCACACAGGCAGAGGATGTGATGTCATCTCTCCTCGGCTTGCCAGTTTCCGTCCCAGCGCCGAGGAGAGAAGACATGTAAGTGCACACAACACAAACACACACAGTAGAACATGCCAGGCATACTTTACACCCCCGATCCCCCCCCGATCGCCCCCCGATCCCCCCCCAATCACCCCCCCCGTCACAAACTGACAGCAAGCAGTATTTTTTTTTTTTTTTTTTCTGATTACTGCATGGTGTCAGTTTGTGACAGCTACAGTGTTAGGGCAGTGAATATTACCCCCCTTTAGGTCTAGGATACCCCCCTAACCCCCCCTAATAAAGTTTTAACCCCTTGATCACCCCCTGTCACCAGTGTCACTAAGCGATCATTTTTCTGATCGCTGTATTAGTGTCGCTGGTGACGCTAGTTAGGAACGTAAATATTTAGGTTCGCCGTCAGCGTTTTATAGTGACAGGGACCCCCATATACTACCTAATAAATGTTTTAACCCCTTGATTGCCCCCTAGTTAACCCTTTCACCACTGATCACCGTATAACCGTTACGGGTGACGCTGGTTAGTTCGTTTATTTTTTATAGTGTCAGGGGACCCGCCGTATATTACCTAATAAAGGTTTAGCCCCCTGATCGCCCGGCGGTGATATGTGTCGCCCCAGGCAGCGTCAGATTAGCGCCAGTACCGCTAACACCCACGCACGCAGCATACGCCTCCCTTAGTGGTATAGTATCTGTACGGATCAATATCTGATCCGATCAGATCTATACTAGCGTCCCCAGCAGTTTAGGGTTCCCAAAAACGCAGTGTTAGCGGGATCAGCCCAGATACCCGCTAGCACCTGCGTTCTTCCCCTCCGCCCGGCCCAGCCCAAGTGCAGTATCGATCGATCACTGTCACTTACAAAACACTAAACGCATAACTGCAGCGTTCACAGAGTCAGGCCTGATCCCTGCGATCGCTAACAGTTTTCTTGGTAGCGTTTTGGTGAACTGGCAAGCACCAGCCCCAGGCAGCGTCAGGTTAGCGCCAGTACCGCTAACACCCACGCACGCACCGTACACCTCCCTTAGTGGTATAGTATCTGAACGAATCAATATCTGATCTGATCAGATCTATACTAGCGTCCCCAGCAGTTTAGGGTTCCCACAAACGCAGTGTTAGCGGGATCAGCCCAGATACCTGCTAGCACCTGCGTTTTGCCCCTCCGCCCGGCCCAGCCCACCCAAGTGCAGTATCGATCGATCACTGACACTTACAAAACACTAAACGCATAACTGCAGCGTTCGCAGAGTCAGGCCTGATCCCTGCGATCGCTAACAGTTTTTTTGGTAGCGTTTTGGTGAACTGGCAAGCGCCAGCCCCAGGCAGCATCAGGTTAGCGCCAGTACCGCTAACACCCACGCACGCACCGTACACCTCCCTTAGTGGTATAGTATCTGTACGGATCAATATCTGATCTGATCAGATCTATACTAGCGTCCCCAGCAGTTTAGGGTTCCCACAAACGCAGTGTTAGCGGGATCAGCCCAGATACCTGCTAGCACCTGCGTTTTGCCCCTCCGCCCGGCCCAGCCCAGCCCAGCCCACCCAAGTGCAGTATCGATCGATCACTGACACTTACAAAACACTAAACGCATAACTGCAGCGTTCGCAGAGTCAGGCCTGATCCCTGCGATCGCTAACAGTTTTTTGGTAGCGTTTTGGTGAACTGGCAAGCACCAGCAGCCTAGTACACCCCGGTCGTAGTCAAACCAGCACTGCAGTAACACTTGGTGACATGGCGAGTCCCATAAATGCAGTTCAAGCTGGTGAGGTGGCAAGCACAAGTAGTGTCCCGCTGCCACCAAGAAGACAAACACAGGCCCGTCGTGTCCATAGTGCCCTTCCTGCTGCATTCGCCAATCCTAATTGGGAACCCACCACTTCTGCAGCGCCCGTACTTCCCCCATTCACATCCCCAACCAAATGCAGTCGGCTGCATGAGAGGCATTTTCTTTATGTCCTCCCGAGTACCCCTACCCAACGAACCCCCCCAAAAAAGATGTCGTGTCTGCAGCAAGCGCGGATATAGGCGTGACACCCGCTATTATTGTCCCTCCTGTCCTGACAATCCTGGTCTTTGCATTGGTGAATGTTTTGAACACTACCATTCACTAGTTGAGTATTAGCGTAGGGTACAGCATTGCACAGACTAGGCACACTTTCACAGGGTCTCCCAAGATGCCATCGCATTTTGAGAGACCCGAACCTGGAACCGGTTACAGTTATAAAAGTTAGTTACATAAAAAAGTGTAAAAAAAAAAAAAAAACACAAACAAAAATATAAAATAAAAAAAAAATAGTTGTCGTTTTATTGTTCTCTCTCTCTATTCTCTCTCTATTGTTCTGCTCTTTTTTACTGTATTCTATTCTGCAATGTTTTATTGTTGTTATGTTTTATCATGTTTGCTTTTCAGATATGCAATTTTTTATACCTTACCGTTTACTGTGCTTTATTGTTAACCATTTTTTTGTCTTCAGGTACGCCATTCACGACTTTGAGTGGTTATACCAGAATGATGCCTGCAGGTTTAGGTATCATCTTGGTATCATTCTTTTCAGCCAGCGATTGGCTTTCATGTAAAAGCAATCCTAGCAGCTAATTAGCCTCTAGACTGCTTTTACAAGCAGTGGGAGGGAATGCCCCCCCCCCAACGTCTTCCGTGTTTTTCTCTGGCTCTCCTGTCTCAACAGGGAACCTGAGAATGCAGCCGGTAATTCAGCCAGCTGACCATAGAGCTGATCAGAGACCAGAGTGGCTCCAAACATCTCTATGGCCTAAGAAACCGGAAGCTACGAGCATTTTATGACTTAGATTTCGCCGGATGTAAACAGCGCCATTGGGAAATTGGGAAAGCATTTTATCACACCGATCTTGGTGTGGTCAGATGCTTTGAGGGCAGAGGAGAAATCTAGGGTCTAATAGACCCCAATTTTTGCAAAAAAGAGTACCTGTCACTACCTATTGCTATGATAGGGGATATTTACATTCCCTGAGATAACAATAAAAATGATTTAAAAAAAAAAAAAATGAAAGGAACAGTTTAAAAATAAGATAAAAAAATAATAATAATAAAGAAAAAAAAAAAAAAAAAAAAGCACCCCTGTCCCCCCCGCTCTCGCGCTAAGGCGAACGCAAGCGTCGGTCTGGCGTCAAATGTAAACAGCAATTGCACCATGCATGTGAGGTATCACCGCGAACGTCAGATCGAGGGCAGTAATTTTAGCAGTAGACCTCCTCTGTAAATCTAAAGTGGTAACCTGTAAAGGCTTTTAAAGGCTTTTAAAAATGTATTTAGTTTGTCGCCACTGCACGTTTGTGCGCAATTTTAAAGCATGTCATGTTTGGTATCCATGTACTCGGCCTAAGATCATCTTTTTTATTTCATCAAACATTTGGGCAATATAGTGTGTTTTAGTGCATTAAAATTTAAAAAAGTGTGTTTTTTCCCCAAAAAATGCGTTTGAAAAATCGCTGCGCAAATACTGTGTGAAAAAAAAAAATGAAACACCCACCATTTTAATCTGTAGGGCATTTGCTTTAAAAAATATATAATGTTTGGGGGTTCAAAGTAATTTTCTTGCAAAAAAAAATATTTTTTTATGTAATCAAAAAGTGTCAGAAAGGGCTTTGTCTTCAAGTGGTTAGAAGAGTGTGTGATGTGTGACATAAGCTTCTAGATGTTGTGCATAAAATGCCAGGACAGTTCAAAACCCCCCCAAATGACCCCATTTTGGAAAGTAGACACCCCAAGCTATTTGCTGAGAGGCATGTCGAGTCCATGGAATATTTTATATTGTGACACAAGTTGCGGGAAAGAGACAATTTTTTATTTTTTTTATTTTTTTTTGCGCAAAGTTGTCACTAAATGATATATTGCTCAAACATGCCATGGGAATATGTGAAATTACACCCCAAAATACATTCTGTTGCTTCTCCTGAGTACGGGGATACCACATGTGTGAGACTTTTTGGGAGCCTAGCCGCGTACGGGACCCCGAAAACCAATCACCACCTTCAGGCTTTCTAAGGCCGTAAATTTTTGATTTCACTCTTCACTGCCTATCACAGTCTCGGAGGCCATGGAATGCCCAGGTGGCAAAAACCCCCCCCAAATGACCCCATTTTGGAAAGTAGACACCCCAAGCTATTTGATGAGAGGTATAGTGAGTATTTTGCAGACCTCACTTTTTGTCACAAAGTTTTGAAAATTGAAAAAAGAAAAAAAAAATTTTTTTTTCTCGTCTTTCTTTATTTTCAAAAACAAATGAGAGCTGCAAAATACTCACCATGCCTCTCAGCAAATAGCTTGGGGTGTCTACTTTCCAAAATGGGGTCATTTGGGGGGGTTTGTGCCACCTGGGCATTCCATGGCCTCCGAAACTGTGATAGGTAGTGAGGAGTAAAATCAAAAATGTACGCCCTTAGAAATCCTGAAGGCACTGATTGGTTTTCGGGGCCCCGTACGCGGCTAGGCTCCCAAAAAGTCCCACACATGTGGTATCCCCGTACTCAGGAGAAGCAGCTAAATGTATTTTGGGGTGCAATTCCACATATGCCCATGGCCTGTGTGAGCAATATATCATTTAGTGACAACTTTGTGCAAAAAAAAAAAAAAAAAAAAAAAAATTTGTCACTTTCCCGCAACTTGTGTCAAAATATAAAACATTCCATGGACTCAACATGCCTCAAAGCAAATAGCTTGGGGTGTCTACTTTCCAAAATGGGGTCATTTGGGGGGGTTTTATGCCATCTGGGCATTTTATGGCCTTCAAAACTGTGATAGGTAGTGAGGAGTAAAATCAAAAATGTACGCCCTTAGAAATCCTGAAGGCAGTGATTGGTTTTCGGGGGCCCCGTACGCGGCTAGGCTCCCAAAAAGTCCCACACATGTGGTATCCCCATACTCAGGAGAAGCAGCTAAATGTATTTTGGGGTGCAATTCCACATATGCCCATGGCCTGTGTGAGCAATATATCATTTAGTGACAACTTTTTGTAATTTTTTTTTTGTCATTATTCAATCACTTGGGACAAAAAAAATGAATATTCAATGGGCTCAACATGCCTCTCAGCAAATTCCTTGGGGTGTCTACTTTCCAAAATGGGGTCATTTGTGGGGGTTTTGTACTGCTCTGCCATTTTAGCACCTCAAGAAACGACATAGGCAGTCATAAATTAAAGGCTGTGTAAATTCCAGAAAATGTACCCTAGTTTGTAGGCGCTATAACTTTTGCGCAAACCAATAAATATACACTTATTGACATTTTTTCTACCAAAGATGGATTTTTTTTAGAACAAAAAGTAGAAAATATCATTTTTTTTCAAAATTTTCGGTCTTTTTCCGTGTATAGCGCAAAAAATAAAAACGGCAGAGGTGATCAAATACCATCAAAAGAAAGCTCTATTTGTGGGAAGAAAAGGACGCAAATTTCGTTTGGGTACAGCATTGCATGACCGCGCAATTAGCAATTAAAGCGACGCAGTGCCGAATTGTAAAAAGTGCTCTGGTCAGGAAGGGGGTAAAACCTTCCGGGGCTGAAGTGGTTAAGAAAAGCACATGGAGCAGCACGAACATAATAAACATAAAGAATAGGAACACAGGACAACTACTTACTTTTTTGCAGCACTCTCCGGATCTTTCTGTACTGCTCGTGCTCTCTTAATTTGAGGTCCGACCACCGTTTCCTGAGCTGATCCTTGGATTGTCGTACCCCGAAATTCCGGTGCAGACTCTTGACTACTTTCGTCATTATCTTGGCCTTTCTGACATTGGGGTTGGGGTAAGGTCCATTCTTCCCGTCATAGTTGGCCTTCTTCCAACATCTCCCCAAAGGACATATTTGATGCCTGAAATCGTCTCCTTCTGGATCGGGACGTTTCAGGCTCCGGGCTTTCCTCCTCCTCCTCCTCCTCGTTGGTGTAATTATCAGACACCTGCTCTGACTCCGCCATGTGCTCTTCCCCCACTGCGCCGAACGAGAAGGGGCGGGGAATAGACTAGAAAGAACGTCAGGGGCGGGCGGAGTTTCACGCATGCGCAGTGTCTATAAAGCGTAACACGCATGCGTAGTACGTACGATCTGTGAGCAGAGGAAGGAGTAACAGAGGCGCCGATCATGATTGCAAAGGTAAGATTTAACACTGGGCCTATACTGCTTCTAGATTGAGGCCTGTATTTGCACAATTTTAGAAGACTTTAGGCTGACATTAGGGTTTGTCTTGTGTTGTGTCTTGCAGTGAAAATGGATATCTTGAAAGATACGGACTTTATGCCAATCTTCATTGATATGTTCAGGGAGCTGCCCTGTCTATGGCAGATAAACCACCCTGATTATAAGAACCAAACAAAGAGGAAGGCAGCGCTGGATAATTTGTTGGAATTAGTGAAGACGGTGATCCCCACGGCAGACATCACCTATTTGAAGATCCTAATTGGTGGCCTGAGGAGCACTTATCTAAGGGAGCACAAGAAGGTCCAGGATTCCCAGAGATCAGGAGCTGCAGATGAAATTTATGTCCCCAGGCTGTGGTACTATGACAGGCTGCATTTTCTGGCAGGTCAGACTGAACCCAGGCCAGCACTCTCCACTCTTCCTTCCATGCTTTCTTCCCCCCCAGCTGAGGCTTCTGACATCCAACTTGGGCCTTCCAGGCAGCAACATGTGGAGCTTGAGCCAGGTATAGCATTCTTCTAAATATTGCTGGTTGTCCAATCAATGATGTTAAATAGATGTTAGTTTGGATTGCTAATTTATGATTGTGATTGATAATGCAAAAACTAAAACCATGTCCCTTTTTCATACACAGGGAAGTCTCAGCCAGGAGGTGGCCGGGCCAAGCAGGCTGCCTGATATCCAGGTCCCTCCCCTACACCTTCAAAGACAAAGTGGCAGGAAGAGGAGTAACCTGGAGGAGGCTGCCGCAGGCCTCTTTTGGAAGGCTACAGAGGCCCTGAGAACCCCCCTCCACCCTTTCTTCCTGGCTTCTCCACAGGTGGCTATGACAAGGAATTATAGGATAATGGCTTGTTATATTAAGCTATCCTGTCCTATCTTGTCTTGCCACATGGGTATCCATTATCTGGCATTTTTTGCTCGTCTTATAAATTTTGTTTTTCTGTTTTAATATTTTTATGCCTGACGCAGGTTACATGTGCCGGGCTGATGTACTAATTCCTTGTCTCATCATTCCAACTCTCTTCCATTTTCACTATGTTTCTCATTAGTCTGAATGCTGGGTTCATATTGATGTCTTTCAAATATAATTTAATTGCCTTTATGGTCAAAAATAAAATGTGCTCAATACAAGAATCTTTACTCAAATCTATTTGCAAAGCATATGTGCACTGTAATATCCTAAAAATTTACATATGTATATGTTTTTCCAGAGATGACTATGTTCTTCATTGTAAAGATGGAACTCCCACTTCTGAACAGTCCGGAATTGGTTAATTCAATCCTACTAAAAGTAATCATACCAACTAAATTATTGGATTTGCAGATGAGGCTTTGATCGCTGTCCCTGCTGGGATGGCCCGCCGGTGCTCCCCGACACGGAAAGGCCTTTGTATCCCGTCCCTGGGGACAGAGGCATTTCCTCAGCAGCACTGATGCGCACGCGCCTGACGCATTGTCCCGCGCCTGCGCATTAGGGACCTTCCACTCTTACCCCATCAGGCTGCTCCCTCTCCATGTCGGCGGCCTCCGTCGGCGGAAGACGTCACCGCGCTCATTGACGCGCTGGCGTCGGCCGCCGCTCAGGCCGAGGAACCACAAGGGGCGGACGTCACACTGTTTATGTACCCAGCTGATGTTTCTCCTGGTTAGTACGCTCTGGTCTGTTTTGCAATTAACTACAATCCTCTGAGTTTACCCCGCCCTTCAAACCAGTGATTGGTTTGTAAACTCCACACCCCACACCATACAGAGTATTTAGTAGCAACTCCAAACACACTCTCCTCTGCTACACAGCCAAGAGGAGCGTGGTTTCTCTGCATGACATGCTTACATTGTAAAACATCAGAGACCAGGTATGTAATTCCAACCTTGTCTGTCACACACATGGCTTATTCTGTCACACATCTTGCTGTGTGATGCATATAAAATTCTACTAGTTCATTGTCTCCATTTTGAGATGTATACTTTTTTACCCCCCCCTTTTTTTCTTTAACCTTGTAGATGTGTGCGTAGTCCGCCCAGCATTAGTGGCTCTTGTGAGCCCTGTCCGGCCGCCTCTGTGGGGAATAATGTCAGAGCCAGAACCTGCAAAATATTCCAAACTTTCCCTTTCTGGTTTCACCCATCTAATTATATCCAGTAATTGGATTCCTGATCAGCCAATGTAACCCTCTGGACTTAAGGAAGTGGGAGTCCTTTTCTTGGTATACTTGTGTATAATATATATGCTGAAGAGTCGATTGTTTTGTGAGTACATTTACATACATATGCTTGTTCAGTCTGAGATCTTGTTCTGTCTATATGCTTTGTCTGTAATACAACAGTCTCTCATACTTTAAGACATAATGATTTATACCCTATGTTGGTGCTAAATATATTTACTGACATATACCTATATATATATATATATATATATATATATATATATCCCCTTTTCTTTTTTCTAGAAAAATATCCAAACTGCTCCCCTGAAACTCCTGAAGAAGGAATTACATATTATAGAGGGAAAAGAGTCTCTTTATATTCCGAAACATGTAGAGTATCATGTGTTGCCGTATTCTCACCCCAGTGAGTTATTTTTGAATTTGCTGGAATGACATACCAAAGCACTTTAGCAGTTTGACTACAATCGTTCATTGTCTTTTCTATTGTCTTTTCTATTTTAATATTTTGTATTTAATAAACTTTTGGTATAAATTTTAACAACATTTGTGTATTTGACACTTGCACCATCCATTCATTTCCCGGTAACACACTGCCCATATTTTCCCCCTTGGGGCACATTCTTCTTTTGGTTTCTTTCCTTATATGGGATGTGGTAGTGACCCCCGGGAAAGCTCCAAACATTGACTCCCTCCCAAACTAGTGTTTTCATATATATTTGGGTAGCAAATACCCACGTGGCCCCCCCATTGTGTTGGGAACCAACATTTTTGAGCCCTACTATTTTTTTCCCTTATTTTTTTTTCCCTAATATCATTTACTGTACTTAGTGGGCAATTTGAGACTGTGTTTCTCCTTTTCACCTTTCCCCTTTACCCCTTTTTTTCTTTCTTGCCATTTTCTTTCTTTCTTGCCATTCTTTTGAGGAAAATGGCAGAATTATATAGCCAATCATGGGACAATTTTGTAACTAAACTCCAGCAAGACTATGGCCAGAATGAGTCTCGTGAATCAGAACTAAGCTTTTTGTTCTCCAGCCTAACTAAATGGCTGGAGAAAAAATTGTTGACCTACTGGCACATCCAAAGCTTTAAAGATTATATCAAAGATGACTTAAATCCTTTAGGACTACGAGTCCAAATTTTTCCATCATTCGACAATATAAGTGCTATAAGTACGTTTAAAACTGCTTGGGAACAAAACCTTAAAGCATGCTCGGTGGGAATGATGAAATTATTAATGGAGGAATACCAAAGACACATGACAGAAATAGACGTAACTATAGATCAAATATACTCTAAAATCAAACCCCTAGAGGCCCATCCCTCCTTCTCAAAACTAAATGAAAAATTAAAAATCCACATTGAACTCTTTAACAAAAACATTCTTTTGAAGAAAGAGAGCAAACTCCTTAGAGATAATCAAGCGTTTGAGGAGGGAAGGGCCTATAGATGGGTCCAATTATCAGGGAATAGAAGTACCAAATGGAACTGAAGACCCTATCCCAAAAACACAGACACATCCGATTCCTCCTCCACATCATCTAATTCCCAGTCCGCATATAGACAGCCCGGACGTAATAGGAAACCCAAAAGACGCTAGGAAGGTGACCACCCCTTAGGCAATGACATGAAAAAACCATTTCCCAAATCACAACCTCGGACTCTCCGAGGAGGTGACCAAAATCCCATGATGAATCTGCCACTATCGGCTAATGATTCTAGCATACCTCCTCCAGTGGAAACTCCCGCACTAACATCCTCGGGTAGGATTCCATCAATATTTTTCCCAAAAAACCAGGGCAACCCCCAAATACCTCTGAACCCATGACTACTGTAGCTGCACCATTGGCTCTGGATGTGGTGAATTTATCTTCACATATTCCTACTCCAGAAGAAATCTTAGTACTTTCAAAAGGTCTCACTTTCTGCCCCAGCAATAAATTAGACAAATTCACAGTCATTAAAGATTTACATTTATATACGCGCAAACTATTACTAAAAAGCATGTTCGACAAGCACAAACATGACTATGAAGGCTGCCGCACCTATAGTGAACGACAAGCCCTTGATAATCTCAAATCCTTATTGCAAGAAAGTGAGACCCCAGATCTAATAGACACCTTAGACTTGGAAGCTCTCTTGGAAGAAAATGGGGACACACCCATTAAAAAATCGTCTTTAAAGAAAGCTTCCTCTATATACCCAGCTCCCAGCTCAAATCATGGAGTGGCAACCTTTTTGAAAATGACATCTCAGGAGATAAAATCGCTTAAATCCACGTCCTTCCATACCCCCAATTTGACTAAAAATGAAAGAACAGCTCTACACAGTCTCTCCAGGAACCATAATATCACTATCAAACCAAGTGATAAAGGGGGAAATATTGTCCTGATGGACAACAACCTCTACAAAAAAATGTGCCTCAAAATTCTTAGAAACCGGGACTGGTACCGACCAGTAGGCATCAATATTCTCGAGGCCTTCAACAAGAAATTCTATACATTTGTCGATGAGGCCTTCCAGAATAATATTATTTCCAAACAGACTTGGGAGTTCATTCGAACCCCTTACCCCCACGTACCAACATTTTACGCACTCCCCAGATTACATAAAAACCTGAATGACCCCCCAGGGAGACCAATTCTCTCTGGGAATGGTTCAGTCATGGAAAATGTATCCAGACTCATAGACGAACACATTAGACCATTTGTCTTGACCATTCCTTCTTACATTAGAGATACGATCCATCTTCTCCAGATCCTGCAGGACGTTCAAATCCCAAGTCAATGCACTCTTGTAACCATCGATGTAGAGGCCCTTTACAGCTCTATTCCTCACTGTAAAGGGCTGGCCTGCATCCGGAGGGTTTTATCACAAACCAGTCACCATAAGACTTCATTTAACAAATTTATACTTGATTCCTTGGATTTTATACTTAATCACAACATTTTCTCTTTTGACGGTGGACTCTTCCTCCAGGTGCAAGGCGTAGCCATGGGCACCTGTTGTGCCCCTGGCTACACCAACCTATACCTGGGAGAATGGGAAAAAAACATATTTAACGATGAGGATCTCTCTATGTACCTGTGCCACGTCCTCATGTGGCACAGGTACATAGATGACATCTTCATCGTATGGGACGGCACCCAATCTCTCCTGAATGAACGTTTGCGAGCGTTAAACAATAATTTGTTTAATCTCAAATTTACCATGACCTCTGATAAGAATACCATTACGTTCTTGGATATCGAAATCTCAATTGACGAATCCAATGTACTATCTTCCAAACTATTTAGGAAACCTACCGCTGGTAATACAGTACTCCACTCTTCCAGCTTTCACCCCAAACCCCTAATAAATTCAATCCCATATGGGGAATACCTGAGAATAAAACGGAACTGTTCAAACCAGTCAGACTTCAAACAAGAGGCCAATAAATTAAAGCGTCGACTACTACAACGTAGATATAGCCGCAAATGCCTAAAAAGAGCTTTTAAACGTGCTAATCAAAAAGATAGACGTCAATTACTAACCCCCAAACCAAAACCCATTACTGATGTCCCTGCTAGAATAATTACAACCTATACAAATGATCATAATAAAATCAGGCAGATTTGCCAAAAATATTGGCATTTATTGACTTCAGATCTGACTATAGGCCCCCTGGTACCCCCCAGACCTCCAATCACATATAGTCGCACCACCTCTGTAGGTGACTTATTAGTTAAAAGTGAGTACAAAGGACAAGACAGAGGTGATCCCTGTACGGCGGTGGGCACATTTCAATGTGGGTCATGTGCCTACTGTAGGTACATGGACACACATAAAAATATATGCCTACCAAACGGCAAACGTTTCGTGCCGAAACACTTTGCAAATTGTCAAACAACAGGAGTGGTGTATCTACTAACATGCCACTGCAACTGCTACTATGTGGGGAAAACCGTACAAAAATTGTGGCAACGCATTTATCGCCACCTTAGGGGGATGCAATCTGCCGACCCAGATCTCCCCCTAGGCAGACATGTAGCCCAGTTACATGGTGGCACATGTCCCAAAATTTCGGTGCTGATCTTGGACCGTGTGCATCCGAGTTCCCGTGGAGGGGATCTTAATAAGATTCTCCTACAACGGGAACTCCGCTGGATATCCAATCTTAATGCAACAACGCCACCAGGCCTGAATGAGGCCTTTAATTTAAAACCCTTTCTTCCTGGCTTCTCCACAGGTGGCTATGACAAGGAATTATAGGATAATGGCTTGTTATATTAAGCTATCCTGTCCTATCTTGTCTTGCCACATGGGTATCCACTATCTGGCATTTTTTGCTCGTCTTATAAATTTTGTTTTTCTGTTTTAATATTTTTATGCCTGACGTAGGTTACATGTGCCGGGCTGATGCACTAATTCCTTGTCTCATCATTCCAACTCTCTTCCATTTTCACTATGTTTCTCATTAGTCTGAATGCTGGGTTCATATTGATGTCTTTCAAATATAATATAATTGCCTTTATGGTCAAAAATAAAATGTGCTCAATACAAGAATCTTTACTCAAATCTATTTCCAATGCATATGTGCACTGTAATATCCTAAAAATTTACATATGTTTGTGTTTTTCCAGAGATGACTATGTTCTTCATTGTAAAGATGGAACTCCCACTTCTGAACAGTCCGGAATTGGTTAATTCAATCCTACTAAAAGTAATCATACCAACTAAATTATTGGATTTGCAGATGAGGCTTTGATCGCTGTCCCCGCTGGGATGGCTCGTCGGTGCTCCCCGACACGGAAAGGCCTCTGTATCCCGTCCCTGGGGACAGAGGCATTTCCTCAGCAGCACTGATGCGCACGCGCCCGATGCATTGTCCCGCGCCTGCTCATTAGGGACCTTCCACTATTACCCCATCAGGCTGCTCCCTCTCCGTGTCGGCGGACTCCATCGACGGAAGACGTCACCGCGCCCATTGACGTGCTGGCGTCGGCCGCCGCTCAGGCCGAGAAACCACAAGGGGCGGATGTCACACTGTTTATGCACCCAGCTGATGTTTCTCCTGGTTAGTACGCTCTGGTCTGTTTTGCAATTAGCTACATCACAATCCTCTGGGTTTACCCCGCCCTTCAAACCAGTGATTGGTTTGTAAACTCCACACCCCACACCATACAGAGTATTTAGTAGCGACTCTATACACACTCTCCTCTGCTACACAGCCAAGAGGAGCATGGTTTCTCTGCATGACATGCTTACATTGTGAAACATCAGAGACCAGGTATGTAATTCCAACCTTGTCTGCCACACACATGGCTTATTCTGTCACACATCTTGCTGTGTGATGCATATAAAATTCTACTAGTTCAATGTCTCCATTATGAGATGTATACTTTTTTAACCCCCTTTTTTTCTTTAACCTTGTAGATGTGTGCGTAGTCCGCCCAGCATTAGTGGCTCTTGTGAGCCCTGGCCGGCCGCCTCTGTGGGGATTAATGTCAGAGCCAGAACCTGCAAAATATTCCAAACTTTCCCTTTCTGGTTTCACCCATCTAATTATATCCAGTAATTGGATTCTTGATCAGCCAATGTAACCCTCTGGACTTAAGGAAGTGGGAGTCCTTCTCTTGGTATACTTGTGTATAATATATATGCTGAAGAGTCGATTGTTTTGTGAGTACATTTACATACATATGCTTGTTCAGTCTGAGATCTTGTTCTGTCTATATGCCTTGTCTGTAATACAACAGTCTCTCATACTTTAAGACATAATGATTTATACCCTATGTTGGTGCTAAATATATTTTCTGACATATACCTATATATATATATTTATATATATATATATATATATATATATATATCCCCTTTTCTTTTTTCTAGAAAAATATCCAAACTGCTCCCCTGAAACTCCTGAAGAAGAAATTACATATTATAGAGGGAAAAGAGTCTCTCTATATTCCGAAACATGTAGAGTATCATGTGTTGCCATATTCTCACCCCAGCGAGTTATTTTTGAATTTGCTGGAATGACATACCAAAGCACTTTAGCAGTTTGACTACAATCGTTCATTGTCTTTTCTATTTTTGTGATTTTATATCATAGATATTTGTGTATATTTTGTATTTAATAAACTTTTGGTATAAATTTTAACAACATTTGTGTATTTGACACTTGCACCATCCATTCATTTCCCGGTGACACACTGCCCATATTTACCCCCTTGGGGCACATTCTTCTTTTGGTTTCTTTCCTTATATGGGATGTGGTAGTGACCCCCAGGAAAGCTCCAAACATTGGCTCCCTCCCAAACTAGTGTTCCCCCCACCGTGTGGAGGAGGACTTTGCTGGAATAACTGCCTGCAAAATGATGCAGATGGAAGAGGGCCAACGACTCCTGTGTGAGTTCTTAATTTTGGAAGCTCTCAATAAGGGGTTGAGGGGCCAAATAACATGTGCAACCCACATTTGTGACCTCACCCATAGTCCTCCTCCTCCTCCTCCTCCTCCTCCTCCTCCAGGTCCTACTCCTCCTCCTGCCACATCTCCAACACCAGAGCCACAGCCGGGAAGGAAGCGTGGAAGGAAGACCAGAGAGTGATGACCCTGGGTTCACTCTGGTCTGGCAAAAGATGCAGGCTCTTGTAGTACCACAGCCTGGGGACACAGATGTCATCTGCTGCTTTCCGGATCTCTGGGACTTCTGGACCAGACTGCACTCCCTTATATATGGACTCCTCAGGCCACCAATTTTGCTGGAAAAGAATTGATGTCTGCCCTGGGGGCCAAAGGCTTCGCCAATTTATGATGTTTATCCAGCGTTGCCTCCCTCTTTGTTTGGTACTGAGCCCTTAATAAAGGAATTTTTGTTTCAATTATACTTGCCTATGTGTGTTTTCCTTCAAAAAGGACAGTTTGTTTGTGAGGAGGCAGGTACATTTCAAAAATACAATGTGAAATTAACAAGGGACACCAACACCAAGCAATCTCCTTGAGATTAAATAATACAAGATACCAATGGTGTTGTGGTAACTTGACACACAAAACACACACAAAAATATTCTGAAGTAAAACTAAAAATAAAATAAAACAAAGATCAGCCTTTGAAAAAATACAAACCGAAAATAAAAAAAAATCTGCCTTTTAAATAAAAAAATATATTTTTTTTGTCAGATGTGACAAATCAAAATATATTAAGGGAATCACGATAAATAATAAAGAAAGAAGTTTGTGAGAAGTCTGTGTGAATATGGGCAGCAAAACGACTTCATTCTTCTCACATTATAAAGAAGAAGAGAGTGCGCTGTATTAAACCATTTTTAACATTGCACCGTGACGAAAGTGTTGTATCCATTGCGAACACTACATTTACCAGACCGAGCTGTTCCGTCTCGGAATTTCTTCTGAGCATGCGTGGCACTTTGTGCGTCGGAACAGGCCACACACGGTCAGAATTGACGCGATTGGATTTTGTTGTCGGAAAAATTTTATAGCCTGCTCTCAAACTTTGTGTGTCAGAAAATCCGATGGAAAATGTCCGATGGAGCCCACACACGGTCGGAATGTCTGACAACAAGCTCTGATCGGACATTTTCCATCGGAAAATCCGACCGTGTGTACGGGGCATTAGAAAACATTTTTTTGATTCCTCTTTGGAGAACGAGAAAGTCTCTTCGGGTGCCAGCAACACAGGTGAGTCTCCCCCTTCACCCATAATGTTTACTTAAGTTTGTGCATTAAACAACCTGATTGAACTAGCTGATGAATCAAATCCATCCCCCATTGATCCCACTGATGTGCAAGATACATTGTCATTTAAATTTAGATCTGACATTTACCCAGTGGCATCTAGGGGGAAAGATTTAGATTTGTTTCAAAAATGGTGGAGGGTGATTTGACTCGCCTGGCTCACAATTGCCATTAGAGACCTGTCATTGATAATTTAACCCAGAATGAAAGATCAGCCCTTAAAGCGCTAACATCAGATGACAATATCGTTATTAGGAATGCAGACAAGAGTGGAATCGTAGTTGTGTTAGACTCTGAAACATACAAACAAGAGGCCTTGCGCCAATTATCGGGCACAAACACATACCAACTACTTCCATCCAATCCCACATTACCTTTTAAAAATAAACTTTCTGCTCTTTTTGATAGAGCAGTATTAGTGGGCATTTTTTCTCATAAAGATAAAGAGCTGTTCATTCCAGAACATCCTGTTATGCCGATATTCCACCACTTACCCAAGGTCAATAAAGGACTTTACCCTCTTACAGGCCGATCTATTGTTGCCGGCATAGGTTTACTTAACAAACGATTGGGTGAGTGGGTGGACTCTCAGCTGCAACCCTTAGCAACTAGTCTACCTGGTTACTTAAGAGATACAAAACAGCTACTTAGTAAGCTCCAGGATTTCCAATGGAAAGATAACTACAGGTGGATTAGTTTTGATGATCATGTCACCAGTTTATATTCCAGCATCCCGCACCACTTGGGCCTCCAAGCCAAGCAGTTGCTTGCTTTCTAAAAAGGTTGGGCAGGTTTTCATTAGTACTGCAGGATTTCATTTTACAAGCTCTCGAGTATTTACTCACCCACAATTTTTTCATGTTTGATGGGGGCTATTATCTTCAGAGATGCGGGGCCTCTATGGGGGCAAAATTTTTGCCCTCATTTGCCAACCTTTTTATGGGTTGGTGGGAGAGGTCTCGCATCTTTGAACACGATAGCCCCCGCCGCTTAGACACAGTTTTTTACTGTCGTTTCATTGATGACCTCCTATTCATCACATCTGCCGAAAATGCCGACCTTAACGCCTGGCTCCCATATTTCAATGATAACAATCTTAACCTGAGTTTCACAGGTGTCATACAATCTAGTAGCATAGAATTTTTAGATGTGAGACTTACAGGAGCAGGGGGATCAGTCCATACTACTCTTTATAGAAAACCTATTGCGGGCAATACTCTTCTCAGAGCAGATTCTGCACATCCTAAACATACCATCCGAGGTGTACCTTATGGACAATTCCTGAGGTCAAAGCGCCTATGCAGTACACCTGAGAGTTTCCAAGTGGAACCCAAAGACATGGCCCAGTGTTTTAGGGATCGAGGGGATTCAGATGCCTTGGTCAACAGAGCATTAACCACTGCCAGTACTGTCCCTAGACAGTCGCTTTTACAAGACAAACCTTATGCAAAGAATAAACTCCAATCAAACACTTCCCTCAAAATTATCCCAGTCTTTTCAACACCGTTTAGTGCAGAGTTCAACAAAATAAGGAATATAGTTACTAGATATCTCCCGATCCTGTTCAATGACCCTACTTACAGTAACATTCTTTCTGAGGGTATCAAGGTGGTCTCTCATAGAGCACCTACTCTAGGGAGCTCCCTCTCACCCAGTCTAGTATCGACTGGATGATCAAAGTTAAACTGGTTAAATTTTGTAGGTCATTTCAAATGTGGCAAAAGAGGCTGCAATTACTGTGGCCATATTAGGAAGGGTAAACATGTACAATCCTGCACTAATGGCAAAATCTTTAATATCTCTTTGTTTATAAACTGCAATAACCAGTTTATAGTATATGTCAATACTTGCAACATTTGTCAAATCCAGTATGTAGGACGCATGAGACGCCGTCTTAGAAACCGTTTATATGATCACCTACATGACATAGAGAAAGACAGGTTAACTAATGTCGCAAAACATTGGATCTTTGTGCATCACAAAGACGTATCGAGTCTTTTTATTCAAGGTATAGAAAGAGTGGTGACACCCATTAGAGGGGGGGTGACAGATTCCAGTTACTATGTAAATGTGAAGTTTACTGGATATTTTCTTTAAACACTAGAATTACGTTAGGTCTAAATTTCGAATGGGATGTCTCCTATTATTATGATTAGTTTACACTTGTCTCTATTTTTGATTCATTTTCATTTTGGTACATTTTCCTTTAATATTGAACTTAGTTTTTATTTTTATTATTGAATCCAGTTTGACTATAATCTATTTTTTCAATGTTCATTAGACATTAAGGTCTATGTAGACACTAGCATTTTTCCGATTTACATATCGTAGCGTCTATGGACATAACCGTGAGGTTCCTCCTTTTTTCCTATCTTTCACATATCTTGTCTCTCCAATCATATTTTATGTCAGATGTTGCCACTTTTTTAGATTGCTTTATTAGTTGGCCCCGTCCACATCCATATATATTTTTACATACATAGGTCATCTTCATAGCCTTGTTATTTCATGTAGTCTTGGACGGATCCTAATCTATATAAAACCGCAATCACGTTATTTATATATAATAAGCAATCTTATGGGAGTTTACATTATGGAGTCCATATAGCCGTGATGGGCTATATATGTTCTTTGGACATCCATTTTCTTCTTAGGTTAGGACAGTTATCTCCGGTATATCCCAAATATTAATTAATTTCTAACAATATATTGTCACATTAGCATATCGGTCCTGGAGATTTTTTACTGTCCTAATAAGCATGGTCTATATCCCTGTACATAATGTTTTTTAAATGTTGTTGTATTTATGTGTCCACCATTTTCCATTATATATATTATATATATAATTTTTTCACATTATTATTATTTTTTAGACTGGACCAATAACATCTTGTCTTAAATGCCTGTTCATGTTGATGGATCAATTGTTTTATCTTTATTTTCACATCATTGGACTACATTGCTATAGATTACTAGGATTCAGTATTATACAAACTTCATGCTTTATATATGTAAAAGTTTGTGGTCGCTATTCCAATCATTGAGGTCCCTGCATCTGCTGGTTGGTCCCTTTTTTCTTTTTATTTTATTAATTGTATTTGTTATTTACACATAAAACAAGTCAGTAAACAGCAATAGTCAACATATTAAACAACTTTCTCCATATCACGGTATATACATGTATGTACATCTTCATGGCCCCATAGAAATATTGGCCAATTTTATGTCGCTATTCTATACCTAATCTTGGGCTTATATCGTTCATGTCCATGCACCCATACACACAGGCCGAGTCCAGTTTACATCATACTAGATTTTTTGGCACATTTTCAACAACATTACTACATTATTTAAGTCACTTTTATCTCATTTTATTTCATTTCACCGAAATATTATTTGTTTTTCATTTTTTTACATTTTCTTTTCTATGATAGCATACGCACTTTTTTCATATCATGCTTTTCTTCATCAGTTTTCACCAATTTACTTAATACACAGGTGACTTCCCTGTTTGCACAGGAGCATATATATATTTTTCTTTTGTTTAGATTTATATCTTCACACATATATATCTTCATGTTTGATATATTTACATTTTCACCTTTCATTTTTCCTTGTTTTACATAAATCATAATTACGGAAGTCGTTTTTCCAACCTATATTCAATAAAGACAAGGCTTCTTATCACTACTATTTATTCACATAATTTAATTATTAATCCTTATCTATTCATTGTTAATATATTTATATATATATATATCTATATATATATATATATAGATATATATATATATATATCTATATATATATATATATATAGATATATATATATATATATCTATATATATATATATATATATATGTACATAACATTATTCATTATTCACACTTTTTTGGATTGATTTACTTTTTTCTTTTTTATTCTGCTGCTTATACACCATATTATCATGGGAGTTCCCATTTTAAAACCTGTTCACTTGGCAGCAGGTGCTGAGGCCTCACACAGTTGTTTTTCAGATGTTCTTGATTTCTCACATCATTATATGGTCATATGGTTTAAAACATAGGGGTTATATGTGATTCTCATTCCCATGTTTGTCAGCTATGACTAAGAACTTGTCATAAGTGTGAAACGCGTCAGTGAATTCCTGTATGTTCCTGCTGTAGTGTCTTGTGTATTCCATGATCCAAGATAGCCAGCTCCCTGCTACACTCAGATTATCAGAAAAACAAAAATAGTAAGTATTTTTTTATCTCTAAGGTATGCTTTTGAAAATTTTACAGTCTTTTTTTATGTAGAGTATTTAAATGCAAATTGTACTCAGATTTTTTTCTTTAGCTTGGATATGATATGTTGGGCAGAAATCAATAGATAAGATATAGATATGGATAAATAATTGATATAGACTGTGTCATACTTTTATCAGTACAATCAGAGAAAATAAGCTAATGAGAACCTGAATGTAAAATCTGTCAAAATGTTTTTTCTCATGTGGGACACCCAAGGTTATTCACACTTTTTTGGATTGATTTACTTTTTTCTTTTTTATTCTGTTGCTTATACACCATATTATCATGGGAGTTCCCATTTTAAAACCTGTTCACTTGGCAGCAGGTGCTGAGGCCTCACACAGTTGGTTTTCAGCTGTTCTTGATTTCTCACATCATTATATGGTCATATGGTTTAAAACATAGGGGTTATATGTGATTCTCATTCCCATGTTTGTCAGCTATGACTAAGCACTTGTCATAAGTGTGAAACGTGTCAGTGAATTCCTGTATGTTCCTGCTGTAGTGTCTTGTGTATTCCATGATCCAAGATAGCCAGCTCCCTGCTACACTCAGGTTATCAGAAAAACAAAAATAGTAAGTATTTTTTTATCTCTAAGGTATGCTTTTGAAAATTTTACAGTCTTTTTTTATGTAGAGTATTTAAATGCAAATTGTACTCAGATTTTTTTCTTTAGCTTGTATATGATATGTTGGGCAGAAATCAATAGATAAGATATAGATATGGATAAATAATTGATATAGACTGTGTCATACTTTTATCAGTACAATCAGAGAAAATAAGCTGATGAGAACCTGAATGTAAAATCTGTCAAAATATTTTTTCTCATGTGGGACACCCAAGGTTATCAGTTGCAGCTTAAGGAGCCCAGTGGAGAGCCTATATGTTTTCTGAACTTGTCAAAATCAAACCAAGCAGACAACAAGGGTCTAAAGTCAAGGAGCACCTTCAATAAGCTGTATTTTTTTTTTTTTTTTTAGAAGAGTTAGGATTCTTTGGATAGAGTTGGTAAAGAAAAAACTCTACAGATCATCCTTGGGATACATAGATTTACACTATTCCAATAATAAGTAACATTTTTAGCATCTTCTTCTCCTTTTCTGAAAAAATACTTAACTTGAAAATCTTTACCTTGTTGGTTTAATAGACATTTTGAATATCTGCATGTTCCTAATTGTAACTTTGCTGTTAGAAAAAACTAAATCTTTTTGCTGGGCCAACAATTTATTGGGAACTGCAATTGTGTATTTATTATGCAAATATATTAGGTTGCAATACTATCACATATTGGAGGAGGGATCCTGTTCCTAAAAATATGCCAGCACAACAGCCAACCAATAAAAAAGAGAGTACACCAATTTTTGTTGCATTCACATACACAAACTGCAACTATGACATCAGTACAATTATCGGGCTAGAAACACACTTCTTCAGCCCTCCCTCTTCACCAGCAGTTAAAGCAAAACTGAAGTACAAAACCATTAGGTTTGATGGTTATGCAGTAGTGTTTGTCTGTCAGCTTACCTCTCCATGTGTTTAGATTAAGAGGCCAGCCACTCTCACCTGGCTGCTTAAATAATCTCTTCTCAGAGCATGGCTCCACCCCAGCCCCTATCAGGGAACTCTATATTAACCTGTGCACTGCAAGCCAGCCCTGCTGTTCAACCATTGTGTGTTTAGCTTTCGTGTGCGACTTGCTGTGTCTTCTATGTCTGATTCCAGTTACTGATCTTGGCTTGTTCTTGACTATCCCTGCTTGCTTGTGACCCTGACCTTTTGGCATGTTCCCTGTCTATCCTTGTCTGCTAGTCACCCAGACCTTTTGCTTATCTCCTTACTATCCCTTGTTGTCCTGGACTGCTGTTTCCTCTCTGTCCTCCTGTAGCCTACTGTAAGTGTGAGCTGGGAAACCCTGGGGGTCGCGACCTGGAGTCAGTTGCAGCACAGTCCATCCTCACCACTAGAAGCTCTGGTGAACAGCTGCTGGCTTTTAGACTCCGCGCCCTGGGGAATCTTATGCTCTAGCTCCCAGTGGGATCTGAGTTGGTCTGCAGTGACCTGCCTTCCTGAACCACCCAGAGTTCCATCTGCAGCAGTCAGCCGTAGCGTCCACTACCTTAGCGGTGCACTCCTGACTCCAACAGTGTGCATCTGTCACCTGGACTGAGGTGACCTGACATTAGGATTTATAAATAAAAGCATTATAAATATATTTTTTAAATATATAAAATATGTAGTAGTTCCTAATACACCTAAATCCAATTATAAACACTGCTTTAAGATCTTAAATAAAATGATGTAATAATCACACAGCAAGAGTGCATTTTTTTCATAACATTCAATAATCTTTTTCTTCAGTATAAAAAATTAATTACAACAGCACGCATTTTACAAAGTTAGGCCTCATGCACACTTGAGTTCAAAACACTGCTTTTACAGGCATTTTAGCTTTTCTTTTTCTGCCTCTAAACTCCCCTCCATGCTAACCTATGTCCATGTACACATACGAGTTTAGAGGGTTTTAGAGGTAGGTACGTTTAGAGGCAAGGGCATTTAAAAGAAAAAGGTCACTTGTGCATTCAGGAGAGGAGCTTTTGAACATACAGAACACTATAAGAAGCCTAAATGAGCATTAACTCTAGCATTAACTCTAGATGTGTTTAGGTGTGTTCCCGTGTTAATGTGTTCTAATGGTCCAGAATTGTGGCCAATAAATTGTATTACAGCTAGACGTGGGAATGCGCATAAGTGCCAATACAAAAACTTGGCTTTTTGCTGCTGCCTGCGGGAGAAAAAAAGTGTCAATAGAATAGAGTGTGCATGAAGCCTTAATATGTAAATGATAGTTCTATCACACCTATCAGGGGAGGAATATTGGGTCTAGAGGTTTGAAGTGTTCTACAACCATATTGTACTTGCACTGGTTTTTATCAGGATGCCTTGTTAACTTTAAAGTTTTTTTAAGTGTTCAATCACTTGAGTAAGTTAGTAGGGATGGTGTTACTGAATTTAACTTGACTTACAGTATGTAATCAAACTGTAAGAAAGGCCAGGTTGGTATGAGGGCACAGGAACCTGGCCATGTCTGAGCATGTATCCTCTGTCCACATAAAGCTGTGGTTGGTCATTTGTCTCAGTTTATGGGCACATGCATTTGCTCAGATCTGGCATCCACATGAGCTTGTGTACACCTAGTACTGGTGTCAAATTGCCTATTTATGGCTTAGTCCTTCCTAGCATCCTTTGCTGACTGGTTGTCAGCTGTTACTCTTTAATGGGACCTGTATTCCCTGTTGATAAGTGTGACTGGGTTGGCTCCAATTCTCAACCTGCTCCTCTGCATTGTCCTCCTTCCTCTGCTCTGATTCCTGCTGTTAAGCCTGGCCTGAACTCTGAACGTTGCATCTGCCTGGCATTTTTGCATTCTTCTACCTGCAAGTTTCTAACCCCTTACTTTCATTTGACTTGTGCCTGATGACCTTATTGCTGTTTGCCTGTCTGGTTTTTGCACTCTGCTGCCTTCCATTTTCCTGTCTGGTTCTGACCTTGGCCTCCTCTGATTTTGCACTTGTTGATGTCTCCTGTGGTGCTAGCACCACCTGGTGACGTCAGTTGCATTTCTTTCTTTACATGATGCTGTCCTGCCCAAAGAATGGACACAGAAGCTACTTATGCTCCTCTTTTGTAATTATCTCTCCTGTTGCCACTACCAGGTACGCTTTACCACTTTGGCCTCTAATAAAGTACATAATAGTACCACTCACCCATAATAGAGTTTGACGGGAGAGTCTTACTGCTGGACACCCACTGCTAGCAAATCTCTGCCCTGACTCAAGATGTCAAATAACTACAGGAGGGTTACTTCCAACTGTCTCTTTCACCAGCTTCACTAGCTGTTGGACCTGTGATTCTATCTGCTACATCTGCTACAGCCACTAATGCTGCTTATCTCATAATATTCCTGGTTATTCCACCTCCAGAGCAAAAATTTCCTTTTCTAGCAATAATTCTAGCATTTGTCCTGCCAAATAAACTTGTTGATATCAATCTGAAACTTATCTCTAAATAATCTTGGAACAACAATGGGTAGGGCTCTAAAAAGGCAGCAATTTTAGTAAAATATTCATTTTAACTGCCATGACTCTGCCCAAGAAGGAAATAAGATACGATCGCCATTATAATATTACAAATCCAGGACACAGGGGAGATAATTGTCAGCAAAAATTGAGGAAATATTGGGTGTGTGGGGGACCACTAGTTAAGAGATCTGTCATGTGTCTCACACTGAGCAGAGGGTATATTAATTGGCAGAACAGAGGATTTAGTAATGTTAAAGGACATCCCTGATAGAGCGGCAAATGTTCATAGGACCAAAAGCAAATTAAGTAAAGATATCTTTGGAATAGTCTGAAATGAGAATCAGAATAATTTATTATCATTTTACAATATAAATCTGAAAATGAAATGCAGATGCAGTCTCCTTACATAAAAGACATCACATACCTAACATGGTCATTATGTTCATAAAAACAACACATATATTGCATAAAAAATATATACTACACATTTAACTTAACCCTAAAAAGCCTCTATCATTCAAAAATGTATGGACTGTGGAAGGAAGCTGTTTTGCAGCCTGGTGGTACGAGAGGAAATACTCCGCTTGAGGTGTTGGATGTCCTTCTTCTTGTCTCTGAACATATCGGGCTAATGCCCCCATTGTTATTAGTGATCGTGGCTTCCGGCAGGTATTTCCTGTTTTCGGTGGTCTCCTGGGTGATGTGCTGCCTATTCTCATAAATGATGTGGTAGCCCCGCCATTTCTGACTAAATCCCGTTGGACGTAAGGTGTACGGGGGAGGAGCTACCTAGCCGACATCACCCGATGCCATTGTTTCCTTACTTGCTGCTTTGTACTGCTGCTAATGTGGGACATCTATGTCGGATGTCTTTTTTATCTACATTGCTGTATTGAGCCTATTCATAGCTTTTAATAAATAACTATTGATTCAATGGAGAGTACTTAGATTGTGTTCCTTTCTTTTACACCACCTTCGACTGTCCTGTTCCATTTGGAGTGCTGGTTACCATCATCCTAGGGGTGAGGATACATGCTTGTTTGACCTTCTGTTAACTCAGAGGTCCATCGGATCTGGTAAGCGCCTATTTTATCAGCTGGTGGAGGTGGTGACATTGAGTATCCTGCAGTATTCCTGACAAGGTTTTCTCCATCCTGGGAATTGTGGTTCCTCTGCAAAAATATATTGTCTCTACAGACTCATTATTCTAATATTGCGCTGCATTTATTTTGTTTTTTATTTTGTTTTTTATAATACTCCTCCAGAGGGCAACACTCTAAACAAGGCATTCGCAGGATGGGAGCTATCCTTCAGGATATTAATAGCTCTCTGGAGGCATCTCCTCTTTCCAGTTCTTCAATGCTCTGTAAATATGCCCCTAATAATCTTCTGCGCTGTTTTAACACCCTCTGTAAGGCATTTTTATCATGGACTGTGCACATCTCTTCCCACAGAGGGAAGTGATAAGTCAACAGACCCACTCAGAAAAGCCTGCCCTCCATCTTTCTCAAGAAGTACAATCTTTGATAAGATCTGCCCACCAAGCAGGATATGTTCCCTGTCCATAACAGATCCTCCCTAATTATTGTTTCCAAGGAACTGAACTCCTGTACCCTCTTGACCTTCACCCCATCAATCACAACTGGCTCATAGCCGGTCTCTCTATATCTCCTAAAATCTACAATTACAACCCCTGGCAAAAATGATGGAATCACCAGTCCCTGAGTCCCTTTCTGGCTTTAAGAAACACTAAAAGAAATCAAGAAAAATAATTGTGGTGGCCAGTAACAGTTAGATTTATAGAACAAGCACAGGTAATAAATTATGGAATCACTCAATTCTGAGGAAAAAATTATGGAATCACCCTGTAAATTTTCATTACAAACACTAACACCTGCACCAGATTATATCTGCTTGTTAGTATGTAGGTAAAAAGGCGTGATCACACCTTGGAGAGCTGTTGCAACAAGTGGACTGACATGAAGCATGGCTCCAACACCAGAGATGTCAATTGAAAAAAAGGAGAGGATTATCAAACTCCTTAAAGAGGGTAAATCATCACGCAGTGTTGCACAAGATGTTGGTTGTTCACAGTCGGCTGTGTCTAAAACATGGACCAAATACAAACAACATGGGAAGGTGGTTAAAGGCAAGCATACTGGTAGACCAAGGAAGACATCAAAGCATCAAGACAGAAAACTTAAAGCAATATGCCTTGAAAACAGAAAATGTACAACAAAACAAATGAGGAACAAATGGGAGGAAACTGGAGTCAACATCTCTGACCGAGCTGTAAGAAACAGCCTAAAGGAAATGGGATTTACATACAGAAAAGCTAAAAGAAAGCCATCTCTAACACCTAAACACAAAAAACAAGGTTACAATAGGCTAAGGAAAGGCAATCGTGGACTGTGGATGATTGGATGAAAGTCATATTCAGTGATGAATCTCGAATCTGCATTGGGCAAGGTGATGATGCTGGAACTTTTGTTTGGTGCCGTTCCAATGAGATTTATGCAGACGATTGTCTGAAGAAAACATGCAAATTTCCACAGTCAATTATAATATGGGGCTGCATGTCAGGTAAAGGCACTGGGGAGATGGCTGTCATTAAATCTTCAATAAATGCACAGGTTTTGGACACTTTTCTTATCCCATCTATTGAAAGGATGTTTGGGGATGATGAAATCATTTATCAAGATGATAATGCATCTTGCCATAGAGCAAAAACTGTGAAAAAATTCCTTGAAGAAAGACACATAAGGTCAATGTCATGGCCTGCAAACAGTCCGGATCTCAATCCAATTGAAAATCTGTGGTGGAAGTTAAAGAAAATGGTCCATGACAAGGCTCAAACCTGCAAAGATGATTTGGCAACAGCAATCAGAGAAGGCTGGAGCCAGATTGATGAAGAGTACTGTTTATCACTCATTAAGTGAATGCCTCAGAGACCGCAAGCAGTTATAAAAGCCAGAGGTGGTGCAACAAAGTACTAGTGATGTGTTGGAGTGTTATTTTGTTTGTTTTTCATGATTCCATAATGTTTTCCTCAGAGTTGAGTGATTCCATAATTTATTCCCTGTGCTTGTTCTATAAATCTAACTGTTACTGGCCACCACAATTATTTTTCTTGATTTCTTTTAGTGTTTCTTAAAGCCAGAAAGTTGCCATTTGAAATGCCTTTAGTTTTTGGCCATGTCTGTGATCTGCTTTTTTTCTACAACAATAAACAACTGAAGGAACATCCTCGGGGACTGGTGATTCCATCATTTTTGCCAGGGGTTGTATTTCCTTTGTCTATTATCTTATCCACATTTAGTTTTAAATTATTATCTTGGCACCAACCCACTAGGTTTCCTATTTCCTGCCGATATGCAGCCTTGTCACTATCCCTTATTCTCCCAACTGACGTGGTGTCATCTGCAAATTCTATAACAGAGTTCAGCTCGAAGTGGGAGATACAATCATAAGTATATAAAGTAAACAAAAAGGGGCTTAGTACACATGCATGTGGCACCCCTGTACCAAGGGATGTGTCAATGAGTAGCACATACTAACCCTTGCTCTTTACTGCCGATTGGCCATGGAACTATGAAATCCAGTTAAGGTTGGGCTTAACCCCAGTGAATTTAACTTAGCAACAAGTTTCATCGGTAAGATTGTATTAAATGCTGAACTGAAATCAATAAAAAGCATATGATCATAGCTGTTTTTATCTTCCAAATGGGTCAGTACAGAATGTAAAACCAGTGCAATAGCATTGTCTGTGGATCAAGTAGCTCTAAAGGCAAATTGGTAGATATCTAGCCCTCAAAAAAGGAAAATCAACCAGCGCAACAGTAATCCCTAAGATATAAGCAGCTGAAATACTGAGGGTCAAAATATCAAATCCCATACAACAGAAATAAATAAAAGGCAGTACAGTGCTTACATTTAAACTAATAATAATAAAAATAATAATAAAAAGAACTGGAAAAGTCTATAAAACTTGTGAAAAAAGTTCAAAAAAGCACAGATGAGCTTCCAGTGTTGACAGTGAAGAGATACACAATATATGGTGACTTCCGTGTAAAGGCTCTGCTACAGATTTACAGCAGCCAAAAAAGATCTCCAGCACCTGGAAGAACCACAGAGGAGGGGGACCAGACGTCCTTCACTCCCCAGAAATGTGGGCTGCTTAGAGTTCACCACACACATTCCCATCTCATTGTACAACCTGCTGTCTGATTGGATCATTTTGACAGAAGTTGTCTGAGGTTCCCAGGCCAAGAGCACTGGCTGTCTGTCTCAGATTGGAGTTGATAAGGATCTCATACCCAGACTGTCCCTCCACTGCAAGTTTTGATGTGTGCTTACTGACCCAGCAATGGGAATGCTGTATTAGACCTGACTGATTAACTCAGGGTTCCATGACATGAGGTGAGGGGCCAATCCTTACGCTGGTTAGAGGGTGTCACAGAAGATATCCATCCCTGACAGAATAAACATTTTAATACTTAAATTAAACTTCTCAAAATATTTCATTATAATGGGTGTTTGTTTATAGCCAGAGCAAACAGTAAGGGGGAAAAGTGGCACCCTTGAAGCGTACCACTGCCCTGAGTTGCAACCCAGAATTTTAACTCTAGTTTTTAAGGTGTTGTATAGAGCTTGAAAGTCATGTAGAGACTAAACCTTAAAATCAAAGCATTGCAACAAAGAGTGAGGATTGGTATCCTGAATAGCATTGAAGGCCAATCTGATATTGTCAGTAATCAATTGGTTTAATAGAGGGTAGTCTATCAGCCAGAACTTGCCTGAAGATCCTAAAAGCATTATGAGTTACTGAGAGGGGCCTATAATTTTGTGGGCAAGAGTCATCCTTATATGGTTTTGGTAGTAGAGAAATATTGGAATCTCCTGAGGAAAGTGGTTACCCTGTAAAATATAATTAAAGAAGGAGGCCAATTTAGGAGCGAGAACAGAGGAATAATTTTCATAGTAACTGGTAGAATAATCATTGAGACCCAGAGCAGTGGAACATTCTAAGGGCTTTAATGACTTTGAGGATTTTTTCCTCTGTACAAGGGGCATTAAGGATATTTTGTTGTGATGCTGAAAGGAAGGAAAGAGGAATATTTGCAAACCTTTCTAATGGTGGGGAAGAGGGAGGTGCCAATAAAGAAGAAAACATTGTTCAAAAATCTGCAAAACTTCCTTGGGTAAGGAGATCTGACTTTGTTTTTGCCTGCTGTGCTGACCTGGTTCTTGTTTGTTTGTCCAGTACTGATCTTGACCTTTATTCTGCATGTGTTGATGCCTTCTGCAGAATCAGCTCCACCTAGTAACATCAGTGCATGTGTCACTGTCCTGCACCTGCACCAGAGATGCAAAGGAGGCTACCCTAATAACTTCAGCCTTTGATCAGGTATTTGGCACAAATGTGTTTAGGACCCTCCTAGTTAAAAAATGGAGCACTTCCGGTTCCGGCACCGCATGGAGTAGCTGCTCCGCTCCTCAGCTCCCGCACACCGGATGAAATACCAGCCTATAAAACCAGCCCAGGAGCCCCCATCCACCCTCGGCTACCTCCGGACATACTCCGCCAGCCCATGGACCAGTTTGTAGAAAAAACCGGCTCCCGCACGCAAACCGCTCCGACGGCCCAGCCGCAAATCGAGGCCCCGGTCTCAGCCTACACACAGCCGCGATCAGATACACAGGCGGCGGAAATGGAGGTACAGCACAGCCACTCACATCCCTCCACAAGACTCCTCTACACAGCCTCACCATGTCTCCTTCCCTCAAGTCTCCCTCTCCCAAGCCTTCTCCTTACCAGCATCCACTCCACAACATGCTGAGGACCAGAATACAGACCGCATAGCTCAGGCTGTTGCAGCCCTTCTGTCCCCTATGATCTCAGCATCAGTGGAAAAGGCTATAAATGCGGGGATGAAACAAATAAAGGCCCAACTGGGAGAACACTCCACCAGGCTGAACGAGCTAGAACACCGCCTGTCCAATGTGGAAGAGGAGATGTACCAAGCCCAGGCCACAGAACAAGCACAAGACAAGACAAACCAATATATTATCCAAAAACTCGATGATTTGGAAAACAGATCTAGAAGGAGCAACCTGCGATTTGTGGGGATACCCGAATCCCTACAAGCATCTGCTCTATCAGAATTCTGCTCACACCGCGTTCCGGAAGCACTGGGCCTTACAGGATCTTGCACAGTGGAACGTGCGCACCCTATGGGTTCTTACAACGCAGAACGCAAAAACCCTCGTCCTATAATCGCTAAATACCTGAACTATTCTGACAAGGCCCTCATCCTTCAAAAGTTCAGACAATCACGCTCACTCCAAGTAGATGGTGTAAGGGTCCTGATCTTTGCGGTCTCGAAAAAGCACAAAGCCTTCCAGCAGGTATGCACAGATCTCAAATAAAATTCACGCTGGCCTTCCCGGCTATCCTCCACCTCAAGACACCGAACGGCGATCAACTATCATTCCAAGATCCCTCTGAAGCGGAGGCCTACCTGCGATCTCTACATCCAAACCCTCACCCTCATACCCCATCAAAAGCTGCCCCTATCAATCGCTCCCTGGACCAAAGGAGCCCCCGCAAAGACTCTCCCAAGCGCTTCAGATCGTCATATTCGGACCAGCATCGCAACACCCTTCGCTGACCAAGGATTCAAAAACCATCGAGGCAGCTCTTATGACACCACTTCAGGTTCGGTCTTTGACTTTGCTCATACACCTACTCCCCCCACGTTTTTTCAATATTTTACTACTCAATGTATTGATGCCTTATCTTCCTCCTCTCACCTAGCATTTATTCACACTAAATACCACAATTCAATAGAGGTTTTGGAAGGTATTCTGTCATGTGCTTTGTTACATTGATGCTAGGTTTTATTGTTCAGTTTTCAAATACCTTACTGTTACAAATGTCTTTTAGTACATTTTACGATCCTTATTGACCTCACTGTGTATGGCTCAATTCACCCTCCCCCACATGCTCGGTCCGGAGGAGGAGCCCACATAAGAACCAGCCATCCTATCATGGGCTCTTTTGGGAAGCAACCCCTGGTGTCCAGTTATGGGAGTTGTCCTACACAGTGACTCCATGCGGAAAAAAGAGAAGTTCTTACATGTGCTTGTTTTGTTACTTTTTCTGATTCCCCCCCCCCCCCTGATTTACCCCCCTCCTCCCATCTTCCTTTACCCCAGGACTCAAGCAAATCTCAGTACCTCGCTACTTCATTGCACCATCCGGTCACCAACACCATACCTCCTAATATAGCTATGATTCTCTCTCACCACTTACACAGTGACAAATCTCATACACCGGCCCATATCCCTCTCAAGACCCCCCCAATATGAAAGTAATCTCCTGGAATGTTAAAGGTCTCAGATCCCCTCGCAAGAGAATGAAAATTCTCCGACATCTCAAACGAATCAAAACTGACATAGCCCTAATTCAAGAATCTCATTTACTAACCCCAGATTTTCACCGCATGAAGAAGCTTTGGGTAGGCACTGTCTTAGGCTCTGACGCGGTGGGTTGCAAAGCTGGTGTATTCCTGCTAATACACAAAAACCTCCCCTGCACAGTTCTGTCTGTGAAAACTGACAAGCAAGTGCTTTATCACGGCACATGTTCAATAAGGTTCCAAGGAACTTGTGATAACAAATGTCTACGCTCCAAACAGCCCAGGCAGACAGTTCTACACGGAACTGTCCACTTGGTTACTTAGCAACACCCATCTCCCCCATTTAGTTGGCGGATATTTTAATGATAAACTCCATCAGACGGATGACAGGTCATCCACTAAGCGCCCCAAACCTAGCTCCGACCCTCTAACCCCTTCGTACTTTGCAACCACTATGGATGCCATCCACCTCCAGGATCTTTGGCGCCTCTCTCACCCAGCTGACAGAGAATTTACCTTCTACTCCAACCCACACAATGTCTTCACAAGGATAGATTACTTCTTTGGCTCTGACAACCTCCTCCCCATGCTCCACAGCGCTGACATCCACGACATAATCATTTCTGACCATGCCCCCATTGAGATAACACTCGATAACCTAGATCTACCCCTACACCCCAGCATATGGCGTTTCCCCTCCTACCTACACAACAATACAGACTTCCAGCAGTTCATGTCCGAGTCATGGTCTGAATACTCTTCGATCAACGCCCCTCACCGGAACGACCCTAACCTTTTCTGGGATGCTGGTAAAGCATACCTTAGGGGCCGAATCATTTCTTATGCCACTTATTTTAAATGTAACACCTTAACTAAATATAAAGCAGCCAGCGCATGCCTACACCAAGCACAACGCTCCTTACACACTAATGATTCCCCAGACACCAGAAATGAATGGCAGGCAGCAAAAAGAGACTTCGAAACCTGGGCAAACACCCTTGAACTCACCAAAAAGGCCCATCTAGACGCCACCTACCACAAGTTTGGGAATAAAGCAGGCAAACTCCTAGCCAGACTCTGCAAAGGTCAATTCCGCCCGACACATATCACATCGCTCAAAGACGCCAAGGGTAACCTTCACTCCTCTCCACAACAAATTAACAAGGCAATGCTTAAATTCTACTCTACGCTCTACGCCCCAGATCCCATAGATAAACAAACAGCTTGCTCCTTCCTCGAGAAAATAAATCTGCCCAAAATTTCTCCTCAACAACTAGAGGCACTTAATGCTCCTATCTCCCTTTCTGAAATATCTACCACCATCCGTAACCTAACCCTCTCCAAGGCCCCTGGCCCTGACGGATTCACTAGTGAATTCTACAAAACCTTACAAACCCTCTTAGAACCTACTCTTCACCAAGTATACAATGGTATTTGGTCAGGGGGTACATATCTACAATCGGGAAATCAGGCCATTATTAAATTATTATCCAAGGGGCATGGCTTGGCGCATGGAGCTGTAGGACGCACATCGCGGCAGCTCCCAGTCCCAACGATCTCCACGGGGTCCTGTCTCTCCCACCATCACCCACTCGGCTACCAAGAACGCCCTGATGGGTAAAGGAAAGCCCAGGGACCACTCGAAGTCCGCCGGTGACCGAACACAAGGTGATCTGGGGAATTTTGTGACCTGATCCTCTGCGGCCTACCAGAGCCAGAGATCCTCCAAGATGGCGGCGGCGCCTCCGTCCCTGACCCGATCCGCACATGCAGACGCCGAACAGGTACTGCCTAGAGGCCGCTCTGTCTCACTAACAGATCTGGAGCCCCCACTGTATAACCCACATAGCCCCCAAAGCCTCTCACAAGCCTCTCTGTGCTTCGGGGACGGGTGGGACATGTAATCGCAGATGCGATCCATGTGTGCTTACCTCCGCTCTCTGCCCACTAAAACTGACTTTGAGCATTATGTTTCCCGCATGGAAAAATCATATAGGAAGGAGATTGCTGAGCTTAAGAGGGATCTGGGGACTAGAATGGAAGATGTAGAAAATACTACTGATGGCATGTGCAACACATTGCAGTCCCATGAAGAGATCCTTAATTCCCATACTAACATATTGCAGCAGCTCATGTACCACCAAGATGACATCGAAAACCGTAGCAGATGGAACAATATTAGAATCCGTGGCATACCGGAAACCATAGAACATAATGATCTACATGGAGCAGTCACTGCCATTTTCAACCAAATCCTGCAGCAACCTAAAGATACCCCAATTGAGCTGGACAGAGTACACAGAACCTCGGGCCCGAGAAGTTCTGACCCCCCCTTTATTCGGGACACGCTCTGCAGGGTGCACTTTTACAAAGTCAAAGAGGAGATTATGAAAGCAGCTAGTACACAGGATTCCATTCGACTGAATGAAACTCCAGTTATGCTGCTCCCTGACCTTTCACGTCAAACTTTGGCCATGCGGCGCGCACTTAAACCGCTTACATCCGTCCTTCAGGAAAAGAAGATTAAATACCAATGGCGGTTCCCTTTTCAACTACGGGTTCATCATGAAGGCAAAACGGCCCTTTTCCGCACACTAGGAGATCTGCCACAGTTCCTGAGCACTCTGGAGCTACCAGCATTACCAGATTGGCCCCTTCCTTCTGCTACCCCGGGACTTCCATTCTGCACACAATGGCAGAAAGCTGGCAAGAACAAGCGGCCCAGAAGCTCTCCTCAGATGTCTCCAGATGACTGATTTTCCTTTAGTCTCTGCTAATACCACATTTTTACCCTGTCACCGTGACTGTTGTTTTGTTTTTTAAATCGGTGCAGGCCGTCCATCCCTGAACCACACTTAAATGGTAATGGTCACCCTGGACTACCTACTTGTTTTCTACACCAACTGTGTTGCAGATCCAGCACCCCCCTTTTTTTCTTTTATTATTTTTTATATATATGTCTCTTTTGCATATACCTTTTTGTCCCCTCCTATCACCCTAGCTAGATGTCCTCTACAGGATGATCTTTTTTTCTTTTTTGTTGTTTGCATTTTCATTTTGGGGACAGAGTTGGGGTGGATGGGTTCTGTAACTATAGCTCGCCCCCACCTCCCACATTGGAACTCGTCCTGGACTATGAGTTAACTCTTAATAGTCTCATAGAAATGCTTCCATGATTTTTAAGGTGTTTGGGAGGGGGTGGGGATGTACACTTTGTATATGTTAATTTACTGCTTATTTGTTCTTACTAGGTTACCTCATTATAACAAAGTTGATGGTTACATATTGTTTTCATCAGTTATTGCTCCCCTGTGGACCCCGGGACCGGGAAGCACTTTAGGTGCTCACCACATCCCCCCCCCCCTTAGGACCTGTAGTGCTTGATTGCGCACTATACTAACATTAGTCTATATACATTTTACAGAAATGTTTATATATTTACATGATTACTTAATGCTGCCACCTAGTGGCTTGTTCTCTTATTTCTTTTTTTTCTCCTACTTTTTTCCTTTCTCTCTTTCCCTCCTTTTCTGCTTTTCTTCCCCTCCTACCTACCTGCTTCCCTCACTCTCTTCTACTTGGGCTGGGCGGACTTCGGTGCTGACACTATTACCACCTTATGCTACCTCTCCCCACCCCTGAATGTCTTCACTTGAGCATCTAACCTTATCGTCCTATAACTGCAGAGGCTTTAATACCCCTGAAAAAAGAAGCCAGGTGTTGTACCATTTTCACAAAGCCAAGACTAAAATCCTGCTTCTACAAGAGACACATTTTAGGGGTTCAGAGATCCCAACTCTTAAAAACCCTCATTTCCCTCAATGGTTCCACAGCACGAATCCTCAAGCAAAATCCAAAGGGGTGTCTATAGCTTTTCATAAATCGTTTCACCCGGAAGTTTTAGATTCCCTTATAGATCCGCTAGGGCGCTATTTATTCCTCAAACTTAAATTTAATTCTTCTGTCTTTACAGTGGCTAATGTCTATGGACCAAACCAAGATCAAGGGAACTTCCTATCCATGGTTCTAAACAAACTGATTTCATTTGGGGGTCCCTGTCTCATTCTAGGTGGCGACCTTAATATAACCCTTTCTCCAGCCGTGGACAAGTCTGCCATGTCCCACACTACTCTTACACACATAAAATCCCTTTTGTATTCGGCACAACTGGTAGATGTATGGAGGATACAACATCCCCTGGAAAGAGATTACAGCTGTTACTCCATGGCCCCTAATTCTTATAGTCGTATTATTTTTTAATCTCCCAGTCACTACTTGACATACCACTTAAGGCCTCCTTAGGAAATATTCTATGGTTGGATCATGCACCCGTACACCTTAGCCTAGTCCACCCTCCGAAATCTCGGACCTGGTCCTCGTGGCGACTAAATGACAATTTACTGACTGACACTGTATGTGTTGCAGAGGTTGAAAAAACTATTAGTGACTTTATTGCAGTCCATCGACAGGACAATACTAGTCCTCTCATTAAATGGGAAGCCCTGAAGTGTGTGCTTAGAGGGACCCTCATACAACATGGCTCTCGTTTATAAAAAGCTAGAACGGCTGACATTTCACGTCTTTTATCCTTGATAAAAACGCTTGAATCGACACATAAACGAGACTCAGATCCAGCAACTTATACCGACCTCTCTAATGCACGTAGAGACTTGCTCCGCTTACTAGATGCTAATTCTCTTATAGCCAGAGACCGGGGACGTAACCGACACTACACCCTAGCTAACAAATGTGGACAACACCTTGCGAGGGTTCTTCACCCCCGTCCTCCACGCCGACCTGTACCACACATCTGTACATCTGACCAACAAAAAATTAGTAATCCCAATGGCATCTCAGATGCATTTAAACAATATTACTCAAATTTATATAATCTCCACACTTCAAATGGGGCGACCGCCACGAATGACACACACCTATCCCACATGCAGGACTACATTTCTGAAATGGCTCTTCCATGACTAAACCCTGAACAGGCATCTGCCATGGACGACCCTCTTACGGTAGCGGAATTTACAGCCACTATCAAGGGCCTGAAATCTGGTAAATGCCCAGGTCCTGATGGGTTTTCCCCAAGATTTTATAAATCTTTCGCTCAACATCTTGCCCCACTGTTAGCTATCGCATTCAACTCTATAGACGACACCCATTTCCCCTCTAGAGACCTACTAGCAGCTAATATCTCGGTAATACCCAAACCCGGCAAAGACCCCTCACAATGTAGTAGCTATCGCCCAATTTCACTCCTTAACCTTGATATTAAACTTTACGCCAAAGTCCTGGCGAACCGCCTGTCTCCCATCTTACCCTCACTCATTCATAAAGACCAGGTGGGATTTGTCCCAGGCCGAGAGGCCAGGGACAATACCACAAAAACCATTCACCTCATTTCCTATATCCAAAAACATAATCTAAAGGCATGCCTGCTCTCATTTGATGCGAGAAGGCCTTTGACCGGGTCAACTGGGATTTTTTGCGTCTCTCCCTGCAACAGATAGGCCTTGGCTCCACTTTTGTGTCTAGGGTCATGGCACTGTACTCCCGTCCCTCAGCGTCAGTCCTGGTCAATGGTTCCTCCTCCGCTTCATTCCAGATTTCAAACGGTACACGACAGGGCTGCCCCCTGTCCCCCCTCCTTTTTGTCTTGGTGATTGAACACCTAGCTCAGGCCATTAGACAAAATGCATCCATAGTAGGTATCCAGACACCTTCATCTGAACATAAACTTTCACTCTACGCGGATGATCTATTGGTCTACATACAACAACCTCACACTACTCTGCCCTCACTTATGCAGGAATTTTGCAGGTTTGGACAGTTTAGTCATTTTAAATTGAACATGTCTAAGACAGAGGCCCTAAACGTATCCCTACCTCGAACTACCCTCACCCAAATACAGACCAACTTTCCTTTCCAATAGGGTTCCAGGGGCATCTCTTATTTAGGGATTACGATACCCTCTAACCTCTCTGATCTATATGCTCTAAATTATCTACCCTCCTAACCCGTGTTAGAAAGGAATTGGAATCCTGGAACTCCTCTGCATTACCTTGGTTTGGGTGTATCAATACGTTAAAAATGGACACCTTGCCAAAATTGCTATATTTATTCCAAACCGTTCCTATTATGGTCCCTAAACATTTTCTTACATCTCTTTGCTCTATGTCCATACGATTCATATGGCAAAATGGTATGTCCCGTATTCGTCACAACCTACTTACATACCCCAAAATACAGGGCGGAGTAGGCCTTCCTGACTATGAGCTCTATCACAGAGCTGCATTGTTATCCAGGGTCTTAGAATGGTTCCCTCGCCCATTCCCCAAAGCGTCCACGTTGGTGGAACAAGATTTATCCGCTCTTGATCTCAGGGCCTTACTTTGGGGACATGGACGACATTTGCACTCACTCTCCTCTACTTCCCCACTGACGACTGCAGCATTACACATCTGGTACAAGAAGGGTATACAGTCTCTACTATCCTCAGACCCCTCACCCCTCACTTCTTTATTTGATCACCCTGCACTCTCTCAAGATAAAGGTTCCAATACACTAGGCCCATATTCCCGTTCTACGTGGCCTGTAGCGAGTTCATTTGTGAACCCTACTTCTGGTGCACCCATCCTGCCAAACACGCAAGGTAATTGGCTTACAGCCCTCCGTATATCCACCTTTTGTTCTGATCTTTTCTCTTCCTCTCAAATTCACAGACCCTTAACGGAATTTGAACAGCTGTGCTCTCTTCCGGAAACCCTCAGACACTTGCTTTCTACCATATACATGATGCAGAACACACTGCTACATAACCAACCTCCCTCATATACCAGGAAGTGGTCCACGGAGCTGGGAAAGGAACTTCATTTAGAGGATTGGCAAAAGTCATATTATTTCACACACAAATCCTCAATATCCTGCTATACCCAGGAGAAAAATTTTAAACTTCTCTCCCGATGGTACAGAGACCCTCAATCCCTTAACAAAATATTCCCCTCCGTTCCATCCTCATGTTGGAGATGTGGTTCAGAAAACGGAAGTTACTTACATATATGGTGGGACTGTTCATTTATCCAGCTACTATGGTCCCAGGTTTTTTCCATTTACAGTAGTCTTTACGACCAGCCCTTGTCACCTTCCCCAGAAATAGCATTACTATCCATGCTTCCTGGTTCCATAACCTCACAGAAGCGTTCCCTACTGCGCTTTTTCCTATCGGCTGCCAGGCAGATCATACCCTTATTTTGGAAAACTACCACTAGACCCCCACTAGCCTTATGGGTTTCTACAATGAATGACAGTATGCGCATGGAGGAGAGGATAGCCATGGATAATGATACTTTTGATAAATTTAAAACTTTATGGCTTATTTGGATTAAATTCTCTACATTGGACTCCCTGAAAACCTTATTGACTACCCAAGGTTAGATTCAGATACTCACCCTTACTACTCCATGTATGCGTTGTCGCACCGAGGTCTATTCTACGCCCCCCCCCCCCATACCCTATCTCTCTTTTCTCTTTTTTCACCCATTTTTCTTTTCTTTCTTTTCGTCTTTCTGAATTTTATTTCTAACTCATAGTCAGAGGTTATAGTTTTTCCTAGATTAATCTATACGTTTTTATAGACAGATTATTACTATATAGTATTGTCGGATAATGAGGGTTTCCTAGCTTGTAAGATTTAATCTAGCATTGTACATTGGAATAGGATATACCCCATACTGTCTTTGTTATTGATGACTGACTACTAATCTTTTTGTACAAAATTTCTTTGATATTGTTAATAAAATATATTTGACACTAAATTATTATCCAAGAAGGGTAAAGCCCCCTCAGGACCCGGGTTCCTACAGACCCATCTCACTTCTTAATCTCGATGTAAAAATTCTATCCAAGATTGTAGCCACTAGACTAGCAGATATCATCCCTTCTTTGGTACACCCTGCCCAATCCAGCTTTGTAAAAGGCAGAACAGCCACCCTCAACATCCACAAAGTCATGCTGGCCTTGGAGCACGCTAACCAATACCCAAACATAGACCATGCCATTATCACATCAGACGCGGAGAAAGCCTTCGATAACATCAGCTTTGACTGGTTATCCATGACCATGTCTGCGATGGGCTTCAATGGTCCCTTCCAACATCTCATAAACGCCATGTACAATGCTCCGGCAGCAAGATTGGTGGCAGCTGGCCTTCTCTCGGATGAATTCTGCCTTCACAAGGGTACACGCCAAGGTTGCCCTCTATCCCCACTCCTCTTCAATATCACCCTAGAACCACTTTCCAGATACCTAACATTGACAGCTCCCTTACACGGCATAAAAATTGGTTCACACAACTTACGCACCTCATTTTTATGCGGACGACGTTCTCATATTCTCAGCCGACCCCCTATCAGATATGATCACCATAAAAAAGGTTTTCGACAAATTCCGTTTATGCTCAGGCCTCCGCATCAACTACATCAAAAGCTAAATCCTCCCCATAGGCACTCTCTCTAAACCATCTTGGGCCCAGAACTCTATCTTTCCTGTCGCAAATTCATATATTACATATTTGGGAATTAAAATAGGGAAACTCCCCTCATCACTCTACCACCTCAACTACCCTCCTCTGTTTTCAAAAATAACTCAAGAATTAACTACCTGGATGGATCTGCCCCTCTTGGGAAGATGTCATTTGATAAAAATGGTCAGTTTTGCTAGGTTATTATACCCATTGCAAACTTTACTGTTACTTCTCCATCACAAAGATGTGAAATCTCTCAATTCAGTGATATCAAAATTTCTATGGCAAAACAAAAGACCACAAATAGCTTTTAAAAACTATATCTTCTCAGGCGCGAAGGGGGCATCAGTCTCCCTCATATCAGAATCTATAATTTAGCATGTCTGCTTAGAATCAGTCTAGATTGAATTACACAGTCCTCCCGATACTCCAACTTTTCTTTGGAATCTGACATGGCTCACCCGTATTCATTAGTGGCACTTCTACACTGCAGGTGGAAGTCAGTTCCCCATCCTTTTCAACATAATCTCCTAATAAGAGATACTGCAATAGCATGGAGAGAAGCCAGGAAGCTGCTCAAGGTTTCTCCTTTCATGTCAAGCCACCTTCCAATTCAGGGGAATCCGGTTTTCCCTCCAGGTTTGGAACACAAACCCTTCACCATCTGGGAACAAAAAGGCCTCACAAAATTTTCCACCCTCTGCAATATTACGACGGGACGGCCATTACCCTTTGCCAACATAGCGGAAACCTTCTCTCTTCCCATAACACATGTTTTCCACTATGGCCAATGCATCAGCTTTTTAAAAAAACGCGTGTAAAAAAGATAGCCAAAGGTTTCAGCCGAACATCATAGACCAAATGATCCTGGATGACTCCTACAAAATCTCAGACATATACAAACTTCTTTTACACAAGTCCTCTCTTCCCCTCTCATCCTCATCTGTCGAAAATTGGCGCAAAGACTTCCCGGACCCGAACCTAGTGGAAAAAATTCTACAAGGCCTCAACACCATGCATAAGCCAACACCAAACGAAATCTGGAGAGAAACCCAACTGAAAATAGTTCACAGAGCTTATATGCCTTTCTTATCTTCTAAATCAGATCAGAGCAAAGCCTTTTGCCCTCTATGTAATCTACCAAAGCCATCTCTGACTCATGGCTTCTGGAATTGCTCCTACATCTCTACCTTCTAGGACCAAGTATTATCCTACATCTTTGAAGTAACCCTGTTAAAATTACCAAAGGACCTGCTACTCCTCATCTTTGGCCATTGGGATCCTAAACTTTTACCTTGGTCCCATACCACTACAAATACAGGTCACACGGGAATCTCAATTGCCACCTCCTCCCACAAAGAATGGACTCTGATTTGTCTTCTAATTGCAAGAAGAACCATTTTGAAACTTTGGATCTCCCCTCTCAGCCCCAACATCACCCACATCAAACGAGAGCTTCTACATCTCCTAATCAAAGACCGTCTAAACACGGATTTCAAACAAGAAAAATCTAAAGTCAACTTCTACTCCAAATGGCATTTCTTCATGCTCTCCTCCCTCTCCCAGGAGGAAATAGCCAACTTCAGTCAATCCTCGTTCTCATATTTCGACTCTCATCCTCCAATCCCAAAAGAGGCGACCTCCACCTCCCAAAGGGCACCTTCCACCTAAAGTTCTTAACACAGATCGCTGACTCTGCCCTTATTAAATTATGTTTAGATTATCTTCAACATTAGATTATCACTAGCTAACCACTTTAGCAATATGTACCTGGACAATTTTCTATGTTTCAACCTTGCAGTCCCCCCCCCCATTATGCTTTACCTATTACCCTACCCCCTCCCCTTTTTTTGTGTTACACTTCCCTTCGTTTCTGTTATTACCTAGCAAATGTTAGGGTTTCTATAAACAGACCCATCCAGGTATCCGCTATTACTAATCCGACATTGAAATGTTATGATCTGTTTGTTATCTGTTATCCAGCCATCCCTTCATGGTATATAAGTGTATATCCCTCAGGTAAACCCGAACATGTACCTAAGTTCCATTAACTATGTAAAATATTTTACAAAAAATGGCTGTATATTGTTTGTATGCTTTGAATATCTAAATAAAATCTTTTTGAAAAAAAAAAAAAAAAATGGAGCTCCAGTCTCCTGTGTAAAAATTTAAAGTCAACAGCTACAAAAACTGTAGCTGCAGAATTTTAATAAACAGCCACTCATATGCCCCAATATCGAGAGATGGGCTCACCCCAGCCGTTCTCCCCTCCTGTCATACATCCATGGTGGCAGCATGCTAACTGTTGGCGCCTGGGTTACCACTGCGCATGCATAAATGGTTCTGCAGTCTTCTGGGACCTGTCAGGTGTCCTAGAAGACTGCGAGGAGGGAGGGAGGTGGAGAACTGCTTCTGATCACAGTAGTCAAAATCAGGGGGAAGAGACCTTAAAGCGAAAAGTTCCCCTTTTGGGTGGAGCTCTGCTTTAAGTTGCTAGAATGTTAAGAAAAATGTTGTTCTTTTTAGCTCCTCTGATACGGACAATAGAGTTCTGAACCAGTTGTAGTTAATGGAGGAACTTGAGAGAAACACCAAAAAGAAGGGAGTTACAATAATCTTTGCGGGAAGTGCCCAGATTGTGAACAAAACAGCAGTGCTGTTGGGTGTGAGGAATGGACGGAGACAATTAATCTTGCGTAAATAGAAATATGCTAACTGAGTAAAATTACTGATGTGTGCATGGAAAGATAGTGTATTGTTAAGGATCCCACTCAGACTCTTTACCTAAAGGGAGGAAAAGACTGTGGAGTTATCAATATTAACCACTTTCCGCCCACGCTGTAGCCAAATGATGGCTACAGCTCGGGCTTCCAGTGCTGGGAGGGCGTCCATAGACGCCCTCCCATGATGGCGATGCTCGTGCGCTCTCCTGCAGTGTGTGGGTGGCATTTTCTGTGATCGTTGAGTCCTTCAGACTCGGCTGATCACAGATCAGGGTAAAGGGCCAATCATAGTGGCCCTTTACCACGTGATCAGCTGTCAGCCAAGGTGATCACGGAAGTAAACAGAAGCCAATTATTGGCTTTTTTCTCCTCACACTGATAGCGTGGGGAGAAAAGAAGAAAGCCGGTAACTGGCTTCTGTTACAGGGAAATCGTCCCCAACATTGCCCACCAGTGCTGCTAATCAGTGCCTACCAGTGCCACCTATCAGTGCCCACCAGTGCCACCTATCAGTGTCTATCAGTACTGCTAATTAGTGCCCACTGGTGCTGTCAATCAGTGCCCACCAGTGCCACCTATCAGTGCCCATTAAGGCTGCCAATCAGTGCCCATCAGTGCCTCATCAGTGCCACCTATCAGTGCTGCTAATCAGTGCTGCCTACCAATGCCTATCAGTGCCCATCAGTCCCGCCTATCAGTGCTGCCTATCTGTGCCACCTCTCAGGGTGCTTCAGTGCCGCCTATCAGAGCCCATCAGTGCAACTTATCAGTGCCTATCAGTACCAGCTATTAGTGCAGCCTTATCAGTGCTCACCAGTGCCGCCTCATCAGTGCAGCCTTCTCAGTGCCACCTATCAGTGCCCATCAGTGCCACCTCATCAGTGCCTATCAGTACCCATCAGTGCAGCCTATCAGTGCCCATCAGTGAAGGAGAAAAATGTTCTGTTTGCAAAATTTTTTTTTTTTTTTCAAAATTTTCAGTCTTTTTCTGTTTCTTTAGCAAAAGAGAAAAAAACTAGTGGTGATTAAATACTAACAAAAATGCTCTATTTGTGTAAAAAAAAATATAGATTGTTTGAGTAAAGTGTTGCATGACTGTGAAATTGTCATTCAAAGTGTGACAGCTCTGAAAGATGAAAATTGGCCTGGGCAGGAAAGGGGGGGAGTGCCCAGTAAGCAAGTGGTTAACTGAAAAGTTTTATCAGGGTAGATTGCATGACAATGAGGAGAACCTTGGTTTTATTCTATTTAACTTTAGAAAGTTAGAAGAAAGCCATCTGCATAGCAATGGAAGTGGATGTTAAATATAGGAAATACGAAACCAAGAGGAAGAAGATAGATTATGAACAGAAGGGGCCCATGGACAGAAGCCTGGGGCACACCAGTTAAGATTGGAGATGGTTGAGATTTGAAAGATTTGAGTTGGATGAATTGAGTACGACCAGTTCAGAGGTGTTTCATTGAATCCAGTGGAGGCTAATCTGTCAAGGGGGATATTCTGAGAAACAGTATCAAAGGCCGCACACAGAGGAGAATGAGGATGGTTATGAGACCAGAGTCAGCTGCTGGAGATCATTTGTCATTTTTACCAAGACAGTTTCAGTGCTATGTAGGGGATGGAAAACAGACTGAAATAGATCAAATAGGCCATAGAGGTAAGTATGGACCTTACAAGCAACTGTTTTTACAAGGAGTTTGGATAAAAAAAGGAAGATTGGAAAGGGGCTGAAGGTTACTGGAGACATTGAGGTCTGCGCCAGGTTTCTTTAGTATGGGGGTGGTTATAGTTTTGAAAGATGAGGTAACAGTACCAGAAGTGAGAGAAGAATGTATGATATCAGTTATTAAAGAGGATAGCTAAGCATCACGAAGTAGAACATTTTGTTCACTACATTATTGTGTGTCTTTAGAGCATTCTATAAACATGCAGGTTCACACATCTGAGACAGCAGTCATGAATACGATTGCCATTTACACTTCAGAATTCCGTAAATAAATTATTCTTTGTGCTGTCAGGGAAAAACGTAAGAAATATGTCAAAATAGATTGTATTCTTTTTTATTAGTATTTTATCAGAAAATGGATTTTAAAAAAATAATAGATTGTATACATCGTCAATTTATATTTATCGTATTCTTTATAAATGGGACATTTTGAGTAGCATACTTATAAAAAATAAATGTAATCTTAAATTAAAATCCTCCCACAGCTATTATCTTTTGTATCAATTGGCCCTTCCTTTTTAGATTGTAAGCTCTAACGAGCAAGGCCCTCTGATTCCTCTTGTACCAAATTGTAATGTAACTGTAATGTCTGCCCTCATGTTGTAAAACGCTGCACAAACTGTTGGCACTATATAAAACCTGTATAATAATAATAAATAATTATTTAAATTAAATAATGTGTGACTCATTTTAAATTCAGCTCATGTTTATATTGTGGAAGAACCTCACAAGACTTTGCATTTAAAAATGTTATTGTTTTGCTGTAGAAATATTGAAAATGCTACACATAAGCTATACAACACCCAGTTATGTTGTAAATAGTATTGATATTATTGGCTGTTTAAAAAGTACACGTGTTGATTCATGCAAAAATGTTCTTCTCAGTAAGGTTGTGAGAAGTTGGGGGAGCTGCCAACACGGGGAAATATAGAAACTTTTTTTGTATCCTAATTTTAAACACATACACAGTATGCTCCTACCTTTTATATACTATATATACTATATTTTCTATTTCTGTTTAGTATATTATAAATGAAATCAGTTAAAGCTGAACTCCAAAGAAAATTAGAAAAAATAAATATATTGCAGTGGGGCTCCCCCTGTACTGCAAGGGTTAATTGCTCATTCATGCCTAGGGCCCCTCAACACTATAAGACCATCACCTTAGCTTCTTCTCTAAGGCAGTCCAGTGGTTGCAGGCACTTTGACATCGTCAAATAAAATGCAGGGAAATAGCCCTGCTATGTACGTGAGGATGCTCAGAGACCACCCACAGCATCAGAGAGAGAAGAGTTCAGCACCAACTGCTGAGGGAGCAAGGAATAACTCCTTTTCCTGGTACCTTAAGCATAAGTGGGGGTTTCAGGATGCTCCAAAAGATTTGTCAGGTGTACTCACTAGTTTAACACAATTTCAAAGGCAATGAATCTTGATCCAATGCAGCCATGTCATAAAGTCCTCTATTTAACACACCATGACAGAGAGACCTAGAAAAATGATACAACTCTGGATCATGGTTTAGGTCATAATGGCATTAATAATGAAATATATAAGACATAGGAAATGCCTCAGGTTGAGAAGGAATGGATAATACTGGAGGAGGGTGGAGGGAAAAGATAGGCCATAGAATTTTGTCCAAAAACGAGTAGTGTAAGTTTTGCTCCTTTCAACAACTTCTCCATTGCCTCCTCTTACAAAACCCATTGAGTGAGTTTTTCCCAGGGAAATACCCAGCCACCACTATTTCTTCAGAAAAGATGCCTTTGTATTTAATGACCATGTTTCCTCAAAGTATCAGCATTCGTGGGCTTCTCACTTTTCCCAGATCACTGCCAACATATGCTGCAGCAACCAAAGCAAAGGACAGTACACATTTTCATGGGCATTTTGAACTATTTATTTAAAACTTCTCTAAAAGGGCAGACACTGAGAGTTAATACATCCTTATGATGGACCAGGGCAAGTATAGTGGGCAGATTTGTTTCCTTCTCCTCCACTTCCTCCTGATGGTCCCTGGCAGTGTAACTGCCACGTTTGGACCAACCACCAGACTCTTGCCCTGTCTCCAGCACCAAATTGCTTGCAGTGTAAGTGGGTTACACATATAGTGACAATGGCCTCAACTTTGTTGCTTACTGTAAAAATAAATAAAACAATATCCTAATGTCACAGAAGAGACAAAACTCCATAACTACCATTATGGTCATTGTCAGTTTCCGCTAACCAATAGCTGGTAAGAAAATGTCTTTATTGTCTGGAGCCAGCACCTCAATTGCTACCACCACTACCACCATTATCTATATCTGCTCTATTATGTAGCCACCACAAAGGCCTGTTCCGCAAACATCAATTTTAATTCTAATGCCACTTACACACGATCGGATTGTTGGCCAACAACACAGTGGAATTTTGTCCGAAGGGCATTGGCCCAAATTTGTCTTGCATACACAAGGCCAAACAAATGTTGGCCAACAATTACGAATATAGTGACGTACTAGACCTACTAAGAGGAAGTTCAATAGTCATGCACCACCCTTTGGGCTCCTTCTGCTAATCTTGTGTTAGTAGAAGTTTGGTCAGTGTCGATTTGTGCTTTTCAGCCTCGTGCTTGTCAGTTCGTTTCTGTTTTTCAGGTTGCGCTTGTCGGTTCATTTCTGTTTTTCAGTGTGTGCTTGTCAGTTCATTTCTGTTTTTCAGTGCGTTCTTTTTGGTTCGCTTCTGATTTTCAGTGCGTGCTTGTTAGGTCGTTTCTGATTTTCAGGTTGTGTTTGTCAGGTCCTATCTGATTTTAAGTGCATTCTGTCAGTTCGTTCTGAATGGCCGTTTGTATACTAGACATGTGGCGTTCTTGTCGGAGAGATTGTGCTATTGTTGGGCTTGGAGTTCTTGCTTTTTTTTTTTTTTTGAAAAAAATTTTATTAAGGTTTGCATAGTATAAACAAGTACATTGCAGTAATCTCATAGCATGTTAGCTTGTATACATACAAATAGATGCATTTGACTGACCATATATAAGGCAAGAGCAAAACAAATCCATCTTGGAATAATGGGGAGGGGGGGGGGGAGGGGGATCTGCCAAGCGGATCACTGCTTATGAAAGACTAAGAACTGACCAAGCTAATACCCATAATGATGGGTGCATAACAGTACATCACAATACAACCTCAGGAGTGGAAGCATAGTATAGACAACAATATCTTATAAAGATGCATTACGTTCAAGTAGTGTCAATGTAGACTGTGGGAGTAACCAATGTCAGAGATATGAGGGACATGGAAGTCAAGGGGCTGTGATGGTTTTGTGGCGAATTGTGGCATATGTAAGCTGGGTGGGTCCTTCTGAGCGGGGTACTTAATTTTAAGGTTGCCCAGAGAATTTGAGATATCTCTTTTCAGGTACCAGTCCGTGTATCGGAATGGGCGCATGACATCTTGCAGAGCCGTCTGAGTGAATGTGGCTTCTATATATTTGCGCCACCTCATGAAGAAGCGCGAAGTAGAGCGAAAGTTGAGTGAAATGGTGTCGAGCCTTTCCATGTAGAAAAGTGCCATCATGACTTTTTCAACTTCGGGTAATGTAGGTGGCGTTGGTATAATCCAATGGTTCATTATCGTTCTGCGGGCTACTAGAAGGAGTAGTTGTGCCCATTGGGGAATATTCGTAGGTCCTCTGGTTGTTGGAGGATCTGTTTGGGGCGTGTATCCAAATAGGCATAATAATTGATCCCTTGGGATCTGTGCTTTATTGATCCTGTCAATGTGCTCTAAGACAGAGTTCCAAAATGTGGTTATGGCTGTGCAGTCCCAAAGACGATGCAACAGGGTGGGGCGTGGTACCGAACACCAGGGGCATTTCATTTGATTTGGATTGTCTTTGGTGAAGTAAAAAGGGTAGTATGCTCTATGTATAATTTTGAATTGGGTTTCCCGCCACGTTTCAGATATTGTTAGTTTGCGGACTTGTCTGTATCCTTCAAGTATTTTTTCTGACAGTTCGTCATCTCCTAGGATAACAGACCATTTATGAAATGGTTTGAGGTGGTATTTTGCAGATTGATGTTGGATGAGGTAGGAGTAGAGATTGGTGATGGAATAATCATTTTGCTGTAATACTGTGTCTATGAAGGATTTCTGGAGGGGATCAGATTTGGGTCCATAGCAAGACTTCAAATAGTCGATTAATTGAGAATAAAAGAATACATGTTTTGCTGGTAGGGAGAATTCGCTAGCCAACGACCGGAAAGGTTTGAAGCGCCCCGAGGTACCCTGGTATATAGAGACTACTTTCGTGAGGCCATTGGATCTCCATTGATCAAACGCTTTGTGCATCGTGGATGGGAGAAACATAGGGTTTCCTTGAATGATTAAGTGCCTTGAAATGTTTGAGGGAAGTCCCAGTAGTTTTCGTACTTCTCTCCAGGCAATTACAGTGTCTCTGATAAGTGTATTGGATTTGAGGTGGGGTGAGAGAGCGTTGAGGTTAGAATGAAGGATAGCTGATAATGTGTGAGGTGAGGTCATGGCAGCTTCAAGAGAGGTATTGCAATATTTCGACTTTCCATTCAGCCAATCCAAACCTTGTCGAAGCAAACACGACAGATTATAAAAACGTAAATTGGGCAGACCCGCCCCACCCTCGGACTTCGGGAGACATAGTTTTTGTAGCGCGATACGTGGTTTTTTGCGAGACCAAATAAAAGTAATTAATGCTTTATGTATTTTCTGTACATCTGAATGTTTTAATAATAAAGGTATGGTCTGCATTGGGTAGAGCAGGCGCGCAAACGACACCATTTTGAATAGGTGACATCTCCCAAAGAGCGAGAGGGGGAGGGCCGCCCAAGCTTCCAACTCCTGCACAATCTTAGTTATCAGAGGTGGGTAGTTAAGTACATAGAGAGAGGAGGGTTCACGTCCTATGTGTATGCCTAGATATGTGATATATCGGGTTGTCACTGTAAATGGTGATAGATGTTTCCATTTAGTTGCCAATCGTGGGTGTAGTGGTAGGATCTCGCTTTTATCAAGGTTAATTCTAAAGCCCGAGCTTAGTTGAAAAGCCGCAAATAGTTCACGCAGTTTTTCAAAGTCTGAAAGAGGATTAGTGGAAAACAACAGTATGTCATCTGCGAATAATGCGGATCTGAGAACCTGGTCTCCTATTGTGATTCCGCTGACCCCATCTTGTGCGTTTAGTAGTCTGGAAAGTGGTTCTATGGCCAAGTTGAAGAGTAAGGGGGAGAGTGGGCATCCCTGTCTTGTTCCCTTAGTCAGGGGAATCGAGGCCGACATGAAGTCAGGAGTGACAAGTCGAGCTGTCGGGGAAGCATACATTTGTTGAAGGAAACTCATGATAGGGCCCGTGAAACCGAATTGTTGTAGTACTCGAAATAGCCAGGACAAACTAACGTTGTCGAAAGCCTTTTCGGCATCTAGTGATATAATAGCGACATCTTGGTCTGGATGAGTTGTAGCGTAATGTAACGCCATTAGTACTTTTCGTATATTTAAAGTGGCAGAACGACCCGTAACAAATCCCGATTGAGCTGGGTGTAACAATGAAGGGAGAAGATGTGCTAAGCGCGACGCAACAATTTTAGAGAGGATTTTGACATCTACGTTTATGAGGGATATTGGGCGATAGGAACCTGGCAGTTGGGGGTCTTTTCCTTTTTTAGCTATTAGTTTAATGTGGGCTTGTGTCCCTGTAGGGAGATACGGCCCCCCATTCCACATGGCTGCATATACGTGCTTTAGGGTGTCTGGGATGAAGTCTTTGGTCATTTTATAAAATTCAGCTGTGTATCCGTCGGGACCCGGGGCTTTATTAGATGACATATTTTTGATCGTGCGTCGGATATCGTCGGTTGTGATAGGTGCATTAAGTGCCTCTAGCTGTGCAGTTTGAAGTCTGGGTAGATGTACTTTAGACAGGAGGGCTTCCGTAATGGCTGGATCCGTCTGGTCGGCAGCGTATAAGTCTGTGTAGTATTTACTGATTATGTTACTGATTTCATCAGTAGACGTAGTTATGGATCCATCTGCATTTCTCAAAGTAGAGATGCGGGTGGGTCGTCTCGCTCCTGCACACAGTTTGGCCAGTAGCTTGCCAGCTTTGTTGCCATACCTGTGGAAATGTATTTTAGAGTATGCCAACCTAGCCGCCTCCTGATGTTCTGCCCAAAGATCAAACGTGCACTTAGCTTGTCTCCATGTTCGGATATTATCAGGTGTACGATTTAAAGTTAAGCAGTCATGAGCTGTGCGTAGCGCTTCACTGGCTTGTCGGTATTGTTGTTTAGAGTGTTTTTTGAATTGTGTGGTATATGAAATGATCGTCCCCCTGAGGAAAGCTTTGCCAGCTTCCCAAAAGAGATTAGGTTCGGTAATATGTGCTCCATTGGTGGAGACATAATCGTTCCATGCCGTGGTTAGTGTGTGTTGAAAATCCTGGTTGTCCATCAAGTAGGATGGAAAGCGCCATATGGGCGAAGGAGTTGAAGGTGTCATCTGTGTCATGTGTATAGATATAGGGCTATGATCTGATATCCTAGCGTCTAAGATCTCTGGTTCGCATAGGGTGTTGATTAGTGCAGGGGAGGCAAAGAAGTAGTCAATGCGCGAAAAGGAGTTGTGTGGGGGTGAGAAAAAAGTGTACTCCCTGTCTGTCGGGTGGTACAGACGCCAGACATCCGCATATTGCATGGAAGCAATAGCTTGTGCCAGTAGAGTAGAGTCAGGCGCTTGCGATGTGGGATTATGTGTTCGGTGGGTGGAATCTTTTGTGCGGTCTGCTAGTGTAGACATGACTGAGTTAAAATCTCCACCCACTAAGTGTAGTGTTTCAGGAGCGGAGAGTATCCATTGCACCATGTCTTGGAAGAAGGAGGTGTCTGGCGAGTTAGGAGCATAGATGTTAGTGATAGCCACTTGTTTGTTGCCTATTGTCAGGTGTATGGTCATTTTGCGGCCTGATGAGTCAATCCTAACGTCTCTTAATGTGTGTTTTAGGTTTTTATGTATCAGTATGGCCACACCTGCTTTGCGGCCTATTGCAGGTGATCCATATACCACACCCACCCATAATTTACGTAAGCGGGTTAGATCGTCTGCAGACAGGTGCGTTTCCTGCAGCAGGGCCACATCTGTCTGAAGACGTTTCAGATGTCTAAGTATAGCCATTCGCTTACATGGAGAGCGGAGTCCCTTGACATTCCATGAAGTGAACTTTAAGTGGTTCTCACCAGTTGAAGAGGCCATGTCCGATGTTGAGGAGTGTATTGGGTTGAGGAGATGGAGTAAAATCTCCAATCAGACAGTGCATCTGCAATCTGAAGGTGATCTAAGTTTCCTGAGGTTATAAGTATTGAACAGGTGATTACATTTGATAAGTAAACATAACTAAGGATGATAGAGAAGAACAGTTTGGCAGAAGGTAAATGGGAAAAACCTTTAACAGGCATTATGGGCTTCACTTTTTTCCACATGAGGTTCGATTACTTTTCATGGCTCCCATCGATCTCCCATTCTACTCTCGGCTGCAGGTGTTGAGCCATAGGGAGGGGGGGTAAAAGGGCATGGGGGAGGAGATGTTAGTAGATTGGAAGTCCTGGGGACTGAGATTTTACACGAGACATATCCAGTCCTCACCTAGGAGGGCGGCGTCTTTGAGTGATTAAGTTTTGTGAAGTAAAAGCTAGAAACAAGGGGAATCAGAGAAGTGGATCAGCAACTGAAGCCTCAGTGGTGGTTAAATAGCTTAGCCCGTAGACAACACAATTTTTTCAAAGCAATACCACTATATTAAACCGAACAAGTATTGAATAAACGAAAACGTGCCTAAGTATAGCAGCATGTTGCAATATTAGCTGTGGGTGTTCATTCAGGTACATAGGGTATAAAAGGTGTAAAAAACAACGTAAGGTGAGATGAAAGGGAGCATGTGGGGGGAGTAATACTACCCGTCTCCCGGATAGGCGAAGCAGCATCTGTCCCTTGTAGGTCATCAGCGGTGTCCCGAACGGTCCTCTTTCTGCGTAGCACGAAGACGCTTGTATGGGGGTTTGGTCGGGCTACGTTGGGGTTTAGCAGACGAAAATGGAGGGGTCTCCGATGTTGTAGTATAGTCCTCCGTTGATTTATTATGTTCCATTTCCGTGTCCAGGGTAGAGATAAATTTTTCCGCTTCGTCCAGCGTGGTGAAAGTGAGTTGTTCTCCATCCTGTGTTTGAACTCGAAGGGTGGCCGGATAGGCCAAGGAAAATCTGAGCTGATGGTTGTATAGAATGGAGCATATTGGAGAAAAAGCCTTGCGCTTATTCATGACCTCTACAGAGTAGTCGGCGAACAGCAGCAGTTTCGCGCCATCTACCGTTAATGAGCGGGAACGACGGAACTTTTGCATGATGGCATTTTTATCTGCGTAGTTCAGGTACTTGACAATAACATGTCGGGGCTTTACGCGGGTTTCCGTGTATTGTCCAATGCGATGCGCTCTTTCTATTATGCATGGTATGCGGAGGCCCAGTTGTTCGGGAATGATCTTTGCACATATATTGGTCAGTTGTTGGGTAGTGATCGATTCAGGAAGTCCTATTATCCTTAAATTGTTTCGTCTCGAACGATTTTCGAGATCGTCGAGTTTTTCCCAGATCTCTCTGTGTGTGATGCTCATACGTGCTACTGCAGCAGATGTAGCAGTGGCTTCATCTTCCAGTGAGGAGATTCGTTCCTCTGTGTGTGAGATCCGCTGTGCTTGTGCCTGCACTTCAACATGGAGCAGCTCTAGCCCCCTGCTTACTGCTGTGTCTACTGTGGCAGCAAGAGTGGGTCCTAGCAGCGCTACAACTGCTTGGGCTATGCCTTCAGGTGATGCAGGGTCAGCAGCTATAGTTACTGGGGCTGATGGATGTAAGGTGGGCTGTTGTGGAGGCAGTGGAGGCGGCTGCAGCAGTTCAGCTTGAGAGATCACGGCCGCCATTTTAGCTGCGCCTGTCTCTGTCCCTTCAGCCTGTGTCAGTGAGGCGGACGCCGCTCGGGCATATGATCGCTCCACAAAGCGATCCATATGTGTCCCCTCTGAGCGGCAGTATAAGGGGGGATCTCCCCGAGGCTTATGCCGGGCTTTTAGGCCGATTTTATGGAGAGCGGTGCGGGAGCTGTGGGTTCCTACCTCCTCCTCATATGGCGCCGGAACCGGAAGTCTTGGAGTTCTTGCTTTGACCCAAGTCCAGTCCAGGAACAGGGGAGGAGGAGTTATTTGACCAAGAATTTGTTGCTTAATCGTGACCAATTATGTCATATGCCTTTGTTGCAGGAGCTCCAGGAGAATAATCCTGATGATTTCAGGAATTATCTCCGGGATGACAGACCCCAGCTTTCACCATCTATTGGCTTTGCTGTCCCCCTATATTACTAAGCAGGACACATGCATGGGGCAAGCCATCACTCCTGAACAAAGGCTCGTTGCCACCTTGCGGTACTTGGCAATGGGGAGAAGTCTCCAGGATCTGAAGTTTAAGACTGGGATCTCCCCCAAGTTCTGGGAATCATTATTCCAGAGACCTGTTCTGCCATCTTCCAGGTCCTGCAGAAGGACTATATTTGGGTAAGTTTTAGCCTTTAACATCACATTCTATGTATTTAATGTTTGCTAATGTATTGTATTAATTTCTTCATTCCATAATTACTATTATTGTAATATGCTGTGAATGTCCTCTTTGTCCTCATGCATGCTGGAAGCTTTTAATGCTCATTTTTTGTCCTTAATGCATATTTGCCCTCACTAACCTCCCCAACATGCTATCCTGGGCCCATACACACCTAGCCTAGTAACTTAACAATGTATTTTGTCAGCTATATTTTTGTACTTCCCCTAAAATGTGTATAGATGTTATTGTTGTCCTCAAATTCAGGCAGAGTGCAAGAGGCTATTTTTTGGGGGGCCCAAACTCATTTTAACCCCCCCAACCGCTAAGTCAACTGATACCAATACTCTTCTGACTTTGCCAAACCCATACACACTATACCTCTTTTGTGGTCATATTTCTGGATGAATTCACCAAAGCATGTAGTGCAAGGGCCTGCCTGAATACTTTAAAATGGTACTGTTTAAAGTTTTGTTCTCCTAATATCTTGATAGGTAATTTCAGAATGTAAAAATGTGCTTCAATTTGGACAGTGTGTAGCCATATATTTGGATTATGACACTTCTTACCTGTCCAGTGGGCTGCCACTAGTGTAAGTAAGGAGGGGCTGGCCAAATTAACACACATTAGTTATGCATTCAGCTCTCAATGAAGTGAAGAGGGTTACTTGTCCAAAACATCTACCCACCCCCACCATAAAACTTTTCAAATGGGCCACCAGAAGGGGTGAGGAATCTGATACGTTGACCTTATACTTTTGTCTTTAAATACTAATTTCAATATATGTTATACTTATGTTGGCCAAGAATGTTTGTGTCTAATGTGCTTGCAATGTTATGTGCAAAAGTACTAATTTCTTTTGCTTGTTTAATGCCACAGTTTCCTTCAAACCCACAGGAATGGCAGACTGTGGCTTCCCAATTTCACCACCAGTGGAATTTTCCCAATTGTGGTGGTGCTATTGATGGGAAACATGTGAGGATTGTCCCACCACCCAACTCAGGCTCTTATTACTATAACTACAAGGGCTTTTGTAGTATTGTCATGTTAGCGGTGGTGTCGGGCAATTATGAGTTTTTGTACCTGGACGTTAGCAAGAATGACCGAAACTCTGACGGAGGAGTGATAGTTCAGACAGATTTTTACCAGCAGCTACAAGACAGCACCTTGCGGTTACCACCTCCTGAGGAGAATGTGGAGGGCCTCAACTTTGTTTTTGTAGCCGATGAGGCCTTTGCTCTGGGGGAACATCTCATGAGGCTGTTCCCCATGAGGAAAATGACCCCAGAGCAGAGAATTTTCAATTACCGGCTGTCTCGTGCCAGAAGAGTGGTGGATAAAGCCTTTGACATCATGGCAAGTAATTTCCGGATTTTCATGAGAGCAACGAACCTTGCAGAATATAAACTCAACCATGTGGTGTTGTGCTGCTGCATTTTACACAACTACTTAAGGAAGAAGGCAGCCAGCTATCTGGCCTCAGTTTTGACTTTGCAGCAGTCTGGCCTCAGCCGACTTTGCAGCAGAAACAGCAGTGATGACGGCTCTATAAAGTTGCCGTTCTGGCTTACCCGCCCAAAGTGCCCGCGAAGTCAGACAAAAATATGTGGATTACTTTGTGTGTAGAGGGGCAATTGCTTTACAGCAAAATGTGGCGGATGTCTAATGAAACTTTTTTGAAAACTAAACTCATATTTCATTTGAATTACTGTTTCTGTTTGTTATCTGTCTCCTAGGTTCTCAAATGGCCTTTTAATTTTGTCCATTTTCTTCAATAGTGCAAACGTAATAAATTATATGCAACAAAGTGCATAGAAGGGGATGTCCCTTTGGACTTTTAGGGCAGGAGAAAAAAAGAAAAATAGGAAAAGTCATTGTAAGTAAAAGGCAAACATATGCCAACTTTATTGATTTACAAAAATAAGAAAATGTATCAAAAAGACGAAAATACAATAAACAAAGTGAATATTATAGAAATGAGTTGATATAAGACATACAGAGCATGGATATAAACTAACACCCCAAGGCCATCAAACCCAAGAGACCAACCCAATCCAAGTGGGTATGGTGGGGGTAAGTGGCTAATGTGTACATCCCAACATGTTTCGGAAAAAATGTAATCGGACTTATATATTCCTTCTTCAGAGGAGTTTACACAGATGGGTGGAAATATTTTTTTGTCTCTAAAACATAAATATATAGATAAGTAATCATATTACAGCAGTAACATAGCAAAGAAAACCTCAAAGGATGGTTTATTCATGCCATTATATAAAGTAACCAAATATATATAGTACTTACATAATCAGACTCATGTGAGGGATAAAAGCATACAAATAAGGGGTCACATGCTGGCTGCAAGGGTCCACAAATGGCAAGGGAGGTCCATGTGTCATATTGAAAAATCGCTAAAGCGCGTTCACAAGGGACGCCCAATCTTCCCTGCAGCGAACAGATAATCGCCACTGTGGGGAGAAATTGCACCAAAAAGGGAGGATGTATTAGAAATAAACAAATATGAGGGAGATCTCACAGAGTATGCAATAAAATAAAAATAAGGAAGTTGGAACAAGCATATAAGGTGGGCAGCCATATCTGTGTATGATCTACACAGAACATAGATTTTACCTCAGATTTGAGAGTAGACATCTGCTGCTGACAACCCGGTATTGGCTAGTGAATTAACACATGCCATCCGGGTGTGAGCACTAAAGTACCTGTGTGTAGTGAAGTCAGCCAATGAGTGAAGGCAATCATTTAAGTGCGGCTGTGTGTAAACACAGCTGAAACGATCGGGTATCAGAGTGTATGAGGGGAGGTCCACACCCACTAGCAGCAACCAATGTGGTGCAAATGAAGAGACTCGCCAGCACAGCTGTGTTGAGAAATACAGCGCGATGGCACATGTCTCAAGGGCATACCTCAGGTGCAAGGGCGTGCGGCACAGCCACGCCCACAAGTGGCACAATAGCATCACGCATCTACGCACCTCCGGTGGGTGAGCATCCACCGATCATCTTGGCGCTCCTCCCCGTGCAGCAAACAAAGGGCAAGAACGGAGATTAATCCGCTACTGGCCCCAGCTGCAAAAGTGGAGCCTACCCGCCAGGTGTCGGCGCGAGAGCAATGAGGCACAGGAACATGGAGCCATAAGCCATCTAGTGGACAGATAGAAGAAGGCAGCCAGCAGGTTTACAAAAAAGGAAGAAAAAAAGAAAAATTATAATTAAGTTGCACACATAGTTGAATAAATTAATATATAATCATGCTTGGCAGATGTTTGAACATGTAAAAAGATGACCACAATTAATAGTCAAAACTGTGTTGATCTTGCCTTCATCAGATAGGGTGATCTCACCCCTCTAAAAGCCAAATTTTGAAGATGCACACAAATTGGGACTCAAAATTTGGATTTCCCTCAAGATCCCATGCCTAAAATGTGTGTCTTTTCCCTACATCTATTTTGCTAAGCCCCAAAACACAGTGTCTCAACATGTGCTATCTGCCTTCATGGGATATCAATGTACGCTTTTTGTGGGTGCAACCCCTTCCTCCAAACTAAAGTAGGTGAGAGGAAGAAACCCCTTCCTCCAAACTAAAGTAGGTGAGAGGAAGGGGTTGCACCCCGGAACATGTACATTGATCCCCCATGATGGGAGCTAGCACATGTTGACACACTGGGGCGTATTTCAGAAAGGCCAATCCACTTTGCCCTACAAGTGCACTTTCAATTTTATTTATGATAATATAAAAATTTTAATTGTGAAGCAATAAAATAAGGTTTAAATAAATAATTAACCACTTCAATACCAGGCACTTTTACACCATCTTGCCCAGGCCAAGTTTCAGCTTTCAGCGCTGTCGTACTTTAAATGACTTTGAATTTCGTTCTTTGCGTGGTCACGCAACACTGTGCCAAAATAAAATTTTTATTACTTTTTTTACACAAAAGGAGCTTTTTTTTGGTGGTATTTAACCACTGGGATTAATATTTTTTTTCAAAAAAGACCAAAATATATTTTTTTAAAAAAAGTGTGTTTTTTTGTTTTTGTTACATTTCTTTGATGAAAATAACCCAAATCAGTGTACATTATTTAGTTTGTAGGAAATGTATGGAGTCCACAAACTATAGTATATACAGTATATCTGAAAATCTAATTTCTTAAAAAAAATGCCAGGACAGTACAAATACCCCCAAAATGACCCATTTCTTGAAAAGTAGACAGTTTAAGGTATTTAGTAAAGTTGTAATTTTTTGTCACAATTTTTTTAAAAATCAAGATTTTTTTTTTTTACATACTGTTAACAGTGTAGTACAGCATTATCATATAACTGAACTGGTGTGGGGATGATCAGGGACACTGACTGGTGACAGTTTGTAAAAAAATATATATTTTTTTCTATTTTTTTAAAAGATTCTTATTTTGAGAGGAGTAGCCCTTCCTGTCATGATCCCTGGGTCCATCCCGATTGTAGTATTGAAATGATATCTATCACCCTTCGAATTTGGTCCGGGCCCTGTCTGCCTGGGATGAATCCCACCTGATCCTTGTGAATATATAGGTTGATGAAAGAGGATATGCGGTCTGCTTGGATCTTGGTCAGAATTTTCATGTCATTGTTTATAAGTGATATGGGCCTGTAATTTCCTACCTCCCCCTGGTACTTATGTGGTTTAGGAATTACAGATATGTAAGTTGAATTTAGGTTTCTATCTAAGGGGTCTACTTTCATCTTATCATTGAAGAAGCGTGTGGGCTAGAGTTTGTGCAAATGTCTTATAGTAGGGCACAGAGAATCCGTCCGGTCCAGGGGCAGATTCCCTCTTTAGGTTTTTAATGACATTTATTACTTCCTCTACTGTGATAGGGGACTCTAGGATGTCATGGTGTCTAGCTTCTAGTTTTGGGAGTGGGAGTGAGTTCAGAAATTAATTCATATGGGGCTCACTATCCTCTTTACCTGCACTATATAGTTTCTCATAAAAGTGGTGAAAGGTTTCCATGATGTGTTTTGGGTTTAAGGTGTGTTGATTGCCAGATACCTATATTTTAGGTAGGGTTCGATGCTAGTTATGGGTGTCAGTTTGGCAGCATGGGGCCCATTCTGTCACGTTGGTGATAAAACTTAGCTCTGCTCCATCGTAAATGCTTTTCAGCTTTTGATGTGAGGGCTAGGCTAAGGGACAAGTGCGCGGCGTCCAAATCAGCTAAGGCACCCAATTTGGGGTCTCATTTATGTAGGTTGCATAAACGATCAAATCCTTTCTCTAGCTTTTCTATATCAATAGAGTGTTCCTTTTTCACCTGAGTAGAAAATTTGGATCAATTTGCCCCTGATCGTAGCCTTGTGTGCGGCCCAAAGGGTCTCCGCAGAGACCTCCGCAGCTGTGTTCAAGAGGAAGTATTCCTCAATAGCTTTCTCGATTTCAGCGGCCCTTACTGGGTCACTGAGCAAGGATTCGTTTAGTCCCCAAGGAAGGAGGGTGGAGGTTAGAATTTCTTCTAAAGGATAGAAGTACTATGGAATAGTCAGACCATACCGTGTCTCTTATAGAGGACTTGATCAAGTCTAGGGTTTTGGAAGTAGAGACAAATATGTGGTCAATTCTAGCATAGGACTGGTGTGGGTGGGAGAAGTGTGTATAATCCCTCTTAGTGGGGTTAAGTTCTCTCCAGGCATCAGCTAGACCATATTGATGAATTAACTTAGCAATTTTAAGGCTTCTCCTCGGTGGGCAAATGAGCTGTGTTCCTGGAGGCCTGTTTTTTTCCCGGACCTTGATCTATGGCAGTTTTTGAATCACCCCCATAAATGACTGTCCTGCCCAATAAGGATTCCAGTGTTTTGAACATTGACTGAAAAAAAGTAGCTTGGCCCCGATTGGGTGCATAATACGAAATTATAGCATGAAGGTGGTCGTCTATCATGCCCTTTATGAAGATTAATCTGCCATCTGGGTCCCTGTGTTCTAGTTGTGTTGTGAACCTGCAATTTTTAGATATTAGGATCGCTACTCCCCAGTTTTGTCCTCAGCATTCGCTAGGAAAAACAACGGGAATTTTGCATGAAGGAAGGAGGGACTATACCGCCTTGGAAAGTGAGTCTTCTGGAGGAGGACTATGTCAACTTTTTGGGAATTGCAAGCTCTTCTGGCATTTGTTCAAAGAGGAGAGGGTGTGGTGGTGTCAGCCATCGAGCAGAGTGTTATGGCCCGCAAACGTTGCCCCGTCACCTACCTCAGGGATGTCCGTTGGTCTTACTTGGTGTCCATTCCAGCCAGGATTACATTCCCAGTCATTAGCTGTCTCAATAGGTGGTTCCCAGAGGCTGACAAAAAGGGAAGAAGAAGACAAAAGGTTAGAAGAAGAAAGGAGATGAAGAATAGTCAAGAAGAGGATGGGAGAACCCTCTGGGGTTCTATTGGACAGGAGTAGTTTCCTAAATCGCTGTCCACACAACATACAGTGGATTCAGTCTCCACTAGAGAGACCGAGGTCCTACCAAATGGACTCGGGAAATCCAGAGCCATAGGGTAGGTGGAGCACGTGAACATATCACCCCGGCCGAGGCACACCAAAACATAAAACTTTGCAAAAATTTTAAACAAACTTAAAGTTCGACTACAGCTTGTCCAATGCGATAAAGAGGCTTAGCTGGACTAGCATGAAATTGAGTGAGGGGGTAAGAGGGAGCGGGAGGATTATTACCGGAGCCAGAATGCCAAGGTAGGTATTTGGGGGGGTGGGCAAGGGGGGTATGCACGGAAGTCCTTGAACCATTTGTGAAGGGGTCTGGGGGGAAATCTCCAGAAATAGGTCCCGGCGAGTGGAAAACCCACTTGGTGATCCTGATACAGTAAATGGGAACAATCCATTTACGTTAGCTTTCATTAGAGCATAGTAATCTCGGTGCAGTCCTGGAAAGATGAAAAATATTCATAAACAGAGTCAACTGGCATAACTGGCACCTAACTTGGTATGAGGAGAAACAACAAAAATAAAACACTTTAAAAGCATAACTTTTTCCCACTGGAGGTGCTATGGAAAAGTACATTGATCAATGAAGAAGTGTCCAAATCCTGGTCAGGTTTGGAAAGAGGAAGAGTGACCATTCAGTCCTCATTCTGTGTCAGGGGGGTCGTCCTTCCTTGAAACGCTTAAAGTTGGATTTGGTCCACACCGGTGAGATGGGGCTGGAAGGAGTTTGGCGTTTCGTGGCTCCCAAATGGTTCGGTGGGGTTTGTGGCAGGGAAAATGTGATTAATCACAGTCCCAGTAGAAGTTTCTCTCCTTCCTGGAGGTTGGAGAAGGTGTATGTCTTGGATTTGAAGGGGGAATTTTCAGAGTAAATGGAAAAGCCCAATATTTAATCTTCTTTGCGAGAGGACCATGAGTAGGGGTTTCAGTGACTGTCGCATCTGGATGGTTGATGGAGATATGTCAGTGAAGATTTGGATCGGATGGTTCTGACAAACGAGAGGCGTTTGTTTGCGGGATCTTTTCATGATCTCCTCCTTCACCGAATAGAAATGCCGCTTCACCATAATATCTTTAAGGGCCCCATCCTTTCCCAGAGGTCCCAGGGCCCTGTGAGCCCTGTCCAGTTCCAATTTATGAGGTGGAACATCAGCAATGAGGTCTTTAATGAAGTCCTGGATGGCTGCTGTGACATCTGTGATCGACTCTGGGAGCCCCCTCAATCTGAAATTATATCGTCTGGATCTATTCTCGAGATCAGTTTGGAGATCTCGAGTTTGGAGAGAGCATTGTCAAGTTGTTTGTGACATGAATATGGTCACACTTTTGATTGGTCCAGGCCACTGTGGTGTCTAGTTTGGTTTCAATGGCTTCTATATGGTCACCAAGGTTTTGGAAATCAGCTTTAATGTTCCCTGTGGACTTAGCTGCAATGTGATGCAATGTGGCTGCAATGCAGTGGTCAGTCCTCTGACAAGTAATTTGGATAATTTGTTGAAGAGGTCCGCAGTGTTAATAAGGGAGTCTGAGCTGCCCTGTATAAGGTGGTGTGGAGCAGCCGAGTAGGCCTCAGCAGGCCTCAGGGGGATAACAGATAATCTTCCATTGTGTGACTTATGAGGGATTCCGTAGACAATGGGGAGGGTGCCGTGGCGGGTTGGGTACTCACTGTGTGCCCCAGGGGAGTCTGTGGGGGGTTGTGAGCTGGAAACACTGTGTCCTCCTCCTCCAAGTCAGCACATGAGTTTGCTGCGAATCTTGGATTCGAGCGGCTCCGGGATTGGGCTGAAACATGGCCTAAGATTTCATTTGGCCGAGCCCGTGGGCATGGAAAGGTTCGCGGGTGGTTCCCCAGCTGGTGATGCGGTCCAGAGCTGTCTCATTGGCCGCAGTCAGGAGCTCTGAGTGCAGTTAGGCCGGGGTGACACGGAGCTCCATGCTCAAGCGGCCATCTTGGAGTCCTCTGCGCATGCTCTCTAGGATGTAGACTTTATTAACCCCGGAAGATTCACCCCCCTTCCTGACCAGGGCGTTTTTGCTATATGGCACTGCGTTATTTTAACTGACAACTGCGTGGTCGTCCAACATTGTACTCAAATAAAATGCCTGTCCTTTTTTTCCCACAAATATAGCTTTCTTTAGGTGGTATTTGATCAACTCTACGTTTTTATTTTTTGCGCTATAAACAAACGAACGACAATTTTGAAAAAAATTAAACAATATTTTTTACTTTCTGCTATAAAACATATGCAATAAAAAATGTAAAAAATCTAATTTCTTCTTAAACTTAGGCCAGTATGTATTCTGCTACATATTTTTAGTAAAAAAAAATCCCAATAAGCATATATTGATTGGTTTGTGAAAAGTTATAGCATCTACAAACTATGGGATATAAAGTATTTATGGATTTTTTTTTTCAATTTATTTTATTTTACTAGTAATAGCGGCAATCAGTGACTTATAGCAGGACTGTGATATTGTACCAGACAAATTGAACACTGACACTTTTGACACTTTTTTGGAGACCAGTGACATCAATACAGTGATCAGTGCTAAAAATATGCACTGTCACTGCACTGACACTGGCTGGGAAGGGGTTAACATCAGGGGCAAGCGAAGGGTTAAATGTGTGCCTAGCTGGTGTTTTACTGTAGTGGGGGAGGTGATTGTACTAGGGGAAGGCATAGATTGATGTCCCTGCTTAGCAGGAACACAGGATCCATGCCTTCCTTGCTGACAGAATGGCGATCTGCCTTGTTTACATAGTCCTGAACGATCAGCGGGTGCCGGTGGACATCAGGTCCATGGTACCCGCTGATCAGCTCCCGCTGTGTAGAATCACAGTGGGAGCGGGCCTCCGGGGGCACCTGATAGCCGGAAGGGCAGGATCAAGTATATATACGTGATCCTGCACAACGCGGCAGCCCTGTAGCATTAAAACTGCTATAGGGCAGTTAGTAAGTGGTAAACCCAAAGCTCTACAAAGCCTCCAGATTCCAAGACCGAGTGCCGACCAGTTTTCATTACAACAGACACAAACTGTGGAGGTCCTCACTATGTGTGGGTGAGAAATCTGCATGACACATATACACCTGCCAGCCAGTACATAACAAAACAAATTAGGAAGCATTCAGAAAATCATACTTCAACAACTGTATCTTTTATTTCCTCATTTCATTGACTCAATCATAATCACAGAAAGTTTCAGCTGAAATCAAATGTCAAGCAGAAAATTAATCTTCATCTTATAAACTGTGGAATAAAAAAGCTTGACTAAAATGAAATATAACAACAAAAGAGGTCAAATTATGGAAAACACCCTAAAAGCATACCTTCTCAAGTTATTTGTATTTTACATATCAAAGATTGTTTAGCTCTTGGTAGAATACAGAAAATATTGCTGGTTACCGAAGGAAAACCATTTTTTGTGAGTTCTGTAAGCATTTTTATGTGCTGTTAATCAAAACAATTCAACATGATTTCACATTTTTATGTGTGCTTTGTAATAATATATTGTATAGTATTTCTTACACAGATTTAATTAAATTAAATGCTGATTCCATGGGAGGGCACATTAAACTCTATGTCAAAAAGGCCATTAAAGAAAACCTTTAAAGAAAATCACAAACTGGGGGCGCATGCGCGAGGCTTTACATGGCGGACGTCTCCCTGTGAAGCTCCGCACTCCCCGCTGCACACTCGGGACCATAAAGCACCTTTAACGCAGTGATCCGGCTCCCGTTTTCCAGGGATTACCTCCCCCGGACATCAGTGCCTCCTCCGGTATGGTACTCACGGGTCATCGCGGCAAAACAAAGCCGAAACCCATAAAAGAAGCGCTGGCCCGTGCTTCTTCCAAGATGGCGGCGAAGGCCCGAACCCTGGCTGATCAAGCAGCGTCCTCTCCTGCACACTCAGAGATGCTGGAGAGTGAAGACGAGACAGACATGCAATCTAATTCAGGCGGCTCCCCCCCCTTACCGCAAGCAGGTATGTCACAGACAGCTTTCATAAGGCTGATGGAAACCATGCTCCATAAGGCGCTGAAAACAACCTCAGATCAAATCACTAACAATTTGACACGAGAGATCCGTGAAATAGGCCAACGCACAGCAGACCTTGAGACCAGGGTCGACGACATGGAACTCACATTGCAGGAACAGGCCCATGAACATATTGCCCTCCGTGAAGAAAATGCTATGTTGTTATCGCGTCTGGAAGACGCAGTAAACCGCTCTCGCAGGTCCAATTTGCATCTCAGGGGTATACCGGAGGCGATTGATGATCTACAATCATTTACCACTGCTTTATTCCAAGAGCTTGAACCCTCCATACCCATCGAACGTCTGGAGTTTGACAGAATTCACAGGGCACTAACCCGCCGTCAAGCAGACGGGCCACCGCGAGATATCATAGTCAAACTGCACTTTTTCCGCACGATTGAACAACTACTAACAGCAGCACGGAATAAGAACTCCCTTCAGTTTCAGAATCACGACTACCAACTGTTCACGGACTTGGCGCCCCTCACTATCGCTAAACGGCATGCTATGAAACCGCAGCTGCAAATATTACAACAGCACCAACTCAAGTACACATGGAGATTCCCATTTGCCTTGCAATTCTCCTATCAAGGACAACAACATACCTGCACCACCCCTGAGTTGCTGCAACGCTTGCTAGAATCTCTGCACCTGTCGCCCCAGACGCGTCAACCTGAAACGTCTCTGCCTCGCACACCAGCCAGATCAACCTCCCAGCCATACACCACGACCCCGAAGAGGAATAACCCCGATCCACAGTCCATCCGGAAAGGAACCCCAGCACGATCATCTGGAAACTACCACCGCAGCCCGAAATCTCAAGCCCTCCGCTGAAAGCTTGACAGACATATATTCTTTTTTCTCCCCCCTTTTTTTTTTCTTCCTTCTCCCCTTGTCTCTTCCAGCATTCAGCTCCTTGGTTGCATCTTCCATGACTCTCTTCGCATAGAACGCTTCAGTGACCAGAAGCTGCTGGACGACATCGGTTGGTTTAGGAACTAATACAGCTTCCTGCAAGCCTTCTCTGCAGGGCTTCTAGGCCTTTTAAGGCCTACTCAGGTTCAGTTACTTTACCTTTTTCAAAGGTTTTCTTTAGGGTTTTTTTTTCCTTTTCTTTTTGTTTTTTCTTTTCGTTGAATTGAAATGTTTAACCTTAACACTATATTTCTACCTGCCTGTATAATGTATAATATATACACATACTGTATTATGGCTCATAAGCTTAAACTGGCATACACAAAGTGTGCCAGGTTAACCCTAGTATCCTGCCATTCCTACTCCTATACCATCATAATATAGCAACCATAATTCCACGAGACTTTACCCTGGATACAAGTCATGTCAGGGGTAGAGAAAAGAGAAAAATTGACTGATTATATTGTATGTCCCAATTCCCTTACTTCCCTTATTCCCCCCCTTCCCCCTTTCCCCTCCCCCCTCCCCCCTCCCTCCATTCCCAATCCCCCCTCCTCCCTCATGTTCTGTGTTGGGTTTATGCCTTAATATATGTTGCAACATTGTGGGCTTTGACTTTAAACTGTTTTGATTAATCCCGATTGCGGCGGGGAGCTGTCATTGCGCTCCCTCTCTATGGTGCACCCTCTCTCTGATTGGTCTTCTGATCGCAGAGATGGCGCACTTACTGGTCGGGCGTCACTGACCGTTTGTCTCCCTGATAGGGGGCGATCTCGGTGGCGTACCCTACACCATATGCCCTCTCCCCCTTCTTTTATTCCCTTTCTTTCTCTTCTCTCAAACTCTCTCCCTCTACCCTTCTCCATTTCCTTTGTCGGTCGGCTCGCACGGGCTCGGTATCCCATGCTAATAATTCTCCACATACCTAACCATGGCACCACTTAATATACTTACCCTAAACGTTAAAGGGCTCAACTCTCCACATAAGCGGGTCAAAGCCTTTCAAACGTTCGCATCCCTAAAAGCCAACGTAGTGGCTCTTCAGGAAACCCATTATTCAAAGCGCCACACCCCCAACTTCTTTAGCCCTAAATATCCACAAGTTTTTACCGCCTCAGCAGACACTAAACATCGAGGGGTCCTTCTAGCTTTTCATCACACCACACCAATCACCCCCTTAACTGAAATAAAAGATCCGGAGGGTCGTTACCTGCTTCTTGTAGGTCTGTTGCAAGATGTTACAACAACTTTTGTTTCTTATTACGCCCCAAACTCAAACCCAAACCCCTTTTTCTCACATTTATTACAAATAGTGAAAACCCACTGTAAAGGAACCCTGTTCCTATGTGGTGACTCCAACTCTGTACTACAACCACATACTGATAAATCCCCCTATGCCCCTGAACATCACACCCCCTCTATCCAATTCCGCAAACAAATACTTAAGGCCTCCCTTTTAGACACATGGAGAGAATCCAACCCCACTAAGAAAAATTTTACATTCTATTCACACCTCCATAAATCTTTCTCTAGAATTGACCACATTTTTATTCCTATAGCATCCGCCCCGCTCCTCCTCCATTCACATATCCACCCAATCACATGGACAGACCATTGTGCTGTTATCACTACAGTATCTTCTTTAATACCACAGGCCTCTCAAAGGTGGTGGTCCATGAATGACTCCCTCCTAACCAACCAATCATACTGCTTAGATACCCAGACAGCTCTCAAAGATTACCTAACTCACAATGCCACTCCCGATATCTCCCCTATACTACTCTGGGAAGCCCATAAGCCAGTCATTCGAGGCACATGCATTTCAGTGGCATCACACCTCAATAGAGATAAAAATCTCCGACTACACCAACTTGAATCAGAATACCAGAACCACTTCCTACAATTTCAAACTAACCCAACTGAAGCCCATAAAATAACTCTAGAAAAGACTAAACTCGAACTTGACCTACTTTTGGCTGAAGCAGCTGATAAGACTATCCGCAGGTCTAGTCACACGATCTACACCAAAGCCAACAAACCTGACACATATCTGGCCTTACGCCTTCGTAGGCCGGACTGTGTTCGTGTCCCTATCAGACTTAGACTGTCTAAAGATAATGTGACTAGTAATCCGGTTAAAATTCTCGCTGAATTCCGTAAACAACTAGCAAACTTGTACGAGCCTAAAACGGCATTTTCGCCGAATCAAGCGGAAAAGCTTTTTAGCAATCTTCCTATTCCTACATTATCTAATGCTAATCGTGAACTTATGGAGAGCACAATCACCACGGAGGAAGTCTTATCAGCCATCAAGTCACTCAAACCACATAAACGTCCAGGCCCGGATGGTCTACCGAGCCTTTATTATAAAAAATTTGCAACTGAATTAGCCCCCCTCCTTACCAACTCCTTTAACGCTATACTTAAACAACACTCCTTCGGCAGAGACACATTGACGGCACTTATATCGATGATCCCGAAACCAAACACGGACACCACCTCGTGGTCTAACTACAGACCAATTTCACTCTTAAATGTTGACATCAAGATTCTAGCCAAAATTTTAGCCCTACGTCTCAACCCTATAATTGGAGGATTGATTCATAAAGACCAAGTAGGTTTTATACCTAAACGACAGGCGAGTGACAACATTCGCCGAGTAATTCTCCTCCAACATTTAGCCCGCTCCCGTAAAATCCCGATGCATCTCCTTTCTTTAGATATCCAGAAAGCTTTCGATACTGTCTCCTGGCCCTACCTATTTCATATTCTCCAACGTTGGGGCTTCGGCCCACATTTTCTGGGGTGGGTCAACGCACTGTACAATCAACCACAAGCATACGTGCATTACTCAGGCTTCCGTTCAGACCCCTTTCCCATTTTACGAGGAACTAGGCAAGGTTGTCCTTTATCCCCCATTTTATTTGCACTCGTGATTGAACCTTTAGCTGCCCTGATAAGGAGTAACCCTGATATTCGGGGCTTGGAGATTGCTTCTACCTCACATAAACTTTGCCTCTTTGCTGATGATGCTCTCATGTTCATCACATCTCCCCATACTACCATCCCGATCCTATTGCACACCCTAGATAGATTTGCCAGGGTCTCGGGGCTCGAAATCAACCAAACTAAATCGAGGGCTCTTGATGTGTCTTTGCCGCAAGCTGACTTAGTTAAGTTACGCCAAAACTTCCCTTTTCAATGGTCCACTACATCTATTCCCTATTTAGGGATTAAACTGACGAGTGACCCATCGCACTTGTTCCAAAACAATTACCTCCCAATGCTAACCCAAATAACTTCCCTTCTTAACCTTTGGTTACCCTTATGTATCTCCTGGCTCGACGGCATTGCGGCTGTTAAGATGTCTTTGCTTCCGAAACTATTATACCTATACAGAGTTCTCCCTGTCACAGTCCCTTCATATTACCATAGGATCATACAAAGTAAAGTTTTTAAATTTATCTGGGGCTCTACAAGACCCAGAGTGGCTAGATCCGTTCTTCTACGTAGCAAGCCCAATGGAGGCCTTGGCATCCCAAAATTTCAACACTACTACCAAGCTGCAAGGCTGGCCCAGACGGCTCCCTACCACTCGAAACTCGAAATACCACTCTGGGTTAGCCTTGAAGCTATTGACTCATTCCCGCTTACCATAACTAATTTGCTATGGCTTTCCTCAGCATCACGTGGTCCCATATCTAACCCAATCACACAACACACTCTCAGACTTTGGGATAAACTGAAAACACCCTTCAAACTGATTTCCCCGCACTCCCTCCTCTTGTCATTTCTAGGTCACCCACAATTCTACCCAGCCTATACTGAACCATTATCATTTCAGTCCTGGGAGCGAGCGGGCCTGACTCGCATATGTGATATAGTCAATACAGACGCTATTAAATCATTTGCCAGTATCCAAGCACAAACACAACTCCCCAATATAGAATGCTTCCGTTATCTCCAAATTGCGCACTTCACTCAATCAATAATAAAATCTCTCTCTGGATTGGATACTTTGACAGAGTACGAGACTATGTGTGACTCGGACCCGCACGCTCCAGGCATTATCTCCCGACTTTACGCACATTTCACTACACCATCCTCGCGCCTTCCCGCGTATGCGCAGAGATGGTCAAATGATCTAGATATTAATATTGAAGCGGAGGACTGGGTGACTATCTGGACCAACACAAAAAATTCTTCCCAAAACGTGATTGCCTCAGAGGCAAACTACAAGGTGTTGATGCGGTGGTACCTAGTCCCGGCTAGAATTGCTAAATTCTTACCTGAATTTTCCCCAAACTGTTTTAGGGGATGTAGCGACAGAGGTACACATCTACACATCTGGTGGACATGTCCACTGGTGCAACGCTTTTGGGAAACTATATTCCAAATGGCGTCCACTCTACACCCTAAAACCCAGCCCAACGATAGCCCTGCTCAGTTTAATTCCCCAGGACTACACAAGAGCACAGCTTCGCCTCCTCCTCCAGCTATTCACCGCAGCTAAGCAAACAATCGCTAAGGCTTGGAAAACACCCACGCTCAGTATAACCGAAACTAAAAACCGGATTACACAAGCAATGGTACATAGCAAGATCGAGGCGAAAATTTTGGATAAGGTCCCCCAACATGTCAGAATCTGGCAACCATGGATGGATCACTTCCTCCCGGCTGGTATTGATGAACATTTGTTGGGACACTGAATCTATTCGGTCCTAAACCAGAGACAACGATACCACACCTCTGCCCGTGCGACCCGGCTGACCCACACACTCCCTTGCTCCTCTCTTCTCTATCTACTTTTACTCTCCCCTCCCCCCCCTTTTTCTTCTTTCCTCTCTTTCTCCCCTCTTCTACCATTAATACCTATTGGTATTGTACTCGGTCTTAAACAATGGTCCTGGTGACTCCCATGTTTGTTTTTTGGGGAGAAACCCGGCACCTTTACATACTTATTTTGGGGACCCAGTTCCCTCTAAATTTCTAGCTACCCAACCTTATCCGTTTAAACTCATGATTTGACTGAGTATTCACTTGTTGGTATAATCCACTATATTCCATTTTGTTAATGATGTAATCTATGACAATGAAAAGCACTGTCTTATGCTACCCTGCTATCTCCAATGTAATCTATGGAACAGCCGCTTGTTAATTACCAATAAAATATTTGAAAAGAAAAGAAAATCACAAACTAAGACCATTTTTACTATGCAATCACAAATGCATTAGCTGAGGTTATTATCAAGTTTAACTGGATGCTATTGTTGAATTCTATTTTAAGTTTTTCCAAAATGGGTCCCATTTGTCAATATTCAGCTTTTCAATCAAATTGGGGAAGGGTTAGATACTCTGCCAGTCGTCAGTTACCTTGTTGTGAAGATTTCCACTTGCTTCCTCTCAGAACAGGAAGTGAGGGGAATTCTCTCTAAACAGGAACAGAAATATACCTTATATAAATAATAAGGTATACTGTTATGTTATATATATATATATATATATATATATATATATATATATATATATATATATATATATATATATATATATATATATATATACGTGTCCACACAGTCTTGTACCTAGTGATGACAGAGTGTCAAAATCAATTGTGTCAGGCATTTGATAATCTGCTTCCAGGATCCAATCTACTAAGTTTTAATATACCATTTATTTATTTTACTTTCTAAATTATCTTTTTTTTTTTTTTTATTAAATAAAGACATATAGAGGTTGATTTACTAAAGGGAAATAATACTGTGCCCTCTCCAAGAGCAGTTGCTCCAGAGCTTGGTAAATGAGCAGAAGCTCTGCTGACTTCCATCATCCAATCATGCACAAGCAAAAATGCTGTTTTTTTATTTTCCTTGCACGGGATTGAGTACTGTTTGCAAAGTCAAGCCTTACCTCATTTACTAAGCTCTGGAGCAATTGCACTTGCAGAGGGCAACTGCCCTCTGCAAAGTGCACAGTCTATTTGCCTTTAGTAAATCAACCCCATAGTCACCACAAAGACAGATATGTATGTATATATATATATCTATATAGATATATATATATAGATATATATATATATCTATATGTATATCTATAGATAGATATATTTATATCTATATCTATCTATCTATCTATCTATCTATAGATATATATATATATATATATATATATATATATATATATATTAAATACAGTACATAAAACCCATATTTATTTAGTAGATATGTGCAATGCACATGCTAATTCCAGGAAGAACAGTTGGCTATTTGTTGAAACTTTCCTACACAGCTTAACAGACATACCCTCATTATGATGCTACATGCTCCAAACATGAAGCACAGCTTTTGTATGCGAAGACTAAAGCCCCGTACACACAATCAGAATATCGTACAAATCTACCCCTTTTCCTTATTCTTCTTTTCTCCTTTATAATTTTTAATTTGGTCTCAGTTTTGGCTGTTTGTCCAAGACATTAAGTCTCCTACTGTTATGGCCATCGTGTTTTGAGAGTCTTTCAGATGATTTGTATTATTATCTCTTTAATAAAAAATAGCCAATATTTTATGTATCTGATTTACCAGTTTGTTATGTTTGAATTAAGTTGATATTGGATATGTATTATTTGGATATATGTTGTATCTTGTTGTTCTTTTTCTTTATTTTGCAAATAAAAATTGTTTGTAAACAAAAAAAAAGAATATCGTACAAAAAATACCGCTTTCGAAGAGATCAATGATAATCTGATCGTTAGCACACAGCTGTCATCCAATATTTTTCGAAGGGACAAACACAAAAATCTTTCTTGTACGATACCAGATCATCCAATTTTCATTTAATCAGTACAGTTTTCATCTGAAAATACAATACAAATACATTACAACACACTACATCGCTTTCAAATTTTTATTCTGTCACACGAGAATTCTTGTACTTTAGTACCCTATATGTTTTCGATATGGAGATTAGCATCCAAAATAAAAAACGGACGATCATTTGTCTGATAATCTCATGTGTACTAGGCTTTAGGTCGGCCATACAGTACATTATACAATTTTCTTGTACAATTTTCCAAAACCATATAATATGAGGTCAAACCTAAACAGTTTCAATTTGTATGCAATCAGGCGGGCCCTTGCACTACATAGTTGAAGGTAAATCCAAAAAAAATATAACAAGAAAATTGTATAATATATGATATCAAATGAGTGTCCTGTTACTGGTGGCAGTTTGTCAGCTTATTTCACCTTGGTGATTCCGCAATTAATACTTTCTCACCTGTGATGTAATTGCCTGTTTGACGACAGCCTACATGTGGCTGCCCCAACTACTTACCTATTTAAACAATATTTTGAAAGCATACCGTTTTGTCAACATACAGTATCTAGTTAAAGAAGATGTCAGATTAACTTTAAAATAACAGGAATTTAAAACATGGGACATCAAGAATGGTATGCAATAATTAGAACATATTTATTTTCTTGTCTACATGGATATTTAACAGTCCAAGCCTCAAGGCAAAGTGAACTGCCAAACTTCTGTAAACATATTTTATTTGCTTCTCATTCTGTTTACCAATGCCAGCAGCAGATTCTGAATCAGATACTGTTGTAAAGTGATTCATTTTTATGTTGACAACTCAGGAGGATGCTATTTTTGGATTCTGTTTGGAGTGCTTCCATAATGAGTCCTATTGGACAAGTTGTACAGTCTTACTGACAATTAATCTGTCAGGCAAGGGAGTTGGTATAGCAACCTTAATTAATACGCTTCAAAACTGGATACTAAACTGAAATATAGAATAACAAAAACAATGTCTTGTTTTAATTATTCTATTTTTTTACACAGACTTTGACGCGCAATAAACATTAATGGTTTAGAAGTTGAGCTTTGCAAATATAGAATAGAATTTCAGTTTATATTAATTGTAAGAATTAACAATGGTAGTAGTACTGTCTGTAGAAATATTAAGGGCTATTTTGCATAATGTATTTTGCTGATGGCTTTTTCAAGAAACTGTGTGTATTTGCAGATGTAAATAATACTGATTATTCTGGATTAGGAATGAGGATTTGGTTCACAACTGCCATGGGTTTGTGACAAATTATGCATGTTCATGATTTATGGAACCCGACAAAATAATGTGGAAATTAACTATAGTAACTATAATTCACTGTCTAGTCTTTGCATTTAGGCTAGCTGGCTTAAAGGTCCAAAGGGCAAGGGGGCTTTTGGATAAGCCAGGGCCCTTGCTATAAAAGGGTGAGCTCACAGCAGCCATATTTATGTTATTTAGCTGTGATAGCAAAAGCATAGGAAGTGCTGCTAATAAAGTGCATAGAGAGAAATTAGTGTAGGGTGTGTAGAGACTGGCAGGTCTGTTTGTAGCACAAACCTTCTGACTGTTTTATCCCAGGTTCTATTCCCTTCTGGGTCCCCAGGCAGCCAGGCATACAACATTTGCACAGTCTCTTGCAATAACCGGAAAGTAGATGTCTTTTCTTAGTTTTATTGCTGGTTAAACTTGGATGGGGTGTAGGAAAAGTATTGGGGAATTTACTTAATTTAGTGCACCAACATTTGGAGGACTCTTTGTAGTCTGTATATGCTCTTCAGGGAGAATACCCCCCTCTTTCCAGAGACTAGAATCGCAAGCGCTTCTGGGACTCCCGGGATAGCAGATCCCACTTTAGCAAAACTGATGCAGTCACACAAAGGGTTAACAGCAAACAGTCACTAGGACCCCACTTACAGGCCTATACTCACTATGTCTGCAGATACTTGGATATCTCCTGTAAAATATTGGCTAGACACTGTACCATGAATCTCCAGGCTAGATCCTCAGTGGACCCCCTTAATTGGCTCTGAACTGCTTCCAGGTAAATAGCCCCTTCAGCTCTAGCATAGATGGGACCTCGATTAATTCTCTGAATGCTTAAGCTGACTTGGCCAGAAGGGCAGCAGTCCTTCCAGACTGGGTTCTCCTCCTTCAGGACAAGAACCCTGCTGCTCTCTGCCTCAGGCTATGTATCTCCTCTCAGCCACCTAATGGGCACTCCTTCCCAGGGATTGGCTGAGAACCCATAAATATGCAGATCCAGGGTCAGCCTCTTCCAGCCCACTACATTCTAGAACCTACTAGAAGGCAGGGAGAAATAGCTGAGACTGCAGCCTGTGAAACCCAGAACAGCCAAACCTAATCAAACACTGATCCGCTGTTTACAGAGGAGCCAAAAACGAAATTTGCCTGAACTTCTCTAGCAGCCTATTCTAGGAGGGTGATAAAATAAATGTAATCTTTTATTGAATGTCATTGGGTATCAAAATGCTGTGTACCTTGAAGAATTTGGGAATGGTGGCATATAAGGGTTTTTACCTTTTTTCATTCTTTGTTCCATCTCAATACTGCAAATGTTGTGCAGCCTCTTTGCAGCCTGTCCACAGGCAATACTAGTAAGACAGGCTGAATGTGTTTTTCACAGGGCATATTTCTTCATTGTTGCAAAAAATACCTACCCCGGCAATGACTCCTGATGCTTCTGGTAAGGTGCTGCCTCCTTCGAAAACTGGGTGCTCAAAATCCCATGATAATTCACAACTGTCTGTCGTGCTGTTTTCACTAACTGGTATAGAAGCAGTTGATATGATAATCTGGTATACACAGGAAAGTTTTACCTACAGCAGTGGGGTGGGTGTTGGCTGCTGGTAAGTGCTGCTTTGCATTTCAAGGTTTTATTCTGGGGAAAGGCAGAAAGTTGAAGTTGAGTCCAGAAGATTGTAGTCCATAGGATTGTATGCTTAATTTTTGCGGCTGCCTGCCTACCCCTCTTTATCCTTGAAAAAGGATTAAAGGTAAAGGCTAATTAAGGACCAAGAGAAAGTTCCCTTTCCTAGTTGCCACTATTTTTACCCAATTATTATTGTCATCTCTGCTTGTATTTGCTTGAGGAGGGCAACAATAGCCTTTCAGAAAAAAAAAAATAAAAATAATAATGCATTTTTAAAAAAAAGAGCTATTTTTTTTATGAAATTACATACAAAAATATTGTCAACAGTTTTTCATCATGTGTGATTGAGTAAAGTAATGTCCTCTATATAAAAATCTAGCTCCCCAAAAGGAGGAAGTGGTGGTGTAATGGGGGAAGGGGGCTGTTGTCAACAGTTCTTCATTAAACATGATTCACTAGTGTGATATTTACCAGATATAACCACAGCTTCAAAGGGCCTCATCCTGTGCCATAACCACCTTGGATAAGGAGGTGGAGGGGAAAGAGGTGACAGTTGAAGGAAAAGAGTAGAAAGAGCAGAGGAAATGGAAGACAGGCAGAAGGGGGTGTTTTCAACAGTTGTTTTTCGTATTTAATTCAGTAGAGATATATTTTCTACTGGCAGACATGTTTTCTATGGAAGGGTGAGAAAGCGGAGGATCCACTGCTGGAGGGGTTTACCTTTCTTGCAGAAAGTTCAAGCAGCAGGTTAACAACGGGTAACAGTTCATATGTACAACCCCAATGTGCAAAACAAGAAAATCTGTGGTATTACGATTTTGTGTTGGCATGAATTAAACTGACCAATGTACTTGGTACTTTTAATAACCACAGAAGGTTTTGCGTGCAGTTTAAGGATGACCAGGATGGGATGGGGGGTTCCACACCCTCAGCGGGTGTTCTCCATTGGAAGAAACCTTTGTTTTTCAGGTTCTGCTTTTCTTTTGGCCATATGAAGGAGGATTGTGAATATCAGGCAGGTGTGCCATAACTGTTTCAAACCAGGGCACAAAATGAATGAATGGCTTGGCTGAATGTCACGAAGGACAGAAATGTCACATACAGTATGTGATAATAGGGTCCACCTGGCAAGACACGAAGGTAGCTCAAGAAAGGGTAAATGACTCCTGTGTTGGCCATAAGGGCAGTATCTTGAAGCCATGAGCCAGTCTTCACCATTACAAGACCCTCACTTGCATAATAGATAAGGGACCTATGGTCAGGTAAGTTGGACTGACTTAAAAAAAGAGTGCATCTGACTGGCTCCTTTGTCAGCTTTCATCCCTGCCCAGTCATGCTAAAAGAGATCTAAGAGATCATCAAGCGTTATGTTAGGCCAGCCAATGATAGTCCCTTCTCAGAGTCTACCAGGCTTCAATCTAGGGAGAGACAACACTTGTCCTTTTCACCAGAGCATCCACACCATCCAGGTATAAAGCTTGCTGGATCGGTGGAGAAATGCCCACGCCAAACAAATTAGGCTGTAGGGGCTGAGATGCTAGTGGATACAGAGAGGAATGCCTTCCAAGCAGGACTTTCACAGACAGCCTGAAGAGTCCCACAGGAGGATCAGCCAAGGTCAACCTCACGCTCTTGCCCTACTAACTTGACATCTTCAAAAAGAAGCAGTCTGAAAGCTGTTACTTTGTTATGACACACCTCCATCCCCAAATAACATGCAATACAACAAAATTTCGCCTTTAAATGAGGTGATCATAATGGTCAAAACCAGTAAATGGAGTAAGCTGAGTAAGTAAAATCTCAGAATTTATTGGTGTAAAAAATATACATAGACATAAATAGTAAACCTCACTGAAACATTATATTGCAAGTTGTAAACAGCCATACATATGGTAATATGCAATGGTAGTAATACAAAAAATGCATCTACATCTGTATACTCACAAGCTCAGCTCGCTTCTTCAGGAGTTGATGTCTGTTTATGCAAATTTGTCTGTAAAGTAAATATCAATGAGATAGGACATACAATATTGGTTGTGGTCAGACAAAAAGCAGGGGGCCTAATATGACATCCCATGCTTAGAAGATTGGGTCCGGGGGCTACCTCCCACACGGCAGCAGCGAAAGGCATTTCAACCGGGAGCTGAAAAAGCGGGACCCAACACAACCAGACAGAGACCAGGTGGAAGGCGAACATGGCAAGAAAACGTGTGAAAAGAGAATGTCCCTTGAAGTCCCCCATTGGCCATATTCAGCATAACAACTGTAACAAAAACTTGTATGAGTATATGTAACTTAGTCCATTAATAACTAATAAAGGGTTAGCTAGGAGTCAAGGTGTATGAAAGTATCCATGTAATGTACTGAAGTCCACAACAATATGGGCAGGGATGCACAAGGGAAAGAAAAAGTGAGAAAGAGGATAGTGTAGAAAAAAGTAACAGGGCAAAGTCAGACGTCATGCGTCAGGTGGCTATGATGTGAGCATGCAGCGTGCTCACCCCCAAGTGGGAGCACACATGCGCTAACTCCCTCAGCCAGCTGGATGACGTACTACTTCCCAAGCACAGAGACGCCGCAGGAGGAGGTCCCGCGATGGGTGTAGAAGCATGAAGCCAATGTACATATATATATTTTTTTTTAAAGGTTTGGGGCAGCGTAGATATTTCACCATACACTAAATTAACATATAGGTAATATTTGCAGATGCTGTAAGGGGCACAGCATATCAAAACATTATGTGCTGTGCCATAATAAGAACTAATTTATTTATGGGTATTGATAAATTATTCCTACTGGAGTGGTAGCCATGCGAAAGGAGGTAGATCTAGGTTTGAGACCAGGTGAATTTTTAATTAACATATGTTTTCCCCCTACGGACTTAATATTGAGAGGGATATTAATGCATTAATTAACAATAGTTAATAGTTAAAGTCTTATTGAACTTCTCATAATGGTATATGTTTTGTTATACGAGACTCCTAATGATTATAGTTTATATCTTTTTAAAATTTTATGTTTTTCATTATTTTTATTTTCATTTGTTGGACATAAGTTTTAAAATAATGTTCTTAACCTGGACCCCGGATATATATATATATATATATATATATATATATATATATATATATATATATACATATAGTTTAATTTAGTTGGGTTGTTTTAACACATTTTTTGGTATAATATTCTAATTTCCCTCAAGATGGCTCTATTAAGTACTGTGAGTATATTTTTTGATGTCTGGCTTCCAGTCCAGTTGTCGATGGCCGGTTCTTGGAATTCCAGACATCCTTCTTTCACTGCATGTAAGTATACGATGGAGGTCCATTATGCTGTCTATGAAAACATCAGCTTCTGACGAAGCACGACAGCAAGTGGTCTTACATGGTGACATCATCACACATGGTGACATCATCACACATGCTGATCGTACTTTCTCTAACCTGGATGCTGACTGGATACATCTTAAAGAAATGTTACTACTTTTAACATTTTAGTGTATTTGATGGTTTAAATAAATGTGGTTTTAAGGATTTCACACTATTTCAGGCTTGTTTTTTATATATATATATATATATATATATATATATATATATATATATATATATATATATATATATATATATATATATATATTTATATATATATATATATATATATTTATATATATATATACCCCTATTATACTTGGAGGTGAAGATTGTAGCTACTCAGCTACTCTAAAGGTCATGATGTTCTAGTAAGCCTTTAACAGCATTTTGAGCAAGGTGGAATGGTGAAAGATTTCACAGTAGAGCATTGCAAACTTTAATGAGTGGTATGTCACAATTACACTGGACTTTATATTGAAGTATTGGGACTTTTTTCACCAGTTGCAATTGTGTGTGGGTGGATATTTTTCATTTTAATATATGTACATTTGTTATATTGTTTGTCATTTATTCATAAGTTTTTTCATCTTTATTTATTGTCGTGTTTAATATTGCATTTCGGGGTGTAGTGCTGTCTTTATTAGCATATGTTGTATGTATAATTGAACTGCTATTTGTAGCTGCTTGTAAAGGATACATTTGTGAAATGGGTGGAAGTTCCTGGGAGTGGCGGGAGAAATATAAGTATGTTTGGTTATATGGATGATGTGACAGTGATTTGTAAAATTATGTCTGGTATGAGAAGAGTGAAGTTGTTGATTGATATTTTATGTTCTGTGAGTGGGTTTGGAATAAATATGATAAAGAGTGTATGTAAGTTTTTTGATTAATGGAATGATATGGAAGGTGAGTAAGGGAAGTGTAAAGTGTCGAATTCCAACCACGTCACTACCTGCCTGGAGTTTGCATGTTCTCCTTGTGCCTGTGTGAGTTTCTTCTGGGTACTCTGGTTTGTACTCTAGACATGTTGGTAGGTTAATTGGCCCCTGTCCAAATTGGCTCTAATATGTGTATGTATGAATGTGATTTAGGGATCTTAGATTGTAGAAGCTCCTTGAATTAATGTATAATACAAATATGTAAAGTGCTGCATAAATTGATGGTGCTATGTAAGTACCTGTAATACATAAATAAATAACTAAATTGGGTGTAAGAATCAATAGTAATTTGTTTAGGAGAGTAATAGTAATTTGTATAGGAGAAGAATCTGAGAGGTATATGAAAAAGTACAGAAAAAAAACTTCTGGTCATATTTTATGTTTTCCCTGCTTCTCACAGAGAGCTGAAGATAATAATAATAAAGGAGTGTTTTGTTTGTGTGGTTGTTAAGAACGGTAAAGAGAGAGAAGGTCATGAAAGGCAAATAGAGGAAAAGTTGTGGTGAACATTTAGTGATTTAAGTTGTGTGGGATTGATATATGAAAGCCAGTGTGTTTTAGAGTTCTATGGTTTTATGTGAGGATTGGAAGGTGTATGAGGATATATGAATTGCTTGAAGTAATTAGAGAGGTGTTGTGTGAAAGTAATGATGGGATGGGCGTGTTAGAAAAAAAGGAGGCATTAGAGGTGATAGGTGGATTGAGTGAGGTGCAGAGTAGGAAAGTATGTAAGAATGTATGTAATAAAGGACTTGCAAATAGGCTGAAAGATGTTGCATGGATGGCTGTGTTTAGGTGTTTGCCAACAAGAGAGTTTCAGTGCTGGAGAAGGCTGGTTGATAGTGAGGTATACTATATTGTCATACGTATTGGGATGCCTGCCTTTACATGCACATGCACTTTAATGGCATCCCAGACTTAGTCTGTAGGGTTCAATATTGTGTTGGCCCACCCTTTGCAGCTCTAACACCTTCAACTCTTCTGGGAAGGCTGTCCACAAGGTTTAGGCGTGTGTCTAAACGCATTTGTGAGGTCAGGCACTAGTATTGGATGAGAAGGCCTGGCTAGCAGTCTCTGCTCTAATTCATCCCAAAGGTGTTCTATCGGGTCGAGGTCAGGACTCTGTGCAGGCTAGTCAAGTTCCTCCACCCCAAACTCGCTCATCCATGTCTTTATGGAGCTTGCTTTGTGCACTGATCCAAATCATTTGGTGGAGGGGGATTATGGTGTGGGGTTATTTTTCAGGAGTTGGACTTGGCCCCTTAGTTCCACTGAAGGGAACTCATGAGGCAGCAGCATACCAAGACATTTTAGACAATTCCATGCTTCCAACTTTGTGGGAACAGTTTGGAGGTTGCCCATTCCTGTTTCAACATGACTTGGCACCAGTGCACAAAGTAAGGTCCAAAAAGAGTCCTGATCTCAACCAGGTAGAACACCTCTGGGATGAATTAGAGCGTAGATTGCAAGCCAGGCCTTCTCGTACCACATCAGTGCCTGACCTGACAAATGTGATTCTTGAAGAATGGTCAAACATTCCCATAGACACTCTCCTAAACCTTGAGGACAGCCTTCCCAGAAGAGTTGAAGCTGTTATAGCTGCAAAGGGTGGGCCAACTCAACATTGAACCCTACAGACTAAGACTGGAATGCCATTAAAGTTCAAGTGCGTGTAAAGGCATGTGTCCCAATACTTTTGACAATATAGCGTATGTTTGAGGGAGGGATGCAGGAGGGTGGAGAGTGTGATGCATTTATTTCGGAAGTGTGAATTTGCAAAAAAGTTGTGGAAAAGTTTAATGAAAATGGTGAAAGATTTTAATGCAGTGGAGAAGATGAAGTATGAAATAATGATATTTGGATTGTTTAAGATTGGTAAATATGAAGAAAGATTTTTATGGATGTTGGTAAATTGTGTAAAATAAATGTTGTGGAATGCTCATAATATTCTTTTCTTTAGGAAGGAGGGATTGAGTATAAAGGAATGTGTATCCAGGTTCTGTGGAAGGCTATACTTATATGCATATTGTGATTGTAAGAATTATGGGTATGAAGAAGCACAAAAGATTTGGAAAGTGGGAAGAGGTAGTGGTGGTGTAGATAAGATTATGATAATGTTGTTGTGGGAGTGAATGGGCAAATGGTGTAAATTGTATGAAGAGGGAGGTGGGAGGTTTTGTACTATGCTTTGATATTGGAGCGGGTGGTTTTGGGAGGTGGGAGGAATGGAGTAATTCAGATTTTTATGGATGAGGGTTGATAATAGCTGATCTGTTATGATAAAGTATGCAATTTTTCTGTGGATGGGGGATGTGGAAAGTCTTACTATTGAAAGTGGTGTGGGAGGAGTATATTGTTGTTGATGGTTATTTTGCAGCTATATACAGTATATATAATACTTGATGTTTTCTGTGTGATAATATGTCGTCATAGGAATATATTTTCAACTATTTATATGCCCCCTTTTTGTGCTCACTGGTGGAATCTCTATTGTTGACAAAATCATGTTTTGCATTGTAATATGTATAATGCAGTTTATTTGGGCTGTTTTATGATCTATATTTTTCTTTGTATAGTGTTGTTTTGTCATCTATTTCTGCTCTTTAGGGGATGCTATGCTTTTCTTTAGCCATATGTCTGGCCAAACACTTGAGTGTCCAGCTGGAGAAGGAAGGTCCCCCCCCCCCCCCGATGGGCAGAGATGCGATTTCTGCTCCCGGCTACCATGCGTTGGATGCCTTGTTGCTTGGTGGGTGCATGCTCGGCAGCTGGGCATCTGCGCAGGCATGACTTCAAACACTTGTGTATCCACGTCCTGTGACGTCGAACATTGGCCCATTGGTGTCCTGCCTGACGTGACTATTTAGGGAGATGGTGGGGGCCTCAGTGTGTGCTGCTGCATGCTTTATCTCTTATGGAGACCTGCTGTATCTGCGAGGGTTCTTTTAAGAGGTGACTATATGTTTGTTGATTTCATACTGGGGCCCACTATTGGGCCGGATTTTTTTTGGTGAGGAGGTTGGCTTGAATGTATTGTGCTGATGCATTGGGGAACCATTTGGAAGACTAGGTTTCCAGATTTGGCTGGCGGTAATTGGCCTGCTTTTCTGGGTGGAGTCTGTCCTTTTTTTGGGGGGGGTTTCTATTGTGGGTTATGTTTTGGGTGTGTATACGGGATGTAGGTGTGTATGAGGTGGTTTGTTTTGTATATTGGGTTGTAATATTTTTGAATGATGGTTCTTATGGTTATATTTAGGCGGGGGCTATGGAGATTTATTGGTAGCTAGGATAGTTTGGATATGCGGTTGTTACAATGTTAACACCAAAATTGGTGTGTTTGGTTTATATATATATATTGAGGGGTGTGTATGTGTCTGGGCTTTCCTCCCTTCTTTAACATCTCATATGGATACTATTTGGATTTTGTGTAAATACTGTATATATTAAAATGTATGCCATTGTTGTCTTTTGCAGCTATGACTGGGCGGCTTTCTGTGGCCAGTGTCTACCCTCTGACTGGTCCAGTGTATAGCCCACCTCCCCTCCCCCTGTTGTGTTGTTGGAGATCTATAGTTTTAGACCTTGTTTGTGACATACTTTTAAAAGTCAGCTGATACTATATAGATGACACATGCTATGATAAGCCCTTGAATATGTATGTATGGTGACACTATGTATTCTACATGAGAAAATTGAGGAATATTTTTTTTTACCAAATTTTTTTTTTTACAATATAAGTTTTTATTGAGATCATTTCAAAAAAATACATTCAGAACAGAGGTTACATTACGTAATGATCAAATTGAAGTATGTAAAATGCGGTCATTGCTACAGAACAGAAGTTCATCAAAATTTATATGTTATCAAAAACTATCTTATCAGGATAGTTTGCCAAAAAATATAAAAAGTGGATTAACAGATCAGTAAAGAAATGACTGTTGAAGGTAAAAAGAAGGGGTGGTGGGGGTGGGGTGGGGTGTTAGGATAGCAGAATGAGAAGAACAGAAAGAAAAATAATAAAAAATAAAATGAAGTGGTCTATAATTTAGACACTTTATCAGTGGAATTCTTTATTATTATTATTATCATACAGGACTTATATAGCGCCAACAGTTTACGCAGCGCTTTACAACATTAGGGCAGACAGTACAAATACAATACAATTCAATACAGGAGGAATCAGAAGGCCCTGCTCATTAGAGCTTACAATCTAGGAGGGAGGGTCAAGTTATACAAAAGGGTAATAGCTGTGAGGGATGAGCTAATGGAGAAAATAGTGCAGTTGTTAGATGGAGACAGGATAGGTTTCTCTGAAGAGGAAAGTTTTCAGGGATTGCCTAAAAGTGGATAAATTTGGAGACAGTCTGACAGATTGGGGTGGGGAATTCCAGAGGATGGGCGAGGCTCGGGAGAAGTCCTGGAGGCAAATATGGGAGGAGGTGATGAGGGAGCTAGAGAGCAGGAGGTCTTGGGAGGAACAGAGAGGGCGATTAGGTTGGTATTTGAGACTAGGCTAGTGATGTAGCTGGGGCAGAGTTGTGGATGGCTTTGTAACTTATTGTTAGTATTTTTAATTTAATTTGTTGGGCGAGTGGCAGCCAATGGAGGGATTGGCAGAGAGGGGTAGCAGACACTGAGCGGTTTGTAGGGTGGATGAGTCTGGCAGCAGCATTCATGATGAAGGGGGGATAGTCTATTTAAAGGTAAGCCAATGAGAAGGGAGTTGCAGTAGTCGAGGCGAGAGATAACCAGGGAGTGAATCAGGAGCTTTGTGGTTTCATTGGTTAGAAAGGGACGTAGTTTAGAGATGTTGTGGAGGTTGAGGTGGCAAGCTTTGGAAAGCGATTGGATGTGGGGCTGAAAGGAGAGTTCAGAATCCAGGATAACACCTAGTACCCTGACATGTGGGGATGGGTGGATGGTTGTGCAATTGCTCTTGACAGACAAGTCAGGGGAAGAAGCACGTGGGGGAGGAAATATTATAAGCTCGGTTTTGGACAAGTTGAGTTTGAGGAAGTGGTGTGACATCCATACAGATATGTTGGTTAGTAAGTTAGTGATGCGTGAGGAGACTGATGGAGTGAGTTGAGGGGTGGAGAGATAGATTTGTGTGTCCTCAGCGTAGAAATGATATTGAAAGCCGTGAGAGGCTATCAGCTGACCCAGGGAAGAGGTGTAAATTGAAAATAAAAGAGTTCCAAGAACAGAACCTTGGGAGACGCCGACAGAGAAGGGAAGAGGAGTGGAGGAAGTAGAATTGTAAGTGACACTGAAGGTGCATTGGGATAGGTAGGATGAGAGCCACTGAAGAGCACAGTCAGGGAGACCAAGGGAGTAAAGTTTTTTGAGGAGGAGGGGGTGGTCAACTGTGTCAAAGGCAGCTGAAAGATCCAGAAGTAGGAGTACAGAATAGTGTCCGTTGGTTTTTGCAGTTAGTGGGTCATTTGTGAGTTTTAAAAGAGCAGTTTCTGTGGAGTGTTGAGGGCGAAATCCAGATTGAAGGGGATCAAGAAGGTTGTTTTTAATGAGGTGGTCACTCAGTTGGTTGTAAAACAGGCGTTGAAGGAGTTTAGAGGAAAAGGGGAGCATGGAGATAGGGTGTAGGTTGTTAAGATTGGTAGGGTCCAAGGACAGCTTTTTAAGTGTGGGGGTGACCAGTGCATGTTTTAGAGCATTGGGGAAGATGCAAGAGGTGAGGGAGAGATTGAAGATGTGGGTTAGAGAATGTAGAATGGAGTCAGAGGGTGACCGTAGCATATGAGAGGGAATAGGGTCCAGGTGGTTAGGTGGGCGATAGAAAGGAGTTTAGCAACTTCATCTGTAGTAGCAGATTTTATTAGGGGGAGTGTCAGTTGTACCTGTTGACATGGGGTCTTAGCTGGGGGAGATACCTATAGAGTGGAGATTTCATCACGGATTGTATCAACCTTGTTTTGAAGTGATTAGCGGTCTCCTGGGCAGTGAGTGAGTCAGTGGGTGGAGGCGGTGGAGGACAAAGTAGAGAGTTGAAGGTAGAGAAGAGTTTACGGGGACTGGATGAGAAGGTGTTAATAAGAGCTGTAAAATAGGTTTGCTTGGCAGTGTGGAGGAAGGAATAGTATTTCTGGAGGGCAGATTTGTATTGGTTGAAGTCTTTGAGAGACTTATGCCGCGTACACACGAGCGGACTTTACGGCAGACTTGGTCCGGCGTACTGGATTTCGTCGGACAATTCGATCGTGTGTGGGCTCCAGCTGACTTTGTTTGCTCAAAAGTTGGACGGACTTAGATTTGAAACAAGTTTTAAATCTATCCGACGGACTCTTCTTTCTAGCAGACAAACCGGTCGTCTGTGTGCTAGTCCGACAAACTCAAACTGACGCATGCTCTGAAGCAATTACAAGACGGACAGAAACGATTTGGCCTTTTGTAAAAAACACACATAGGGGTTGATTTACTAAAGGGAAAAAGACTGGGCACTTTGCAAAGTGCAGTTGCCCTCTGCAAGAGCAGTTGCTCCAGAGCTTAGTAAATGAGCAGAAGCTCTGCTGACTTCCATCATCCAATCATTTGCAAGCAAAAATGCTGTTTTGCAAATTTTCCTTGCACAGGATTGGGTACTCTTTGCAAAGTCAAGCCTTACCTAATTTCTGAAGCTCTGGAGCAATTGCACTTGCACAGGGCAACTGCCCTCTGCAAAGTGCACAGTCTATTTGCTTTTTTTAAATCAACTCCATTGTCTTTTTGACCTGTACCTGCCTACTCCCAAACAAAATGTCGTTTTTGAATAAAAACACATAGTCAATAATGTAAGGTAACAAAAAAATCCATTTATTGTGTTAAAAAAAAAACTAGGAAGGCAACACTGGAGACACTTTTAGAATCTGTGAAGCCTTTCGTCCTCCAGGGCACACATCAAGTTTTAGGACAAGAAAATTGGTATCTTGCGACTAGGGAGCACAGGGAGCACAGTCAGACCAGACAGAAACCAGGCAATCACTTTCGAGTCTTCCGTGGAGCCTTCCCTGCACGCTTCTCTGCAGCCTTCCCTCCACGCTTCTCTGCAGCCTTCCTCGGAGGTTGTGCCTCTGGTGGTGTACTTGGGGCAGGAGGAGGAGGATAAGGAGGAGAAGGAGTGGCTTCATCTGCCAGATAGGTGGTAGCAGTAAGCTCCCCTCTCAAGCCCTTCTGAAATGCCTGAAAAATCAGACCCTCACAGAGGAGGCGTTGGCCCTTTTCCAACTCCAGCAATCTGCTGGCAATATAGGTGCCATACGCCTCCTCTGCATTGGGTGGTGTACTCAGGATTTGGCTTGCTTCCCGTATGAGGGCTAGAGATTCCTGCTCAGTTTGTGTCATTCTCCTGGGCCTTTGGTGGAGAATGCGGAGGGGAGGCACCTGACACTCCGTGCGGCTTCTACTTGGCCCAGCCACAGCCTCCTCCTCTCTCCCACTGATCAAGGCCTCCTCCTCTCTCCCACTGGGCAAGGCCTCCTCCTGGCTGAGGTCATCCTGTGTCAAAAAAAGGGACATAGTTGTAATTTTGTGTTAAGCAATCACACACAATTTTCAGCTCATGGCTTGCAAATATAATTATAAACAAATAGTAAAGGCTATCGATTTGACACCACCATTATTTTAGGTGATCAACAATATCTGAAGTACATAGGCGTGCGCATAGGGTGTGCCAGGTGTGCCTGGGCACACCCTATTTGCCTTGTGTGCTGCATATTCCCCCCTGTTTAGACCACTGATATTTCATCCCCCCCAAAAATGTTACACAAGCCCAAAAATTTTGGGAAAAGAAAATTAACAAAATTACACTGTCCACTGCCCTACTGACACCATCAGTACATATACACATGCATATGTATTTGAGCTTTGGGGTGCACACCCTAATGCAAGAGGCTGCGCACACCTATGCAGAAGTATATTTTTGGCCACTACTGTCTAGTGATATGTCTACATATTAATATTTGTGCTGAAGTCATTTTTTAGGAAACACTTAAAAAATTAACACGTTAACATCATTAATAACATTTACACAATCACAAATTACACAAAAAAGGATACCTGGCTGAAGCTGGGTGCATCAACTTCATCAATGCTGAAAAGGCCCAGTTCTTCCTGGGATTCCTCAGCTGGGGTGGAGGTGGATGGAAGGCTGGAGGGAAGAGTGGAGGGAAGACTGGAGGGAAGGGTGGGGGGAAGGGTCAAAAATGATTGCCTGGCTTCAGTCTGGTCATCCAGGAATCGCATTTTGTGGTAGTACCACAACTTGGGTACATATACTTGGTCAGCTGCTGCACTGGATCTGAGCGACTCCTGGATTTTATTGTGTTCCCACTTATACATGTTTCGCAAGATGCCAATTTTCTTGTCCACAAACTTGAGGTCTGCCTGGGGGACTCGAGTCTTCACAAATTCTAAAAGTGTGCCCAGTGTTGCCTTCCTTACATCCCTATTATAATATAGTGGGTATTTGACCTCCCACAGGTTTTTCTTTTCCTGATAGAGCTCAATAAATTGGGACAAAAATTCTTCCTCTTTAAAGGGATTCATTGTTTCTGAAAGACAAGACACCAGATAAAAACTAATGTCAGTCACAAATCACAGGATTATTTTGGTTTGTAATCTAGGGGACACATACATACACACAAACACCAAACACACACACCCCCACTTTAATCTTACCTTTGTTTCTGACGCTCGCTACTTCCGCACGGACATACGTAGGCCATCGTAATAGCTTTATATACACTGCGCATGTGTCATGCTCCGCCTGCCTCACCCGCCCCTGACGTTCTTTAGTACGATTTGTCTCCGCCCCTTCACTCTTTGTTGCGCAGTGGGAGTAGATAGCTAAAGATGGTGGAGAGAATCAGTGGAAGTAGCGTGGAGGAAAGCCCGGAGCCACAACCATCCACATCCCGGAGGAGATATAAGGCCACCAACATGGCTTTTGAAGAGATGGTGGAGATGGTGTCCATATTGAGAAGGGAGGACTAAGATGGGAAAAAAGGACCGTACACACGACCGAATATGCGTAAGGACAAAATAATGTCCTCAATTGTCACCGCTCTAGAAGCAAAATTTGGCACTAAACAGTCGAAAGAACAATTGAGGAAGCGGTGGTCTGACATCAAAAGTCGGGAGCCAGAACAATATTGGCGAATAAAGAAGCTGCTTAAAAAAAGTAAGTACTTGTTGTGTTTTCCTATTGAGATACTTAACTTGCATGCTGATCCATATTTTTTGACTTTCTACAGCATCGTTCGTAGAGACTGTTCTTTGTAAAATACATATGATACTTTAGAAAATGACGTTATTTTTTCGCCAAATACGATGGGACAGGGTTGAACATACATTTATGTCTTGATAATTTGTCCAATTCCCACAATTTGTTGATGTGTTGTAGATGTGTTGGAAAATATAATGCTTCTTCAAAAATGAATCAGTGTAATGTAAGGACAGGACACAGCAGCTGTTTACACATCTGGACTCATGAGCACTATAGTGTACTATGTGACCATAAATACATTTTAGAGGGGTAATACACATAGGAGATCATTGAGGTGTCTGCATCTGTGAAAATTGCCAGAAAATGTGCATTGTTTAGAATTGTTGTTCAGAGGGAATGTTCATCCTGTCTTCTAAATTTTTGATGACAAAAAAAGGCAATTGGCCACAACTCCTAACCAACGTTGATAAAATCAGAAATATCACTGTGTTTTAACTATACCTTTAGTTCAATTATCATAGGGGAGAAAAGACTCAGACAACAGTCCAAGGATCCCAGGACCCCCCCCAAGTCACCAGCCTGAGGCAGCAGATACCCCAAGCCCAAGACCACGCCCACCCATTGACCTGGAGGAAGGAGAGGTGGAGGAAGTGTGCGAGGTTTCAAGCCCACCAAGTGAGTGACTGACACCCCAGCTTAAGTTAATGTATTTTGGCGTGCATATTGTAACCCTTGTTTTTATTCACTCATTTTAGGTGAGTTTCTGGTTGTGGAAGGCCAAGCGGCAGAGCCATTCACCACAGAGTGCCCAAAGACTGATTGGCCAGATAATGCTGTGGAATGGCCAAATAGATAAAATGCGTGACCAAATTCACAGCATGCAACTTTGCCTGGACTCCATGTAACAGGAAATGAAGAACATGATTGATGCATTGGGCAGAATATAATAACGTTTTTCCAAAAAACATCAATCATGTTCTTCATTTCCTTGTGAAGTTTGTTTTCTCTTGAAAATTGTTTTTAATTTTTTTTGGTGCTACCCAAATTTACATTATGATGCACACGGTGTGTCATCATGTGCTATCTTCCATCATGGGTTATCAATGTACTTGTTTTGTGTTTGCAACCCCTTCATCCTCCAAATTATTTTGTGGTGATAGGAACAAAAAGGGATTGCACACACAAAACATGTACATTGCTCACCCATGATGGGAGATAGCACATGTTGACTTGACCCTTTTGTATAATGCTCAATTTTGAGCATATTCAAAATGAACGATTTCCAAGGGTGACATCACATGCACCATTCTTTAAATGTTGAACTTTGTAAGTTCTTTAAGTTTTGGTATGTTTTTTAAAACACTGTTGTGACAGTAAATATTTTTTATCAAGGTCTATTTTTGCAAAAATATGCCTTTAATAACGTTAAAAAAAATATATATTTTTACACCAAAAAAAAATATGAAAAAACAAAAAAAATAAAAAGCACCTTTCAATATGCACACAGTAAAAAGTTTTTACTAATACAATGTGTGTGGCTGATTATTTCTGAAAAAAAAATTACTATTTTTTTGGGTGGTTACAGTGACAAAGGGCCTGATTAACTAAAGGTAAATGCACTTGCCACTACTACAAGTGCACTAGGAGACAGACAAAACTAAATGCAAACAAGAATAAAAACAAGATATTTTTGATCAATTTTTTTATTGTATTTTTTGTTAAAATGAAAGCTGTTGCTGAATAGCAATGGCCCCCCGACCATTAAAATAATTAACATACCGCTCACGCACTTGACGTGCGGTTCGGGGGGCCAAGCCAATACGGCCAATTTGTAGGCCTGTCATTGTTGTATCTTGTTCCAGTCCGGCCTCAGGCCCAACAGAAGAAATATATGTAGCTGAATGTCTCCTTAAAAAGTTATGTAGGATGCAGCAAGCAAGTATGACGTAATTTAGTTTATAGTCCACCAGATTAATTGCTGAAAGGAACAAACAGAACCGGCTGGCCAGAATCCCAAAGGCATTCTCCACAACTCTTCTTGCTCTGGCCAACCGGTAATTAAATATCCTCCTCTCCGGGGTGAGTGTCCTTTGGGGGAATGGCCTCATCAAGTGCTCACCGAGAGCAAATGCTTCATCGGCGATAAAAACTGAGGGGAGTCCATCAACATTCTGGTCATCAGGTGGCAATCCCAGGCCACCAGTCTGGGGACGCTGGCACAGCTCGGTCTGTGCAAAGACTCCTCCATCAGACATCCGGCCGTTCTTCCCCACATCCACAAACAGAAAGTCCAAATGTGCCGAGACCACCGCCATCAAAACTACACTATGGAACCCCTTGTAGTTATAGAAATAAGACCCCAAATGCGGTGGTGGCACAATCCGGACATGCTTCCCGTCAATCGCCCCGACACAGTTGGGAAAGTCCCAACGGTCAGCGAACTGGGAGGCCACAGTCTGCCATTCCTGTGTACTGGAAGGAAACTGTGGAGTGAAAAAATAAAAAAATTAAGATAAGGACTTTTAAACATAACTTGTATACCGGATTACACAAAAACATTAGTGAACAACAGCAGTTAGACATTATTAATATGTGTGTTTGTAATTTAAATTGTAAAAAACATAAGGCCAACTTATAAGATTAATCACCCCCTCTGATGGCCCATTGATCCATTTGAATGTGGGGGGGAGGGCTTCTAACTGTTTAAAACATTTGTGGGGTGGGGGAGGGGTTTTAATTAGGTTAACAAACACACCTGACTGTTTAAAACATTTGTGGGTTGGGGGAGGGGTTCTAATTAGGTTAACAAACACACCTGAATGTTTAACCCCTTCCCGCCAACTGTACGCATATGTGCGTACTCGGCTTTCGGGGGTTATACCGGGATGATGCCCGCAGCTGCAGGCATCATCCCGGTACCGTTGTTTCGAGCAGGCGATTGGCTACCCGTATATAACAACCGATGCGGCTAAAAGCCGCTCGGCTGTTATACCAGAGGAGCGGGAGGGGACGCCCCCCTCCCGCCGCTCTTACCGGGCCTCCCGTGCGATCGGGAGGCCCGGTGTCCAATCGGCTGCCTCCGGCGGCTGTGGGCGGGCTGGAACAAAGCTGTGGGTGGCTTTGTTCAGCCTGCTCAATGTAAACGCGGAAGTGACGTCATGACGTCACTTCCCGTTTACTCGGCTGCCAATGGCGCCGAATTAAAAAAAATACACAGTATTCAGAATCGCCGTTTTCGGCGATCTGAATACTTTGAAGTGCAGAGGAGGGATCGGGGGTCTTTTAGACCCCCGATCCCTCCATAAAGAGTACCTGTCACCACCTATTACTGTCACAAGGGATGTTTACATTCCTTGTGACAGCAATAAAAGTAAAAAAAAAAACATTTTTTTTAAAACACAATTTATAAGTCTAAAAATAAATAAAAAAGAAAAAAAAATCACACATGTGAGGTATCGCCGCGATCGTCAGAGTGAGAGCAATAATTCTAGCCCTAGACCTCCTCTGTAACTCTAACCTAGTAACCGTAAAAAAAATTTAAAGCGTCGCCTATGGAAATTCATAGCTACCATAGTTTGTCGCCATTCCACGAGTGCGTGCAATTATAAAGTGTTACATGTTTGGTATCTATTTACTCGGCGTAACATCATCTTTCACATTATACAAAAAAATTGGGGTAACTTTACTGTTTGGATTTTTTAAAATTCATGGAAGTGTTCCTTTTCCAAAAATTTGCGTTTAAAACACCGCTGCACAAATACCGTGTGATATAAAATATTGCAACAATCTCCATTTTATTCTCTAGATTCTCTGTTAAAAAATATATATAATGTTTGGGGGGTTCTAAGTCATTTTCTAGCAAAAAATATGGATTTTAACTTGTAAACACCAAATTTCAAAAATAGGCTTAGTCATGAAAGGGTTAAAACGTTTGTGGGGTGGGGGAGGGGTTCTAATTAGGGTCAAAAACACACCTGACCGTTTAAAACATTTGTGGGGTGGGGGGGTCAAACAAGACAATGGAGCAGACAATATACATTGTTCAAGGGACTATAGGCTAGAGATATAAATGGACCCAGGATTGCATGGTGGGGAGGTTATTGAAGGTAAATATGCATGTAGGGCAATAAATGATTAATGTCCAAAAACAGGCATGCATGAAGATAAAGGGGACATTCACAGCATATTGAAAGCATGGCAATTAGGTAAGGAGGACATTTATACAATACATTAAAAAACATTTAATACATATCATGTAATGTTAAAGGATAAAACTTACCTTCATATAGTCCTTCTGCAGGACCTGAATGATGGCAGAATAAGTCTCTGGGATTATTATCCCCAGAGCCTGGGGGGGGATGCCTGTCGAGAACTTCAAGTCCTGAGGACTTCTCCCTGTCGCCAAGTAACGTAACGTGGCAACTAGCCTCTGCTCCACACTGATGGCTTGCCTCATGCAGGTATCCTGCCTGCTGATATAGGGGGTCAGCATAGCCAGCAGACGCTCAAAAACGGGGTCCGTCATCCGGAGATAATTCCTGAAATACTCAGGATTCTTCTCACGGAGCTCACGGAGCAAAGGCATGTGCGAGAATTGGTCACGCTGGCGCAACCAATTCTTCATCCATGAACTCCTCCTCGCCCTGTTCATGGACTGGACTCGGGTCAAAGTATTAACTCCAACACCAAGTCCCCACGCAGCATGAACTCAAGAACGAGTAAGTCCACGCGACATGGCTTCAAAACGGTCGACTGGTCAAACAAACAAACTTATAACAAACGCACAGAAGAACAGCAAGGCCTATGAAGAACGACCTGAAAATCAGGAACGAGCGGACCAGAATGGCCTGCAAGGCAGGTTAGAAACTGACCAACACGCACTGAAAAGCAGATACAAACCTCACAAGCACAAACTGAACCACAGAAAACAATCGAAATAAGCTGAAGTGTGAAAAGCGCGAATCGTCTCTAACCAAACTTCTACTAACACGAGATAAACACGAGATTAGCAGAAGGAGCCCAAAGGATGCCGCAGTGGGGCTTGAACTTCCTTTTTATAGTCCCGTCGTACGTGCTATACGTCACCGCGTTCAAAACCAGTGGACTTTTGCAATGATCGTGTGTTGCCAAGTCCGTCCCTTTTTAAGTCCGGCGCAAGGAGCCGACAAAGTCCGGCGAAAAGTCCGCCGAGCAAAGTCTGCCGTAAAGTCCGCTTGTGTGTACGCAGCATTAGTCTTGTGCCACAGACGTTCAAGAGCGTGACTACGTTTTTTGAGAATTTTAGTGTCATCTGTTTGCCAGGGTTGTAGGGGTCGAGGCGTGATTCTGCATGTAGTGAGGGGAGCTTAGCTTAGATCAAACATAAAGTATGACATACAGTATCTCACTTTAGCATGAAGATTCCTAAACATCCAAAATCTGTTTGTATTCATCAGAGTATCTAAATAAGACCCAAGTGTTCCAAGTTTTATGATAAAGAGTTAGGCGATCATGTGCAATAGCCATAGTTTCTTCCATAGAGTGTACATTGTTAATCTCTGATAACCATTCTTTAATGGTTGGGGTGTGTGTAGTTTTCCATGCTCTGGGAATTAGGATTTTTGCTGCATTCAGCATATGTCTCGTCAGAGTTTTTTTAGCATCGTAAAGGTTGTGAACTGATATTCAGTAAGCAGAAAGTTGGGTCAAGAGTAATGTCTGTTTCTGTGATCTTCTTTATTAGTTCACATACTTTTACCCAAAAATCTGAGATCAGTGGACATTGCCACCAGATGTGTAGCATGGATCCGACGTCTATTTTGCATCTCCAGCATAAGTTGGAGGACTGTGGATACCATGAGTGTATTTTATCAGGAGTAGCATACCAATGAGTGAGGATCTTGCAAGAATTCTCTTGAAGTTTGATGCTAATTGAACATTTGTGGTCTAGGATACATGCTTTTTCCCACTGGGAATTTGTGAAGTATTTATCTAGCGCTCTTTCCCACTTTGATTTAAGAGTAAGGTTGTGTTCACTCATATGCGCTTGTAACCAGGAGTAGGCTAGTGAGGTAGTCTTTTTTGTCGTTGTGGCATTCAAACATATGTTTTCCAGTTGTGTGAGTGTCTTAGAAAATAAAGGTTTTGATTTGTGTTTGTTTAGAAAACTATAAAGTTGTAAGTAGGTCCATTGGGGAAAAATCTGGTCTTTGCATGAAGTTTGTAGGTTTTCTCTGGACTTGATTGTTCCTGCTTGCATACAATGTGAGATTTACCAGTTGCCGACTGCTGCACGCCGATGTACGTCGGTACAATGGCACAGGCAGGCATAAGGGCTTACCTGTGAGTCCCTGCCTGCCCGTGGGCGGGGGGTCCGATCGGACCTTCCCGGTGCCTGCGGCGGTCGGATTATTGTCAGGAGTGATCTGAGGTGAGGGGAAGGCCACTGATTCATGGCCACCCCCTCACAATCGTTCCAGGCAAATGAGGAGCTTCCTCGGCTTCTGAACTGTAAACAGAAGTGGAGGAAGTGATGTCATCGCTCCTCGTGAAGCCTTTTGTTCCAAGGAGAGAAGACATCAAGTAAGTGCACCAAACACTACACGTACAGTAGAACACTCTAGGCACACTTTTCACCCCCAATCACCCCCGATCACCCCCCTGTTCTCCCTGCCACAGTGACACCAATAGCAGTTTTTTTTTTCTGATTATTGTATTGGTGTCATTTTGTGACAGTTAAAGGTGGTAGGGCAGTTAGTGTTAGGCCCCTTTAGGTCTAGGGTACCCCCCTAACCCCCCCCTAATAAAGTTTTAATCCTGTGATCACCCCCAGTCGCCAGTGTCACTAAGCAATCGTTTATCTGATCGCTGTATTAGTGTCACAGGTGACACTAGTTAGGGAGGTAAGTATTTAGGTTTGCCGTCAGCATTTTATAGGGACCCCATATACTACCTAGTAAAGGTTTTAACCCCCTGATTCCCCCCTAGTTAACCCTGTCACCAGTGATCACTGTATAACTGTTACAGGTGAAGCTGGTTAGTCAGTTTAATTTTTATAGTTTCAGGGCACCCGCCATTTATTACCTAATAAAGGTTTAACCCCCTAATCGCCCGGTGGTGATATAAGTTATGTTTTAGGGTCAGATAGGGTCTGCGTCACCCCAGGCAGCATCAGGTTAGTGCCAGTACCGCTAACACCCATGCATACACCTCCCTTAGTGGTATAGTATCTGAACGGATCAATATCTGATCCGATCAGATCTATACTAGCGTCCCCAGCAGTTTAGGGTTCCCAAAAATGCAGTGTTAGTGGGATCAGCCCAGATACCTGCTAGCACCTGCGTTTTGCCCCTCCGCCCGGCCCTGCCCACCCAAGTGCAGTATCGATCAATCACTGTCACTTACAAAACACTAAACACGTAACTACAGCATTCGCAGAGTCAGGCCTGATCCCTGCGATCGCTAACAGTTTTTTGGTAGCATTTTGATACAGTCGCTAACAGTCAGGAGCTTTTTTGCTTGTGAGTCTCACTAGTGTACCACTAAATTTAGAGCCCAAAATGGCAAATCAAAGGTACACTAGTGAAGAGGCCTACACGTTCTGAGCATGACAGATAGTGAAGAGGAAGTCACTCATCTGTCAGATTCAGGCTCAGAATACGAACCTGTAGATAGCAGCGGCTCCATGACAGATAGCTCTGACGACAGAGTTGTGGTCCCTGCCAAGGTCAGGCGTACCAGACTCCAATCTTCTTCTTCTGCTGTTGAGGTGCAAGAACCACAGGACTCTCATGGAGCAGAGAAGTACTAGAGCCGCTATTCCTTCTGGTGAACTGGCAAGCACCAGCGGCCTAGTACACCCTGGGCATACATCCAGCACTGCAGTAACACTTGGTGACGTGAAGAGTCCCATACTGTAAGTGCAGTTCAAGCTGGCGAAATGGCAAGCACAAGTAGTGTCCCGCTGCCACCAAGAAGATGAACACAGGCCCGTCGTGCCCATAGTGCCCTTCCTGCTGCATTCGCCAATCCTAATTGGGAACCCACCACTTCTGCAACACCCGTACTTCCCCCATTCACTGGCCAATCCAGCATTCATGTGGAAACAGTTGATTTTACGTCACTTGATTTTTATTCGCTATTTTTCACCAAAGATCTCTATAGATCTATTGTGGACCAAAGCAATTTGTACGCTGGTCAACACATCACCACTATTCCCCAGTCCTCCCTTGCCAGAGATTGGAAACCAATTACGGTTTCCGAATTTAAGATCTTTCTGGGCCTTTCCCTCCTCATGGGCATAACCAAAAAGAGTGAGTTGCGGTCATATTGGTCCACTGACCCAATTCACCATATGCCCGTGTTCTCTGCTTCCATGGCCAGGGCACGATATGAGCAGATTTTGCGGTTCATGCACTTCAACAACAATGAACTCTATCGTTCTCATGGAGACCCTGGATACGAACGGCTCTACAAAATTCGGCCCCTCGTAAACCACTTCAACCAACGTTTTACAGACTTGTTTACTCCCAATCAAGTTGTCTGCGTTGATGAGTTCCTGATTAAGTTTTCTGGCTGCTTGTCATTCAAACAGTACCTTCCCAGCAAGCGTGCCAGATACGGGGTCAAGATGTATAAGCTTTGTGATAGGGCCACAGGCTATACATTTAGTTTTATGGTTTACGAGGGAAGAGATAGGAACGTAGAGCCGACAAACTGCCCTTTGGCTTCCCATAGGAAGTGCTGGCAAGATTGTGTGGGACTTGGTGTCCCCCTTATTCGGAAAGGGGTACCACTTATATGTGGACAATTATTACACGAGCGTGCCACTTTTTAGTCACCTTTTTGATCATCAGATTTGAGCATGTGGCACCGTGTGACCTAATCGCCAGGGCTTTCCCCAGTGGCTTGTAGATTCCTGTTAGGCTGGGGTAGAGAGCCTGCTTGCAGTGTAATAGTTTGCTCACTATGAAGTGGAGGGATAATAAGAATGTTTTCGTTCTTACCTCCCTTCATGCAGATACGACTGTCAAAATTACTACGGCGACTGGTGTTGTGGAGAAACCCCTCTGTGTCCACGAATATAACCAAAATATGGGAGGGGTGGACCTCAACAACCAGTTGTTGGCGCTGTACCTAGTTGCCCGTAAGGCCAGACGCTGGTATAAAAAAGTGTCTGTATACTTATTTCAATTGAATTTGCTGAACGCCCATGTGCTATACAGAGCTTCAGGACGGACTGGTTCCTTCCTTAAATTCCAGTAAGAGATCGCCAGAGCCCTTCTGTTTCCAGACGGTGCTCCACCTCACCTTCCCCAACCAAATGCAGTAAGCCGGCTGCATGAGAGGCATTTTCCTTATGTCCTCCCGAGTACCCCTACCCAATGAGCCCCCCAAAGAAAATGTTGTGTCTGTAGAAAGCGCGGATATAGGCGTGACACTCGCTATTATTGTCCCTCCTGTCCTGACAATCCTGGTCTTTGCATTAGTTGAGTTTTAGCGTAGGGTACAGCATTGCACAGACTAGACACACTTTCACAGGGTCTCCCAAGATGCCATTGCATTTTGAGAGACCCAAACCTGGAACCGGTTACAGTTACAAAAGTTACAGTTATAAAAAAAATGTAAAAAAAAAAATACACAAAAAAATATAAAATAAAAAAAACAAAAATAGTTGTCGTTTTATTGTTCTCTCTCTCTATTCTCTCTCTATTGTTCTGCTCTTTTTTACTGTATTCTATTCTGCAATGTTTTATTGTTATTATGTTTTATCATGTTTGCTTTTCAGGTATGTCATTTTTTTATACTTTACTGTTTACTGTGTTTTATTGTTAACCATTTTTTTGTTTTCAGGTATGCCATTCAGCTGCAGCGCGGATTTATTAATCTTGACAGCAACAGTGTTTGCTCGCACGATACATAAAGCCATGACTCCAGTGCTGTCGGAGGTGATTTCACCAGCACAGTTTAAAAAAAGAGCATATATGCCGAAGCATGGGGGCAGCAGGGGCGGAGGAGCGATTTGCTCCTACCTTTTGGGGTGGATGCCCCCATGTTTCGGCATATATAAATGGTGCATGTATGCCCATCATCACTGTTTTATTGTTAACCATCATTTGCTTAGCGGTTACGCCATTAAGTTGCAGCACGGATTTATTTATCTTGACAGCAACAGCGTTTGCTCCCACGATACATAAAGCCGTGACTCCAGCACTGTCGGAGGTGATTTCACCACCACAGTTAAAAAAAGAGCATATAGGCCGAAGCATGGGGGCAGCAGGGGCGGAGGAGCGATTTGCTCCTAACTTTTGGGGTGGATGCCCCCATGTTTCGGCATATATAAATGGTGCATGTATGCCCATCATTAGAAGTGGGTGGACGAAGGGAGGTATTCTAATATTGGGCATACCCACCGATCAATCTCTTTTTTTCGTTCAGCCCACAAGCTGCATGAAAATAAAGATTACAAAATATGCCCAGCAAGGACCAGCAATGTACTGGTATGTTGCTGAACTTGGAGTGGTTATACCAGAATGATGCCTGCAGGTTTAGGCATCATCTTGGTATCATTCTTTTCAGCCAGCGGTCGGCTTTCAAGTAAAAGCAATCCTAGTGGCCAATTAGCCTGTAGACTGCTTTTACAAGCAGTGGGAGGGAATGTCCCCCCCACCGTCTTCCATGGTTTTCTCTGGCTCTCCTGTCCCAACAGAGAACCCGAGAATGCAGCCAGTGATTCAGCCAGCTGACCATAGAGCTGATCAGAGACCAGAATGGCTCCAATCATCTCTATGGCCTAAGAAACCGGAAGCTACAAGCATTTCATGACTTAGATTTCGCCAGATGTAAACAGCGCCATTGGGAAATTGTGAAAGCATTTTATCACACCGATCTTGGTGTGGTTGGATACTTTGAGGGCAGAGGAGAGATCTAGGGTCTAATAGACCCCAATTTTTTCAAAAAAGAGTACCTGTCACTACCTATTGCTATCATAGGGGATATTTACATTCCCTGAGATAACAATAAAAATGATAAAAAAAATGAAAGTAACAGTTTAAAAATAAGATAAAAAAGTAATAAATAAATAAATAAATAAAGCACCCCTGTCCCCCCCTGCTCTCGCACAAAGGCGAACGCAAGCGTCGGTCTGGCGTCAAATGTAAACAGCAATTGCACCATGTATGTGAGGTATCATAACGAAGGTCAGATCAAGGGAAGTAATTTTAGCAGTAGACCTCCTCTGTAAATATAAAGTGGTAACCTGTAAAGGCTTTTAAAGGCTTTTAAAAATGTATGTAGTTTGTCACAAACTGCACGTTTGTGCACAATTTTAAAGCATGTCATGTTTGGTATCCATGTACTCGGCCTAAGATCATCTTTTTTATTTCATCAAACATTTGGGCAACATAGTGTGTTTTAGTGCATTAAAATTAAAAAAGTGTGTTTTTTCCCAAAAAAATGCGTTTGAAAAATCGCTGCACAAATACTGTGAGAAAAAAAAATGAAACACCCACCATTTTAATCTGTAGGGCCTTTGCTTTAAAAAAATATAATGTTTGTGGGTTCAAAGTAATTTTCTTGCAAAAAAAACATTTTTCATGTAAACAAAAATTGTCATAAAGGGCTTTGTCTTCAAATGGTTAGAAGAGTGGGTGATGTGTGACATAAGCTTCTAAATGTTGTGCATAAAATGCCAGGACAGTTCAAACCCCCCCAAATGACCCCATTTTGGAAAGTAGACACCCCAAGCTATTTTCTGAGAGGCATGTCAAGTCCATGGAATATTTTATATTGTGATACAAGTTGCGGGAAAAAGACAATTTTTTTTTTTTTGCACAAAGTTGTCACTAAATGATATATTGCTCAAACATGCCATGGGCATATGTGAAATTACACCCCAAAATACATTCTGTTGCTTCTTCTGAGTACAGGGATACCACATGTGTGAGACTTTTTGGGAGCCTAGCCGCGTACGGGACCCCGAAAACCAAGCACCACCTTCAGGGTTTCTAAGGTTGTACATTTTTGATTTCACTCCTCACTGCCTATCACAGTTTCGGAGGCCATGGAATGCCCAGATGGCACAACCCCCCCCAAATGACCCCATTTTGGAAAGTAGACACCCCAAGCTATTTGCTGAGAGGTATGGCGAGTATTTTTCAGACTTTGCTTTTTGTCACAAAGTTTTGAAAATTGAAAAAAGAAAAAAAATGTTTTCTTTTTTTTCTTCATTTTCAAAAACAAATGAGAGCTGCAAAATATTCACCATTCCTCAGCAAATAGCTTGGGGTGTCTACTTTCCAAAATGGGTCATTTGGGGGGGGTTGCCATCTTAGCATTTTATGGCCTTCAAAACTGTGATAGGTAGTGAGGAGTGAAATCAAAAATTTACGCCCTTAGAAATCCTGAAGGCGGTGCTTGGTTTTTGGGGCCCCGTACGCGGCTAGGCTCCCAAGAAGTCCCACACATGTGGTATCCCCGTACTCAGGAGAAGCAGCAGAATGTAAAGTGGGGTGCAATTCCACATATGCCCGTGGCATGTTTGAGCAATATATCATTTAGTGACAACTTTGTGCAAAAAAAAAAGTTTGTCATTTTCCCACAACTTGTGGCAAAATAAAAAATATTCCATGGACTCAACATGCCTATCAGCAAATAGCTTGGGGTGTCTACTTTCCAAAATGGGGTCATTTGGGGGGTTTGTGCCATCTTAGCATTTTATGGCCTTCAAAACTGTGATAGGTAGTGAGGAGTGAAATCAAAAATTTACGCCTTTAGAAATCCTGAAGGTGGTGCTTGCTTTCCTGGGCCCCATACACGGCTAGGCTTCCAAGAAGTCCCACACATGTGGTTTCCCTATACTCAGGAGAAGCAGCAGAATGTATTTTGGGGTGCAATTCCACATATGCCCATGGCATGTTTGAGCAATATATCATTTAGTGACAACTGTGTGCAAAAAAAAAAAAAAGTTTGTCATTTTCCCGCAACTTGTGGCAAAATATAAAATATTCCATGGACTTGACATGCCTCTCAGCAAATAGCTTGGGTTGTCTACTTTCCAAAATGGGGTCATTTGGGGGAGTTTTGTGCCATCTTGGCATATTATGGCCTTCAAAACTGTGATAGGTAGTGAGGAGTGAAATCAAAAATTTACTCCCTTAGAAATCCTGAAGGCAGTGATTGGTTTTTGGGGGCCCCGTACGCGGCTAGGCTCCCAAAAAGTCCCACACATGTGGTATTCACGTACTCAGGAGAAGCAGCAAAATGTATTTTGGGGTGAAATTTCACATACAACCATGGCATGTGTGATCAATATATAATTTAGTGATAACTTTTTGTAAAATATAATTATTCAATCACTTGGGACAAAAAAATAAAATACTCAATGGGCTTAACATGCCTCTCAGCAATTTCCTTGGGGTGTCTACTTTCCAAAATGTAACCTAGTTTGTAGACGCTATAACTTTTGCGCAAACTAATAAATATACGCTTATTGACTTTTTTTTTTACCAAAGACATGTGGCTGAATAAATTTTGGCCTAAATGTATGACTAAAATTGAGTTTATTGGGTTTTTTTATAACAAAAAGTTGAAATATCTTTTTTTTTCAAAATTTTCGGTCTTTTTCTGTTTATAGTGCAAAAAATCAAAACTGCAGAGGTGATCAAATACCATCTCAAATACCATCAAAAGAAAGCTCTATTTGTGGGAAAAAAAGGACGCAAATTTAGTTTGGGTACAACATTGCATGACTGCGCAATTAGCAGTTAAAGCGATGCAGTGCCAAATTGTAAAAAGTGCTCTGGTCAGGAAGGGGGTAAAACCTTCCGGGGCTGAAGTGGTTAATAGTGGGGATCCTACAGTAGTAGTGGGGAACCTTTTATAGTGTAAGCCTGGGCTGAATTCTGGATTGTCTGTAATTCTAGTAAGGGGGCCAGGGATTGTGGCTATGTCGTGTATATGTGCGGTTAGGTGAAAGATTTGTAGAGTTGTGCCTATAAACAGATGTTTTTTGATGGAAATTGGGTAAAAAGATCTTTGAACCCATGGTAAAAATCTCAGAGGGAGGGTGGATGACGCATTTTCAATATAGATCCAGTCTTTGTTTTCTGAGTGGCAATGCCAGTCTATTATCCTAGTGATGTGTGTGGCATAATAATATTTATTAATATTTATATTAAACGTCGGGTAAGTCGGACGAGTGATTGCATTGAAATTTATTCTTGGCTTTTTGTGGGTCCATTCAAATCTTCTCTGTATGTATTGGAGGTGTCTGAAAAAGTGGATGGTAGTTTGTTTGGTAAAGCATGCATACAGTACAAAAGTCTTGCGAAGATGATCATCTAACTCTAGCTGCTCCCCCAAACCATGAAAACCCTCCTGTGTGCCACTTTTTCAGATCTGAGGAGATGTTTTTAAGTAGGGGGGAGAAATTTTGGTCGAAAAGATCTTTAGGGTACGGAGTGAGCCATATTCCTAGGTATTTCAGTTTTTTGTCATCCCATTTGAATGGGCAATTTTTTTTGGCTAAGTATAGTTTGTCATTTGGAAGGGAGATGTTTAAGGCCTCTGATTTGTTAAAGAATAGAAGATCATCTGCATAAGTGGCTGTCTTAAATTCTCTGTCTGCTGTTTTAAAACCATGGATAAAGGGGTTTTGATTGATTAATCTGATGAAAGGTTCTAAGGAGATGATAAATAATAATGGAGAGAGGGGGCATCCCTGTCTTGTTCTGTTTTTAATTTTAATGGGGTTAGAAAGGGTGCCATTAATTTTAATTTTTGCTGTCGGGGAGGCATATAAAGTTTGGATCCAAGATAGCATATTTTTTGAAGACCAACATGCTCGCAGGTAGTGAACATATAGTCCCACGCTACTCGATCAAAGGCCTTCTCCGCGTCAGTAGACAGGAGAAGACCCTTGATCTTGCCCATGCGCGTGTTGTGAATTAGGTTGAGGGCTTTGGAGATATTGTCTCTAGGCTCTCTCCCTGGCATGAAGCCTACTTGTTCGGGACTTATTATTTTCAGTAGTAGGGGTCTGAGACGGTTGGCGATTATTTTTGCCAGGAGTTTTAAATCTTCATTAAGTAGAGATATTGGCCTATAACTTGAGCATTCATTCGAATCTTTATTTGCTTTTGGGATCACTGTGATATGTGCTTGTAAAAAGGATTCTGGTATTTTTTGTTGATTGTTTAAGGAGTTGAAGTTTTCAAGGAGGGGGCCTTTTATTTTTTCTGTAAAAAGTTTGTAATACTGGGAAGTCAGGCTATCTGGACCAGCGCTTTTCCCAGGTTTGAGATCTTTGATGGCCTGTATTTCAAATTCTTGAATTGGCAATTCTAATTTGTGGATTTCCTCTGTGGATAGAGTTGGGAGGGTACTTTTTTTAAGGAAGTCCTTAATAATGTGATTTCTATTTGCTAGTAGGTGTTTAGGTTTATGAGTTGGGGGAAGGTTGTAGAGTTTTAAGTAGTAGTCATAAAATTGGTTTGTAATCTTGTCTGTTGAGTGTTCTAGTGTGTTGTTCCCTGAACGTATGCTAATTATATTTTCTAGGACTTTAGTGTCCTTTAGGGCTCTCGCTAAGTATTTCCCACTTTTGTTTCCATGTTCATAATAAAGTCGTTTTTTGAGAAAAATTAGGCGCCTTGCCTTGTTCTCTAAAATTTCTTGCAGTTCCTTTCTTGCTTCTAGTAAAGCAGAGGCTGTTGCAATAGAAAGTCTTTTTTTGTAGCGATTCTAAGTGGGAAATAGTCGCAGAGAGGGCTGATATTTTTTGTTCAGAATCCCTTTTTAGGCGAGCACCCCATTTAATGAAATTACCTCTTATTACACATTTGTGTGCCTCCCATGTTATCATTGGAGATGTTTCTTTGTTGCTGTTTAGCTCAAAATAAGTTTTAATAGAATCTGAGATGTGTGATAACATCCGGTTTTAATAGAAGTGAGGGGTTTAATCTCCAGGTGCATGTTCTCTTTTGGTTGTCAGGTTGTGTGAGTGTGATGGCGATGGGGCAGTGATCAGAAACTGATTGAAACCCAATTTTTGCCTCAGTTAGTAAAGTGAGGTCTCTTTGTGTTATGAATAGATAGTCTATTCTTGTGTATTTATCATGTGGGATCGAGTAGAAAGTAAAATCTTTCTCTGAGGGATTTAAAAGTCTCCATATGTCCATTAACAACATAGAATTTAGCATGGACTTAATGCATTTTAGGATTTTGTATATGATTGAGGTTTGACCATTAGAGGTATCCTGGAGTGGGTTCAATGGTATATTGACGTCCCCTTCTAGTATTACCATTCCAGCTGAAAATTTCACTTTGTTTTTTACCCACTGGCAAAAAGAGACGTGAGCTTTATTTGGGAAATAGACATTTGCGAGAGTCGTTAATTGTCCATTTAAGGTGCCCTTTAAAAAAAGGTACCTACCGTCCCGATCAGGAAGCTTTTCCTTGACTGAGAAATTTGAGTTTTTGCTAAGCAATATTGCAACACGTTTTGTCTTTGCCAGTGGGTTAGATGCATAGAATGCTTTTGTGAAATAGTTGTTGAGTAAATTTTGAACTTTGTCTTTTTTAAAGTGAGTTTCCTGTAGGAAAACTATTTTCAGCTTGGCTTTAGAGAGTTCCCTTAATAAGGAGGTCCTTTTTTCCAGGATGTTTAGTCCTTTACTGTTGTGTGAGATTAGTGTGGGCTTCCATTAAAATCAATTAAATCATTCTGTCTGGCCTTATTTAGAATTTCTTCTTTTAAGGGGAAGCTGGATAAGCAGCAAATGATATCCCGGGAGGAGCATTGTCAGGGGCCTTGGGTCTTAGGGCTCTGTGAGCTCTTTCAAAGTGAATTGGCATGTAAATGTCCCTTTCAAGCACACTGTTAAAGATCTTTTGCAGTGCTGGTTTGATCTGTTCCTGTGAGATACTTTCAGGCAGACCTCTAATTCTTACGTTGTTTCTCCTTCCCCTATTGTCCAAATCTTCTAAGTGTCTATTAACGCTGATAAGGTGGTTGGAGTGTGTCTCAGAAATAGATTCTAGTCTGCTAATGGCTTTGTCCCTCTTTTTCCCTGCCTTGTCTTGAGATGCCATGTGCTCAGACATCTGCCTGATCTCTGTTTTAAGTTCAGTTATAGCTGAGGTTACTGATTTTTTAATATCAGCAGTGATCTCTGTAATTACTGCTAGTGTTAGGGGTGAGTCTGTGTGCGGTGGGTCTCTTACCCATTCGTCTGAAGCCACTATTGACCCCTCGTTGCTGTCCTCTTCATGTCTGAACGCCTCCATTTTGTCCTCCATGCTGTTCTTCCGAAATGCAGAACGCAGAGCGAATATGTCTGGGATATACCGGTTGTTTGCTGCCTCGGTAGATTGCTTGTTCTTGGCTTGAGGTGTTCCTCTAGTCGGTTTGCCCATTGCTTGGTAAGAAAGACCGTTTTGATGAGCCGTGGAGCTGTGGAAGTTCGAGAGCTCTCCTAGATTGCTGCCATTCGCGCCGCTCTTCAAGCCACACCCCCTCATTTTTTAACCTTTCAGATGCTTCTGCAGTGTCCCTGATGAAGCAGTTTTGGACTGTAAAACACGTCAGCAGAGACAAGCAGGATTCGTCTTTGCTGACGATTCACCGACTAGTCTATTTATCCATTTGTACAATTTTTAATCTTATATGCATATAATTTTCATGTGATACTTATGTTATACTCCACTGTTTCTTTTAAAGGCTGTCTCTGTGATTTTAACCAGATTTTATGTAAGTGCTTTTACCTTATTTCACAATAAAATACAAAACGGATTCACACTATGGAGGAAATTCCTTTTATTTCTGGGTCCCCTTGGTATGCTGTCTGAGGTCCGCTGCAAGAGAGTTCCTGTCTACCCCTTCCTGGCGAGGAGGTCCATAGAGTTGTGTCCCCTGTGTGGATATCCATAGATAAGCTATTATCCAGCTTACCTCTGGTAAGCGTATATCTTATAAGGTGGAGGATTTCTCACTGGGTGCTGAGTGTAACCGTTTGATCACCCTTTATCAAGCTCTGACTTCAGAGACTCACTTTTCTTTTTTGAACATTTTCACCAATCCTTTGGACATATTCTTGGCAGTTGACACATATATTTCAATGTCATCATCTGTGTCATATTCGGTTCACCTATTTTCATTCATTCACCTTTGAATAATTGACTTATTGCTTTTTTATTAATTACCTAATCATACAAGGTGTTCAATAGGTATTCTAGCGCAGTCTTTTTTTGATTTCTTTTATAATAAATCTTTGTTTTATTTAAGCATGTCATCAGTATCAGTACAATGTCTTTAAAGTCCCCTATTGTTTTGAAAGAAATATCCTTGTTGGTTGTTTTGATGTTTGCTGTGTGTTATTAATTTGCTTTTATTTTATTTTAGGGTGAGTGCTGCACAACGGTGGAGGGGAAGCGAAGTTGTGTGATGTTGAGGTGGAGGAAAAGAGCTTGAGGGAAAGTTTGTGTTGTAGAGACAGTGGTGCTGTGCAATTATTATTATCATTATTATGATTATTATTATGAGTGGTGTTATTAATATTATACATTGATATTGTAAGAAAATTAGGGGAGATTACACAAATAATAATATAGACATCAATAAATATTATTAATCCATGCCCACTTCTCACTGTTCTTTTTAGGGGTAGGTAAGCAATGAAACACACAACACAAACTGTAGGCGAAAAAGATTATTTTGTACCCAGAATTAAAATGAACAGCTCAGTCTCCAATCAGAAAGTATGGATTTGTGTAATATTTAATTAAGCATTCAAAGTGCAGGTACAGTATTATAACAGTATCAGGAAAACATGCCACCAATACTACAGAACAGATTCTAAATAACACATATCACAGACAAATATCCACAGAGATACTTAAAGTGACAACCAAAATCTAAGCTAAAAGATCTCTGCAGATGTGAAATGCAATCAAAGAATGAAATGGTGTTTGGGTGGAAAGCTATGAAAGGACTGGCCATAATATAAAGGGTTATGGACATAACGTATCAGAAAAATGTTCATGTAGTTAAAGCTATGGTCTTTTTTTAGTGGTAACATGCAGCTCTGACTGGTAAACTGAAAGGAAGGCTGTGTCCTGCAGATTTAATGCTTTTGAATTGCAGTCCTGGAAAAACTGCTGAGAATTCCCCGGACTTCAAGAAGATCAAACCTGTCAATAATACAGGAAATAAAATAAGGCTGTCCGGTAGAAGGCTTGGTAGTTAGGATTAAACTCAAGTATTCAAATACTTAGGATTCATTAGGCAAGGCTTCGATGCTGGAGTAGATTAAAGAAAGAATAAAGTCAGTGGCAGCGGCAAATATTGATATAAATAGATAATATTTCTTAAGAAATGAGCGTGAAATCCTAGGAACTGAGAAGAAGGTGATGACAGACAAATATAGCAAGTATGGCATTTGCTGGGAGCGCGTAAAGGATGTGACTGAACAACTATACACAATATAGGCAATTACTAGGTAGAAAACATAAAACTTAGCTTAGCAATTCATCCCTCAAAATTTTCTTTTAACATGGGATGCCACTCTTTGGCATCTCAGATGATTGCAACACAATGGAGCAAAGTTCAAAATTCACCTCTAGCTATAAAATGACAAAGAAGTAGTAAGAACAGCAAACAATATACTATATAAGGCACAAAAGTGACAAAATATCTAAAATAGAACTGTCTCTAGACATGTACAGTATCTCACAAAAGTGAGTACACCCCTCACATTTTTGTAAATATTTTATTATATCTTTTCATGTGACAACACTGAAGAAATGACATGTTGCTACATTGTAAAATAGTGAGTATACAGCTTGTATAACAGTGTAAATTTGCTGTCCCCTCAAAATAACTCAACACACAGCCTTTAATGTTTAAACCGCTGGCAGCAAAAGTGAGTACTCCGCTAAGTGAAAATGTCCAAATTGGGCCCAATTAGCCATTTTCCCTCCCCGGTGTCATGTGACTTGTTAGTGTTACAAGGTCTCAGGTGTGAATGGGGAGCAGGTGTGTTAAATTTGGTGTTATCGCGCTCACTCTCTCATACTGATCACTGTAAGTTCAACATGGCACTCATGGCAAAGAACTCTCTGAGGATCTGAAAAAAAAAATTGTTGCTCTACATAAAAATGGCCTATGCTATAAGAAGATTGCAAGACCCTGAAACTGAGCTGCAGCAAAAACCATACAGCTATTTAACAGGACAGGTTCCACTCAGAACAGCCATAGTCGACCAAATAAGTTGAGTGCACGTGCTCAGCGTCATAGCCAGAGGTATAGATGTATGAGTGTTGCCAGCATTGCTGCAGAAGTTGAAGGGGTGGGGGGTCAGCCTGTCGGTGCTCAGACCATATGCCGCACACTGCATCAAATTGGTCTGCATGGCTGTCGTCCCAGAAGGAAGCCTCTTCTAAAGAAGAAAGCCGCAAACAGTTTTCTGAAGACAAGCAGACTAAGGATATGGATTACTGGAACCATAACATGTGGTCTAATGAGACCAAGATAAACTTATTTGGTTCAGATGGTGTCAAGCGTGTGTGGCGGCAACCATGTTAGGAGTACAAAGACAAGTGTGTCTTGCCTATAGCCAAACATGGTGGTGGGAGTGTCATGGTCTGGGGCTGCATGAGTGCTGTCGGCACTGGAGTGCTACAGTTCATTGAGGTAACCATGAATGCCAACATGTACAGTGACATACTAAAGCAGAGCATGATCCCCTCCCTTCGGAGATGGGCAGTATTCCAACATGATAATGACGCCAAACACACCTCCAAGACAACCACTGCTTTGATAAAGAAGCTGAGGGTAAGGGTGATGGACTGGCCAAGCATATCTCCAGACCTAAACCCCATTAAGCATCTGTGAGGCATCCTCAAACAGAAGGTGGAGGAGCGCAAGGTCTCTAACATTGACCAGCTCTGTGATGTCTTCATGGAGGAGTGGAAGAGGACTCCAGTGGCAACCTGTGAAGCTCTGGTGAACTCCATGCCCAGGAGGGTTAAGGCAGTGCTGGAAAATAATGGTGGCCACACAAAATATTGACACTTTGGGCCCAATTTGGACATTTTCACTTAGGGGTGTATTCACATTTGTTGCCAGCGGTTTAGACAATAAAGGCTGTGTGTTGAGTTATTTTGAGGGGACAGCAAGTTTACACTGTTATACAAGCTGTACACTCACTATTTTACATTGTAGCAAAGTGTGATTTCTTCAGTGTTGTCACATGAAAAGATATAATGAAATATTTACAAAAATGTGAGGGGTTTACTCACTTTTGTGAGATACTGTAACACTGGAAAATATAACCACTGGAAATTGTGTCAAGGATTAACATACTGTATATGCATACATTCCTTAAATGTTTTTATGTAATAATAGCATGCTTTTGCATTTACAAAACTGCAAAGCATTAGTATTCAAAAAAGAAAATAAACTGGTCAATTGGGAAGAATTGTATCTGTAAGGATACTATATACAGCCTCTGGGGTTGATTTACTAACGATGTGTGAAATTTCATGTGAAATCCAAAGAGATAAAACCACTGGGTTGCATATCATACAGAACAAAGGATAACCGTCACCACAAACAGCCAACAGTGACAGGTTCTCTTTGATGCTTAAGAGCAGTATAACTATACAAGTTATGGTGAGAAGGGATTACAGTGATCAAAAAGTCCTCACGCTAAGTGGTGTGTTAGCACTGTAATTTCCGTAATGACCAGGTTTTCAAATGGGAAAGCCAACTTGGCAAAATGGATACCATCTCAACATACTCCACCGCAGAGAAAACAGTGAGGGTTCACTCACAGCAGATAAACAAACAACCTGGGCCAAATATCCAGAATACAGGACACTAGGACCCCAGAGAAGGAAATGGAAACATGACCCCAAGACACCAGGTTTATGACGAGAGATATGCTAATCACTATCCGCATATTTCCCATCGAGCTGACAAAAGACCCCAGCATAATGACCGGACACCACAAAATGGTGGAAGAAAACCATACTATTGGAAGAACAATAGGAAGCAATAGGAAGAATGGAAATAATTGGTACAAACTGCCCTATGACCAGAGAGATTACAGAAGACCACCACAAGAATATAGAGATCATAGGAGACAGGGCACCACCATATGAACAATATGGGCCACGAGGTAGGAGCCCTGCCCAGGAATACAGATACGGTGAAAGAAGAGGTCCACAACAGAGAAACCATCGCCAGAACGAACGTAGTCCAATACCCACCCACAACTACTATGCCCCACTAATGAATCAAGATGAGGAAGAGAGACACGGCAGACAATACTCTTCACAATACGAGGGCCCGGATTACACTAGGTCTTTTTTAGACAGGGGCAGGGAGAATCATCCACCAAGAAATCTAGACGAGACGAGAAACTCCAGAAAAAGCCCAGAAAGAAGAGAGGATGGAGTTCCGGCAAGAGAGAGCAAAAGAAAAGGGAATAAAAGGGGAGGGCATTTTTTTTTTTTTTTGATGGCTGAGTTTTAGTTTAAATCATTTTTATTAGAGTTGTTGCATAGCATACAGGAAATTGCATACATTTCTAATGAAGTAAGAAAGTATACACAGAAAGTATCTTACATATGTGAGCATCAATTATAAGTCAAACTGAGTATTATATTTACAGTCCTGTCACTATCAAATTAACTCACTACTGCTATATGAGGCTCAGTTATGTCCTGTAGTCAAGCTGAACTCAGTAGTGTAGTAAACTTCTCTGTGCAAAGTAATAAAAAGAAAAAATTTTGATGAATTAATATAAAGAAAACAATGAACAAAGTATGATCAGTCCTGTATGTCAGGGAGCTATACAGGTGCTCAAGGATCAGAGAATAACCCCATGAGGGTAATATGACAATTAAGGAACCTTCTGCGATTTCCATCAGAGACCGCAAGAGACAAAGATGTACATTCGAGTCAGTGGGTCTGTATTTACTGTACGGAATTATCCGAGGGATCCCATCTGTGCGGGAGGAAAGGTAGATGTGGGGATTAGTCTCTGGGGGATGAATGCCAGATGACCCAGGGAACCCTCACACCCCCCCCTTTGGGATCTTCCTGTAGGTGTGTTTAGGCTCTACCCTGAATCAGCCGACTTCCCCAGGAGCGTTATGAACTGACTGGAAGGGCTATAAAAGCGGAGCCCTCCACTTCCAGTCCACAACTGCAATAACTAGTGAACTTCTAGTGAGGGGAAGAAGGGGTCCCTTGGATAATCTGGTTAACACTCTCTAAAGAATTCCCCACTGGTTGTGTATATATCATAATGTACCTGATAAATAGAAGGATCTGAGTCATCCCATAAAGAAAAGATAAGAAACGTGTGAAAGGGGGAGAGAAAAGAGGAAGAAGGTAGGGTGAGTTTCAGTTAAAAACAGAAACTAGACTTGCGTCAGGTTCAAAACCCGGCATGAGAGTTATGTTGCAGAACGTGGCCCAGGGTTCCTAGACAGTAATAAACTTCCCAATTTTGTCATTCAGCTTCGCTACTATTTGTTCCTGGGACATAATCCAGGACACCTTTCTCCTGCAATGCTGGAAGGAAACCGTGGGTCTCTTCCAAGCTTTTGCTATGGTGATTTTCGCACCAAATAAAATAAAGTATGATAGTACCTGTAGGTGCTTAGGTATATTGGGTATATTGTGGTTAAATAAAGCAATGTGTGGGTTATTAGTTTACCAATTGTACGGAAGATTTTCTTCCAAAAGGTTCTGATGCGTGGACAAGTCCACCAGGAATGTAGCATTGTACCCTCAAGTCCACATCCCCTAAAGCAGAGAGGTGAAGTCCCAGGGTATATCAATTCCAATCTGGATGAGACATAGTACCACCTGGTCAGGACCTTTAGACTGGCCTCTATAAGGGAGATGTTACAAATGCCTCTATAGGAGCGTGTCCAGGATCGGAACCAGTCTGTTGTCCGCCACATTTCGCCCGTGTCCTCTTCCCAGGTCTTTGCGTAGGACGGCTTATCCAGGTTTGTCTGTAGTGCAGTATAAATCAAAGAGATTCCTCCCTTTTGTTCCGAAAGGTTAGAGCATCAATGTTCATAGGGGGTTATTGAGGGAGGTTCAGGTTTGGTGGTCGGAATAGAATGTAAGAAGTGGGAGATTTGTGTAAATCTGAACTGTTCCGTGTTGGGCATTTCTAGTTTACGCTTACAATAAGGCAGGGTAAGAGGGCCAGCTGGGGAAAGGAAATGTCCTATCCGGTAAAGGCCTTTGTCAGTCCACCATCGGAATGCTTGGATGTTTATTCCCGGTGGAAATTTAGCATTATGGAACATGTGGGATAAAGGTTTGAGCGGCGATATAAGGGAGGGGTGTTTGAATAATTTAGTGGATGTTGCAATAGAGTGAGAAAGTGTGGGGGCCATTATGGCAGGTCTTTGTTTAGGGTCACACCAAAGGAGAAAATTGATGGTATTGAGGGGTGTAGCCCACCTTTCCATTGAGAGCCACTCGGGCTCTGGGCCCTTAGTGAAAATGATTGAGATTTGCGATAATTGCGCCGCCTGAAAGTAGCCCCAGAGGTCTGGAAGGCCTAAGCCTCCCTGTGATTTAAGGCGGTGAAGTATTTTAGATGGGCATCTATAAGCCTTATTGCCCCAGAAAAAGCGTGTAATCTCTGATTGGAATTTGCGAAGAAAATTCCTCGGAAGCGGGATTGGTAAAGAGCGGAACAGGTATAAAAGACGAGGAAGGAGAGTCATCTTTACAGCATGTACTTTTCCCAGCCAGGACAGACCACATCTCGACCACTGTTGGAGATCCCCCCTGCACCTGGAGATCATGGGGGGGGATATTTAGCTTTGAAGAGGTTATTTATATCTGGGGTTAAATAAATCCCTAGGTAGGGGATAGTCGTGGGGGCCCAGGAAAACTCAAAGTTGTTAGTTAGTTGTGTCACTGTGTCAGGAGGAACAGTGATGTTTAAGGCAATTGATTTAGTCATGTTGACCTTTAAGCCAGAGATTTTGCTGAATGAGTTCAGAACCCTGTAAATAATCGGAGTGGTTATTAGAGGTGAGGTTATATATAGCAAGAGATCGTCCGCATAAAGTGCGCATTTGTGCTCCTGGTCCCCACACACCACACCCCTGATATCGGGATTTGTTCTGATTGCTATGGCCAAAGTTTCTATGGCCATCGCAAAGAGAAGGGGTGAGAGGGGGCAGCCCTGCCTGGTGCCCCTCCCAATTGTAAAGGAGGCTGAATATCTTCCCATTAACCTCACCTGGGCAGATGGATTGGAGTACACAGAGTTGATTATGTTTAGGAAATAGGTGCCGAAGTTCCATCTTCTGAGGATCTCTGAAAGATAGTTCCATTCTATTCTGAATCGAACGCCTTGTGGAGGTCGATAGAAAGAATAAAACCCGATTGGGGGGGGCCTCCGTCCCAGCTAGATTTAAGGAGGGAGATAAAGTCTATTGTCCTTCTAATCTGATCCGGGCCTTGCCTCCCAAGTATAAAACCTACCTGATCTCTATGGCTATATGAGGGGATAAAACTTGCTAATCTATTGGCTAATATCTTGGTCATAATCTTGATGTCGTTGTTAATTAAGGATATAGGCCTATAATTTCCAACTTCGCTCGTGTCTTTCCCCGGTTTGGGAATCACTGAAATATATGCTGCATTTAAGTCTGCCCCCAATGGGGAACCGTTCCTGAGAAAATTGAAAAACTTTGTGAGATGTGGGGCCAATGTTTCCCCAAATTTTTTATAATACCCGGTGGAGAACCTGTCAGGTCCAGGAGAGGAGCCAACTTTCAAGGATTTAATTGTGTCAAGAACCTCTGTGACCGAGATGGGCTTTCAAGTAGGTCCCTATGATCTGAGGTCAAGGAAGGTAAAGGCAAGGAGTCAAGGAAATCTCCTTGTGATTGACCTGAAGGGTGATGTTGAGATCTATATAGTTCCGAATAGAACTGATGGAAGGCTTCCATAATCTTGGTAGGATTCTGGGTCAGGTCACCTGAGTTTAACTTAATTTTGGGGAATGCCAGTTAGCGAGGTTTAGGACTAAGTTTTACCTCTAATTTCGAGCCTATCTTATCCCTCTGGGAGTAGAAACGCGCCCCAGACCACCTGAGATGCTTTTCAGCCGCTGTCGTTAGGTTCAGGTTGAGAAGGGCCCGGGCCCTATCCAAGTGAGCAAGAGATTCCGAAGTGGGATTTAGTTTGTGGGTTTTTGCGAGAGATCGGAAGTTTGCTGTTAATTTGATCGTGTCACTTTTGTATTCCACTTTTAGTGTAGCCGCTAATTGCATTAGTTTCCCCCTGATCACCGCTTTATGAGCAGTCCAAACTGTGGACGGTGAGACGTCAGGCGTGGTGTTTAGGCTAAAGTATTCCTTAATAAATTTCTCTATGATAGTAGCCTGTATGGGATCGTTAAGAATGGATTCCAGCAGTCGCCAACAATTGTGCTCCCTATGTCCTGATGATTTGTGGAGGATCAGAGTGACCATTGAGTGGTCTGATAGAGGGAGTCCATAATCCGTGACCGTACGATCAAAGGGATCATTGTGGCATGTGTAAAGATGTGGTCTATCCTGGCATAGGAGTTATGGGGTGCTGAGAAATGCGTATAATCCTTAGAGCGAGGGTTAGGTTCCCTCCAGGCATCTACCAATCCCGCCTCATGTAGTAACTTAGCTACTTTAATGCTCTGTCTAGAAGGGCATTTGGATTTCTGTATCCCAGCTCCAGACTTGTCCAAGGAGAAGTCAAAAGCTATATTGGAATCCCCACCGATAATAGTTGTGCCCTTAAGGTGAGGGCGGAGTTTGTGTAGTATGGATTCAAAAAAAGCCCTTTGACCTTTATTAGGAGAGTAATAGGATACAAAGGTGTATTGTTCACCATCTATGTTCCTCGAAACTAGTATAAAGCGTTCCAGATGGTCTATAATCGCCTGAGGTTGAGAGAGATTGATATGTTTGGCAAAACATATTGCCACCCCTTTTGTTTTGTTGGGTGCGGATGATATGAAGAATTGGGGAAAGTTGTGATGGAGAAATGTGGGTTGGTATGAAATGGGAAAATGGGTCTCTTGTAAAAAGAGAATGTCCGTGTGCATAGAATGATAGAGTTCCTTCCTTTGACGGGGGAGTTCAGTCCCTGTGTATTATGCGATAAAATTTAAAGGGTGGGAGGGACTTTAGGGGGGTCAGTCATAATTTGAGTGTTGCAAGATCATGCTTATGAGAAAGGTCTTACCTGTACGTGTGGAGGAGAGTGCCTCAAAGATCTCTAGGAATAAGCTTGCGGGGAGCAAAAGACCTGGGAGGAGAGGCCAGAAGCAAATGCGAACCTGGAAGAGCTCATGTGATGAGAGGGAGAGAAAGAAAGGAGAGAGGTAAGAGAAAGTATTAGAGGGAGTAGGCAAGTTACTGAAATCTGATCCATTAAACTGTCATACATGTAACAAGAACAGAAAGCAATAATACAGGGGTCCCCAGACCCCTCCCTTACCCCAGGGTAAGATGAACTGGCCATACCTTATCCTTTTACCTGAGAGGGCCGGTGTCCAATCAGAAGAACTACTGGACTAGAAGCCAAATGCACAATCAGTGCCTCTGGTTTCAACTGGAGGTGCACTAAGTCCACCACGGCCCTGCCACCTGTAAAACCATATAACTAGTGAGAATAAAACATGCTAACATTTCTTCAATTAAAATAAGAGAAAAGAAAAGAAAAACAGAGCAACCCTAGAATATAATGACTTTGTGTGATATAAGATTGCACTGCACCGCCCGGGCCAATAGCTTCAGTAGCGGAGCAGTGGAATCTAATTAGGGAGGTCAGCAGGCCCATTCGGTCACTAAAATGTGGTCAAGAATATTGAAAATACCAAGGTAAAAACAACCTCAGGATCAACCAGTGAGAGGAGGGTCCAACAAGTACCAGAACCTAAAAATACCTATCTTTTCTGAATACTGTCCAGATTTAAATATATATAAGTTGAGAAGCCCCTTCCCGCCCCTACCCCAACCCTGTTATCTCACAGGGTCAGCTGTTGCTAAGCCTGTGACAACCGAGATGGGAGGCATGGAGACTGCTGTAAAGGAATGAGGCCAGACCGTCATGTGGCTTCGTAGCATGGGGCACAAAAGTAAATCCTGGGGAGGTCACCGCTGAATCAAAGATGTCCAAGGGGGTCCCTTGATCCCTGATCCAAAAAGAGGACAGCACATCACGGGGGAAGATTTTCCTTAGAGCATTTGGAACTCAGTTTAAGCCAGGTGGGTTGCAGCGGGCTTGCTGGTGGAGGCCTTTTTGTGGATGAAGAGGAGCTCCTGTTGGTCTGTGAGGAAGAAGGGTCCTGGGAGATCAAACCCAGTTGCAGGAGCAGACGTTCTCCCTCAGCAAACGAAGAGAAGCCATCATTTTTGTTCCTGTAGGAAAAGTTTAATCGAAGGGGGAAGGACCAACGATATGTGATCTCTTTCTCCAGCAACATTTGAAATAGCGGTTTGAGAGAGCGCCTTTTTTGCACTGTGTATGGCGACAGATCTGCAAAGATTTGGATCCTGTGTCCCATCAATTTGAGATTTTCTGAGCCCCTAGATCTTCTCATCACCTCCTCCTTTATGGAGAAGAAATGGGGTTTCTGGGAAGGCCGTCTGATCGGGGGGGTTAAAGGGTTCTGTGAGCTCTGTCTAACTCCTGTTGTTGTTCTGTGATATCTGGTATGAGGTTCCGTAAAAGGGTCTTCACAGCAGCATGAACATACTTTTCCGATTCAGAGAGCCCTCGAACGCGGAAGTTATAGCGTCTCAATCTATTTTTGAGGTCATCGATCTTTGCAAATGCTGTTTCAAGCTGGTCTTGCATGTCTTGAATCCTTGCTGAGTTTTGATTAAGTGCGAGTTACCACTTGATCAGCTTTCTTTTCTAATAAATCCATCCTCATCCCTATTTGCTGCAGGTCAGCATGGATGGATGAGGTAATTTGTGCTGCATTTTGGGCCAAGCTCTTGGAGAGGAGCTGGGAGAAGGCCTCCATCATGGAGGGGAAATCTGATGGCACAGGGATGTCAGAGTGGGCCTCTGTTACAGACAGTAGCATTCCTGTATGAGGGTCCATCATAGGTGTGGAAGGAAGGCACAAGCCCATCCTGCCCAAGAGGGACCTCGTGGATGAGGGGGAAGTAGCCAGGGGCAGGGGCGGAAAGTCTGTACCTGGAGACTGTGGTGGCTGTGAATGCTGTGAGTCCTGGTCAGTTATAGAGTGCTCCATCTCATCCGTGTTGTGCGGGCTTCGTGGAGCCGCTGCCATCTTGGCATAGCTGACCTGAATGCCTGTAGCGGTCATCTGGCTCGTCAGGTTCCTGCGGACGTTCGCTGTTGTCTAGGCAGTGTTCCTGGGGGTTTCCCCATTCATGTGGCCCGGTGAGGAGCTCGGGGGGTTGCTCTGATTGCTCCAGTGGCTATCACAGTGCCGTGGTTGAGCGGAGCTCTAACAGCCTGCGGCCATTTTAGGAGCTGCTGCGCATGCGCCTGGGGGAGGGCATTTTTAACTTAAGTGGTCAACTACTCACACACAAAGAGTTTGCGTTTCTGGACAAAGGTCTGAAGTACGCACCCACTAAGAATCTTGATAAATTCCAGACCTACACATACATTGGTATCCAGAAATTTTTGAGAAAATTGAACATCCAAAAATACATTGCGGGAAACCCTTTTAGACACAAACATACAGATGCCGGTAATGATGGAATTTTACACAGTACACTGAGGAACAAATCATTTTTTAACCCACCTATTAAAGATAATAAATATATTGAGGTTTTTAAAAGAGTGGTTTTAGAAGATATTAAGGATCTTAAAATAAAGAAGAAGGAAGAACCCAGTTATATAAAAAGTGGCATTTGGAAATTGATGAAAAGGAGGGACCTTGTCATCCAACCAGCGGACAAGGGAGATTGGATTGTGGTCCTCTCGAAGGAACAATACCATGATACCATGATGAATATGCTGGGAGATGATAACACTTATATTAAGCTATTGAGTAATCCCATGTTCAAGTGCAGGAATGCACTCGAACACAGGGCCGATCCCAGATGGGGTGCACGGGTTGCAGTGCAGCCGGGCACCAGAGAGGTGGGGGCGCTGAAGCGCCAGAGTGCTCCCCTCCCTCCTCCTCCTCCTCTCTGTGTCCAGAGGCGGCTCCTTCCGCAGGTCACAGCCACCGCTGTAGTTTTCGAGGCTCAAGCGGCAGCCCATCCCCCTCCCTCCTCCTGTCAGAGAAGGAGAGCAGCCTTGGAGATCAGAGTGGCTGGTCTCTGTCTGGAGAGAGACCAGCCGTTGCCACGCAGTAACATCGCTGGGGGGCGGTCCGTGCCTGACGTGACGTGTTCTCCTCCTCTGTCTTCCCCTCCCACCCAAGCCTGTCTCCATCTGCTCTGCACCCGGGCGGCGTGGCTGCACATTGTCATCTCCTCTCCAGCTGCCGCCCGGGTGTTTTTATGTACGCTAATGGGGGGTCTCTACTAATAGAGGGGGCTCTGTCCTAAGGGGGTCTGTACTAATGGAGGGGGGAGTTTGTCTTGGGGGGGCCTGTACTAATGGAGGGGGGGTTCCTGGGGGGTCTGTACTAGTGGAGAGGAGGGGGGGCGGTTTGTCCTGGGGTCTGTACTAATGGAGGGGGGTTGTCCTGGGGGGTCTGTACTAATGGAGGGGGGGTTGTCCTGGGGGGTCTGTACTAATGGAGGGGGGTTTCCTGGGGGGGTCTGTACTAATGGAGGGTGGGCGGTTTGTCCTGGGGAGTCTGTACTAATGGAGGTGGGCTTTGTCCTAGGGGGTCTGTACTAATGGAGGGGGGTCTGTACTAATGGAGGGGGGGTTTGTCCTGGGGGGTCTGTACTAATGGAGGGGGTTTGTCCTGGGGAGTCTGTACTAATGGAGGGGGCTTTGTTCTGGGGGTCTGTACTACTGGAAGGGGGATCTGTCCTAAGGGGGTCTGTACTAATGGAGGGGGGGTTTGTCCCGGGGGTCTGTACTAATGGAGGGGGGGTTGTCCTGGGGGGTCTGTACTAATGGAGGGGGGGTGGTTTGTCCTAGGGGTCTGTACTAATGGAGGGGTTTGTCCTGGGGGTCTGTACTAATGGAGAGGGGGGCAGTTTGTCCTGGGGGGTCTGTACTAATGGAGGGGGGTTTGTCCTGGGGGTTTGTACTAATGGAGGGTGGGCGGTTTGTCCTGGGGGTCTGTACTAATGGAGGGGGGTTTGTCCTGGGGGGTCTGTACTAATGGAGGGGGGTTTGTCCTGGGGAAGTCTGTACTAATGGAGGGGGGTTTGTCCTGGGGGGGTCTGTACTAATGGAGGGGGGGTTGTCCTGGGGGGGTCTGTACTAATGGAGGGGGGTTTGTCCTGGGGGGTCTGTACTAATGGAGGGGGTTTGTCCTGGGGGGTTTGTACTAATGGAGGGGGGGCTTTGTCCTGGGGCTCTGTACTAATAGAGGGGGGTCTGTCCTAAGGGGGTCTGTACTAATGGAGGGGGGTTTGTCCTGGGGGGTCTGTACTAATGGAGGGGGGGTTGTCCTGTGGGGGTCTGTAATAATGGAGGGTGGGCGGTTTGTCCTGGGGGGTCTGTACTAAAGGAGGGGGTTTGTCCTGGGGGGTCTGTACTAATGGAGGGGGGTTGTCCTGGGGGGTCTGTACTAATGGAGGGGGGTTTGTCCTGGGGGGTCTGTACTAAAGAAGAGGGGGGCAGTTTGTCCTGGGGGTCTTTACTAATGGAGGGGGTTTGTCCTGGGGGGGTTGTACTAATGGAGAGGGGGCAGTTTGTCCTGGGGGGTCTGTACTAATGGAGGGTGGGCGGTTTGTCCTGGGGTATGTACTAATGGAGGGAGGTTTGTCCTGGGGGGTCTGTACTAATGGAGGGGGGCTTTGTCCTGGGGGTCTGTACTAATGGAGGGGGGTTGTCCTGGGGGTCTGTACTAATGGAGGGGGGTTTGTCCTGGGAGGGTCTGTACTAATGGAGGGTGGGCGGTTTGTCCTGGGGGGTCTGTACTAATGGAGGGGGTTTGTCCTGGGGGAGTCTGTACTAATGGAGGGGGGCTTTGTCCTGGGGGGTCTGTACTAATGAAGGGGGTTTGTCCTGGGGGTCTGTACTAAAAGAGGGGGGGCTTTGTCCTGGGGGGTCTGTACTAATGGAGGGGGGTTTGTCCTCGGGGGTCTGTACTAATGGAGGGGGGGTTGTTCTGGGGGGTCTGTACTAATGAAGGGGGTTTGTCCTGGGGGTCCTTACTAATGGAGGGGGTTTGTCCTGGGGAGTCTGTACTAATGTAGGGGGGTTTGTCCTGGAGGGTCTGTACTAATTGAGGGGGGTTTTGTCCTGGGGGTCTGTACTAATGGAGGGGGGTTTGTCCTGGTGGGGGTCTGTACTAATGGAGGGGGGTGGTTTGTTCTGAGGGGGTCTATACCCAGGAAAGTACACCCAGGACTCCAGAGGGAGAGGGCAGTGCTGAGAGAACACCATCAGAGAGAGAACCCCGCTGCCCTGCACCACCAGAGGGAAAGCCACACAGCCTAGTGCCATCCCCGGCGGAGAAAGGAATGGAGTCATTGCAGGAATACAGATCTGGGTGCTACCCAGCGGAGTCGCCATGGGCAATTCAGAGTGAGCAGACTCCTGATCAGAGAAACCATTGCTGTATCGCTGGGTCAGGTGAGAGGGCCGATCGGCCATTATCTACTAACGTCCATAGGAACTGCAGTCTCTGACCATCTCCTGTATTATGTCTGCGGTCTCTGACCATCTCCTGTATCATGTCTACAGTCTCTGACCATCTCCTGTATTATGTCTGCAGTCTCTGACCCACTCTTGTATCATGTCTGCAGTCTCTGACCATCTCCTGTATTATGTCTGCAGTCTCCGACCATCTCCTGTATCATGTCTACAGTCTCTGACTGTCTCTTGTATCATGTCTACAGTCTCTGAGCTTCTCCTATATTATGTCTGCAGTCTCTGACCGTCTCTTGTATCATGTCTGCAGTCTCTGACCATCTCCTGTATTATGTCTGCAGTCTCTGACCATCTCCTGTATCATGTCTACAGTCTCTGACTGTCTTTTGTATCATGTCTACAGTCTCTGACCATCTACTGTATTATGTCTGCAGTCTCTGACCATCTCTTGTACCATGTCTGCAGTCTCTGACCGTAATATGTCTGGGGGCTCTTTCTAACAGAAGCCTTCTCTGTGTGCATCAGAGAGACTAGCCTCCAGGTCTCATTAGTGTACTTTCTTTCTGTATTTTCTTTATTGTTAAGAGATCATGGGAGGATCCCAAGGTAACGAAGACTTCTAAGGGGAGCATCTCTGTGTTTGAGTCGTTGCCATAGAAACATTTGTAAAGGGGAGGAGTTGGTACGATGACCACGCCCCTTTTGTGGGGACGCCAGAAATATTTCTGCACCCAGGCGTCTGTGACCCTAGGATCGGCCCTGCTCGAACAAGTTGTACATCTAGGGGTAAAGAAAAATATACTTATAAAAAAGAAGCCAGATTTTTAATACCAGACTCCTGCCGTACACCTATTATATATTCATTACCAAAAATACACAAGAACAAAACAAATCCACCACTGAGGCCAATATTGAATGGCATAGATTCACTTACGTCCAGAATGGCCAATACATAGACGTCTTCCTGCAACCAGCTGTCCAAAGCACAAAAGCTTACCTGAGGGATACTAAACAAATATTACAGATTATAGAGAATATCCCGGAAGAGGAAGGACCATGGATCATGGCTACTACAGATGTTTCATCTTTATACGCAATAATACTCCACCATCAAGCGTGAAAAGTTGCAAAATGGGGCTTGAGGACATACACCAAGCTAACCTGTATGCAGAGAAAGTTTCTAATTAAATGTCTTGACTTCTGTTTAAAGAATAATTACTTCTGGTATAACAAAAGCTACTATCATCAACAGACTGGAGTAGCAATGGGAGCCAAGTTTGCCCCGAGTGTAGCAGGCCTATTCATGGCCCAGTAGGAGGAAGAAAATGTTTTTAACAATAGACCTGGTGAATTGGTGATATATAAAAGATACATTAATGATGTTTTCATATTATGGAAAGGAGACCTTGATCAGCTAACCCTATTCTTTGAAAGACTAAATATGAACAATAGGAACATAAAATTGTCCTGGGACATCAGTGAGAAAAAAGTAATTTTTCTGGATTTGGAGATTATACAAGAAAGCTCTAAACTCAGGTCACAAACGCACTTTAAAAACATTGACAGGAACAGTTATCTCCCAATAGAGAGCTGTCACCACAAAAATTGGCTCTTTAATGTCCCGAAAGGACAACTTATGCGGCTAAGACGCAACTTCACTAATTTAAATACTTTTTTAGACCAGGCAGAGAAGATAGGACACAGATTCACTATGAAAGGCTACGACCATCTGTTTATTAAAAAGAAGATAGTAGAGGTGACAGAAATGAACCGTAATGAATTAATTGAAGACAAGACTAAACAGGAGCCACCAATGGTGGTAGCACCTATAATTCTGGACTTTAGTGTACAGCACAAATAAATAGAAAGGATCATTAAACATCATTAGCATATACTTCTGGTGGATAAACAACTGCAAGACACTTTACCCATGAATCCTAGATTTATATACAAAAGAGCACCAACCATCCGGGATAAAGTGATGAAGAATGTAATAGATCCACCTAAGAGGACCTGTACTTTTTTTTACTGGAAAAGGCTTCTATCCCTGTAAGAGATGCTATGCATGTTTAAGAACTAGACATCTGAATGAAAAGAAATTCCATTTTACATCCACAAGTACAGGAGAGGTAAAAAATTTCATTTGCTGCAACACAGAGGGGGCCGTTTAAGCCCTTGAGTGCAGTTGCGGCCTACAATACATTGGCCGCACCAAAAGACCCCTAAAAGTGCGGATTAAGGAGCACGTTCAAGGGGGCGTGTCCGGATGTAAGCCGAGGAGGACGTGTCCCTGTAGAGCTCCGTCCATCCTGAAAAAAATCCTTCGCCATCCTCTGCATAGAAAGGTCCAGTGAGCACACACAGCTGCCCTGCCTGTCCCAGTCTGACTCCTGCAGTGGTATCGCCCTTCATTTTGGAGTCCGGCGGCCCGGTTGTGTGGATACACGGCCTCCGGCCTTCCACCCCTGAGCAGAGACCCGCCGCCATCTTGAGGCCTACAAAGCCTCCTGAAGCCTCTGCGCTCGGGTGCCGTGATCCGCGGAACGAGCGATCGCCCCACGCCAGCGCATCCAAGGCAGCTTACGATCGGCGGCCAGCTCCAGAGGTGCCCGAGGGACCCCACACATCCAGCCGCTCACACCCGCGGACCGCCGCCATCTTGAGGCCTACAAAGCCTCCTGAAGCCTCCGCGCTCGGGTGCCGCGATCCGCGGAGCGAGCGATCGCCCCACGCCAGCGCATCCACGGCAGCTTACCGATCGGCGGCCTGCTCCAGAGGTGCCTGAGGGACCCCACACATCCAGCCACACACACCCGCGGACCGCCACCATCTTGCGGCCTACGAGGCCTGCACTGTTCTCCTCAGCCAGGTACTGTGACTAGTGGAGGGGCGGCCGGTATACACCACCCCCCTTTGTGACAACTTCTCTGGGGGGACAGGTGGTGACTGCTTCATCTGGGGACTTTGGGCCAGCACCATTAGGCATCAGTGGGAGAACTCAGTATTGCACCAGCCACAGATGTTTATTGCCCCTGCATGACAGTCCCTCTCACTGCTACTGCAGGCTCTTAAAGGGAACAAACCATCCATCCTGAATTTCTACTCTGCGTAACTCCAGATTGCTTGCTCATGCCATCAAAGAGCAAAACAGCGACTAAAAAGGTGCCAGCACAGCCTGCCCAGCCCGCCCAGTGTCCCAGTGCCATTTTGGATCAATTTAAATGCTTTTAGTGGACATGGAACAGGCAGCGATTCCAACGGCCTCTACATCTCCTCAAGCACCTGCACCAGTAAGTGATACCACTGTCATACTTGCAGCCATAGAACAGAGCAGAACCTCCTTACTGGTCCGCATTGACCATTTGGCTGCGGAATGTAACCTCATCAGGGCAGACCTGGACAAATTCAGGGGCAGACTTTCTGAGACTGAGTCGCGAATTTCCGCCACAGAGGACCTCACTACCCGCCATGATGATGCCATCCACGCATTGCAGCGCACTGTCCAATCCCTGGTGGCTAAATCGGACGACGCCGAAAATCGTCTTCGGAGAAATAATGTGAGGGTCCTGGGTCTCCCGGAGGGGGCGGAGGGGGACCATCCAGCTGAATTCGCGGAAGCATTCTTTAAGAAACTTCTTAACTTGACTGAGGTCACCCCGACTTATGTGGTAGAAAGGGCCCATAGAGTCCCGACGGGCCGGAGCATCCCTGGAGCTCCCCCAAGGCCTTTCTTGGTGAGATTCCTCAATTTTAGAGACCATGACCGCATCCTCCATGAGGCCCGTAAACATCCCACCCTTCCTTTTGAGCACACAGTGGTGCACCTCTATCCTGACTTCTCTGCAGACCTACAAAGACGTCGCAAAACTTTCACCGATATTAGAAGACGACTTCGGGAACGTGATATTAAATATTCAATGCTCTACCCAAGCCGCTTACGAGTTCAGCATGGTGGTTCGGTGAAGTTTTTTGACTCCCCCGACGAGGCCAACACCTGGTTACTGTCATTACAGTAATTTTTGAGCCTTCTCTCCAGTCTGCAATCCTGGCTGCTGTTCCTGTCCCAAGGCTCATCTGTTCTAGTTCTGTGGTGGTTTGATTAATCTAGCATATTACTCACTATCACTAGTTCATATTGTTCTGGGGTTTTTTGTAGCGTGCAGGACTTCTCCAACCTGGCCTCTGTTTGCGCCATGTATCCCCTCTTCCTTTCTTTTTTTTTTTTTTCCTGGGAACGTTTACCATTCATGGGGGTAGGGAAGGGGCGCTAGCCAACAACGTATCCATGTGAACAACTGACGGATATCCTTGCGGAGCCATGGAGCCCTACAGATACAGACACCGTCTTCAGAAAGATGGACCTTAGAACAGGTTTTTTGTGGTTTTTTTTGCATTTTTTTATTTTAATTTTTTCTATGGTCATGCCTTCCAGGACTTTTTTTGGACAAGTTTTGGGAAAAAGCTGCGTGTACTTTTTGTTTCGGTTTGCTACACAGCAGCAGGGAGTTAATGGGGTTTTGGGATGTTTCTACCTAGCAGGTGCAGCCTTTCACTGTAGTCCCTTCGTTATGCAAATGATGTGGTACACACATGATTTGCATAATCTACTTTGTTTTTTCTCTTTGATACAGGTACACTATATAATATATGTTGAGTTAAAATGTGAATATGGTAGGATCAAAGGTTAATGTGATATCTTGGAACGTCCAAGGCCTAAACAACAAATTTCGCAGAGCCTTAATGTTTCAATATTTAAAGACGATCACACCGCACGTGGTGTTTTTACAGGAGACACATCTGGATGGGAGCAGGGTACTGGCATTGCGTAGAGCCTGGATACAGAGGGCGATGCACGCAACATACTCCACCTATGCTAGGGGAGTGTCAATCCTGATTAGCAAGGCGGTACTCTGCACCATACACCATGTCATCTCAGACGCGGGCGGCAGGTTCCTGATAGTTATAGCTGACATTAGTACATGCAAGATGGTCTTAGTTAATGTCTATATACCTCCTCCTTTTCAGGTACAGATTCTTTATGATCTCCTTGGTAAATTAGCCCCTTACATGCATCTTCCTCTTATTATAGCAGGAGATTTCAATGCCATACTCTCTGCCGCTCTAGACTCATCGAATGTAGCTAGGGTGGCGTCTGCCGACCTTTCTGCCTGGGCGGCTGTGGCCTCCCTGACAGAATTATGGCGATGGAAAAACCCCACCACCAAAAGCTATTCACACTTATCAAAATCACACAGGTCCTCCTCGAGAATAGATTTGGCATTCGCTAACGCGCCAATGTTACAATTAGTGGGAGGAGCTAGTTACCTAGCTGGGGGCATTTCAGATCACACACCACTATCGGTGCATATAAGTATTCCCTCGGCTCTTAGGGGGGGGGGCATGGAGGTTAAACCCTGGCTGGTTGGAGGTGGAAGAGGTGTCCTCCTATGTGACGCCACATTTCACTGACTACTGGAAAGATAATATAGGCTCGGCAGACCCCACCACAGTATGGGATGCGTTCAAGGCTTGTATGCGTGGACATTATATCTCGGCCATTAAGCAGGCCCGCAGGTCTCACAATAAAAAAGAACAGGAATTGCAGGAAAAAGAAAGGGTCTGTGAACTTGCTCACGCAAATGATCAGTCTGATTTAACATATGAAGAGCTACTAGAGGCAAGGCGCGTGCTGGCACTTCACTTTACCGAATTAACACATACATCCAGGGCAAAAAGAGCTGAATCCATTTTTGAGCAGGGAGATAAGAATGGAAAGTTGTTGGCAATGTTAGTGGCAGAACAGAGGATACAAACAAACATACCATGTATTAAAAACGACCGGGGAGACATTCTCACAAACCCAACTGATATTATGGATACGTTTGTGGAGTACTACAAGGCCTTGTATGCTCCTATACCAGTCTATGATAATCATGAATTGGATGCATTATTGACGTCACTGAATGTGCCGGTACTGACTGAGACGGATAGGGATGTTTTGGAAGCTGACATAACTGACAAAGAAAATGAAACGGCTATCAGGGCCTTCCCTCCTCATAAATCACCCGGACCAGATGGTTTTTGTATTGAGTGGTATAGACTACATATAGAGGACATGGTTCCCAGACTGAGAGCTCTGTTTCATCATTGTCTTAAACATAAATGCCTCCCAGACTCATTCTTAGAAGCACAGGTGATTCTATTGCCAAAACCAGGCAAGGACCTTTTGACTTGCTCCTCCTACAGACCCATAGCACTATTAAATCAGGATTTAAAAATTCTAACAAAGGTCTTAGCTACAAGACTGTCCCAAGTTATTACTACCTTAGTAGACATAGACCAGACGGGTTTCATGCCTCAAAAATCGACAGACACTAACTTACGCAGACTGTTTACTCATTTGCAGATTGATCATGACAAGTCAGGAACTAGGGTGGTAGTGTCCCTCGACATGGCCAAAGCTTTTGACTCTGTGGACTGGAAATATATGCTGGCGGTACTGCGCTACATGGGGTTTGGGGACGTGTTCATGACCTGGATCTCATTATTGTATAGCAATCCCAAAGCGGTCATAAAGCTGGGCACCTCGGTCTCCTCCCAATTTACAGTGGGTAGAGGCACACGCCAGGGGTGCCCGTTGTCACCATCTCTATTCGCCCTAGCGATAGAACCTTTGGCCATAGCACTGAGGAGATCCCCTGACGTGGGAGCATTGGAAGTAGGAGGTATACGGGAATGCATTGCACTCTATGCAGATGACATGCTACTTTTCCTATAAGACGCAGGGCTGTCGCTAGAGGCAGTGTTTGAAATACTGGATAAATTTGCCATCTTTTCGGGACTGCAGGTTAACTGGGAGAAGTCCAGTGCAATGGCTATTGACGCAGACACCCAGGCCTCGGCAACCAAACGGGTTCCCATTTCATGGGTAACGGAGTTTAAGTACCTGGGCATATGTATATCGCCCAGGGTTGGTGATTTTATGTCCATAAATTTACTCCCTGCATTGGTCAAGGTCAAATCGCAGCTTGATGCCTGGAAACATCTCCCATTGTCCCTAATTGGTAGGGTCAACCTACTTAAAATGAAGATTCTCCCAGTTTTCTTGTACTTCCTGCAGAACACACCAATTTGGATCCCCTGTTCTTTTTTTAGGAGGGTAAACAGCTTATTTAGCTCCTTCATATGGGCCACTGCACACCCCAGAATTGGTCTCCGTACTTTACAGGAGCCATGGGGTCAAGGTGGACTAGCGATGCCAGATCTTTTCAAATACTTTATAGTGAGACAGATGGTGATTGCCAGACGCTGGTTGATGAGGGACAATGGGGACTCAGCAACAGTATTAGAGGCAGCTCTCATGGGATCGTATGAGAGCCTATCCTATTTAGTTTACAGGGGACCCCAAGCCTCCCCATCCCTGACTGCCTCAATGCGTGTCACTGTCCGCGCATGGGACAGGGCACGAGTTTTGATGAAAGTCAAAGATGGGAGCTGGTCACAGAACACCCCCCTATGGTTCAACCCTAGACTAACACACTTTGGTGCGATCCCTGACCCGGTGATTTGGGCCAGGGTTGGCATTAAACAACTGAAGCACATAGTGGGGGGGGGGAATTACTCACATTTGACCAACTTAAAGATAAATATAATCTTCCTAACTGGTATCTATTTAGATACCTCCAGTTGAGACATGCTTTTCTTACTCAGTTCAGTTCTGACACACTAGAGCTGGGCACATCCCCATTGGAGAACATGCTCGGGGCTGAGGACCTACAAAAACCGCTATCAACAGTCTACAAAGAACTATTTGTGGAAAGACCCAAAATGCTTAATAAATGTAAAGACACATGGAGTGCATTAGTAACAGATTTTGGGGGGGGAGATTGGGACGATATGTGGGATCACCCGTTCCGGACTCTGGTGTCGGCCAGGGATAGGCTCATTCAATTTAAAATACTCCACAGGGTGTATTATACTCCTGCAAGGATAGCCGGGATATATGGTACAGGTGCAACAGAATGCTGGCGATGCACGGTTAGCCATGCTGATTTTGACCACATATTTTGGCAGTGTCAGCCGATAAGGGAGTTCTGGAAGGGGGTATCACGCACTATACAGAAGGTACTTTCGGTACCGATTCCTGTTACGGTCGCAGTCTGTTTGCTTGGTCTAGTGGAGGAGTTGGCGCCCCGGAGGGCGCAAAGAACTATGATTTCTCTCTCCCTTTTTTATGCACGTAAAGCTATTTTATTGTGTTGGAAAAAACCTGAACCGCCCACAGTGTCTTATTGGAAAGGCATAATCAATAAAGCATTACCTTTTTACAAAGCAACATACTTAAGCAGGGGTTGTCCAAAAAAATTCGAAAAAGTATGGCAATGTTGGCTGGATAACAAGGACACTTTGAATTGATCTGCTACGGTGGGGGAGTGCTTCAGCAAGCACTCTAAGTATTGGGTAAAATGATGATGTAATCCTGATTAGATAATTATTTGACTGTGTGAGGATTGGGTGTACCATTGATCTCTAGCAAACGAAATATTTTATGAGTATGGAATGTGATTTAGCCATAGTGAAAGCAATATTCAAAGGCTGTGCAAGAGATTCAGCAATAGTGAAAGGCTGAACAAGGGTAAGGGTTAGGGGGGAGGGAAGGGAGGGAGAGGGGGGGAATTGTGGTACACGTTGTACTGTACTGTATGAGCTGTTAAAATGTTAATAAACAAAAATTTTCAAAAAAAAAAGGAGCACGTTCAAAATATTATAAATGGATACAATAAACATAGTGTATCCAAACACTTCCTGTTATGCCACAATAAGGACCCCACTCACCTGAAATTTTGGGAAATAGAACCATAAACTAGACACTGGCAGGGGGGCACAGCCAGTTGGAATCCAAATGGATATTCACATTAGATACATTCTCGCCCAGGGGCTTGAATATTGAATTCAACCCCAACTGTTTGCTTAGTGATTTTTAAATACTTGTTAAGATCCTTTCAATTTTTTTTTTTTTTGCAATCTGCTCCTCAGTGTTCTATCCGCACACATTTTATTTGAATACCCCCCTTCCTTTACCTTTATTTATATGCACTTTACATGTGCTCTCTAGTAATTTATATGTACTCTTGCCAATTTCTACCATTTTATGACAGATTGTTTTTAATTTTATTGTCATATGATGGTCCCTTTATTTATATATCTGCGTTTGATGCTCACGTCAGTGCCGAGGTCTATCCCATCCGTTTGGTTTTGACAGTGGTTTTAATTAATTAATAAATACTTTTTTAATATATTTTTTTAATATTTTATTGTTATATAATTTTGTTTTTCCCATGGCCTTTGTTTATGTACAATTCTATTTGGGAGTGCTTGATGTGTAGCTCATGATGAAATTTTTATTACCTATCTCCTGTTGCTTTGCTGATATTCTGATACTATCTCTACGTCCTGGCCGTGCCCATATTTTGATAGCATTTGGCTTACGGCATTCAGCACTGATCATATCTCCATTTACGGCCGTGCTATATAGGGGTTGATAACCAAGAAAATGGCCCGCGCCCACGAACCTTCGGGAAAGTGGCCGCTATGTTATTACCCCATTGAACTACAAGAAAATGGCCGCCCATTAGAAACAATGCTAGAACTATTTAAAGACATCAAGTGTTCCTCCCTTTATCCCCTGATGAAGTCACATGGTTTGTGACATCACTTGTAGGGACGGGACAGGCACTCTATGCTGACGTAGGCTTACGAGCTTGCCGCTCATTGGAGACAAGTCGTTCTTGCACTGCTGTATATGTGAGTACCCTATGCTGTTTTAATAAAATGTACTATGTTCAAACAATACTACACTAGCCGGTTTCCATTTACTCCTCCTGCACCCACTGAGGGACCAAGATCTCTAGAGAATGGATTCAAGTCCAGGAATATAAGGAGAGGAAGCTATTACCAGCACCTATTTTTATGCCTTTACCTCATTACCTTAACCACTTGAGCCCCGGACCATTATGCTGCCTAAGGACCAGAGGTCTTTTTCCAATTTGGCACTGCGTCGCTTTAACTGCTAATTGCGCGGTCATGCAATGCTGTACCCAAACGAAATTTGCGTCCTTTTCTTCCCACAAATAGAGCTTTCTTTTGATGGTATTTGATCACCTCTGCAGTTTTTATTTTTTGCGCTATAAACGGAAAAAGACCGAAAATTTTGAAAAAAAATGATATTTTCTACTTTTTGTTATAAAAAAAATCCAATAAACTAAATTTTAGTCATACATTTAGGCCAAAATGTATTCGACCACATGTCTTTGGTAAAAAAAATGTCAATAAGCATATATTTATTGGTTTGCGCAAAAGTTATAGCGTCTACAAACTAGGGTACATTTTCTGTAATTTACACAGCTTTTAGTTTATGACTGCCTATGTCATTTCTTGAGGTGCTAAAATGGCAGGGCAGTACAAAACCCCCCCAAATGACCCCATTTTGGAAAGTAGACACCCCAAGGAAATTGCTGAGAGGCATGTTGAACCCATTGAATATTTATTTTTTTTGTCCCAAGTGATTGAATAATGACAAAAAAAAAAATATTTACAAAAAGTTGTCACTTAATGATATATTGCTCACACAGGCCATGGGCCTATGTGGAATTGCACCCCAAAATACATTCAGCTGCTTCTCCTGAGTATGGGGATACCACATGTGTGGGACTTTTTGGGAGCTTAGCCGCGTACGGGGCCCCGAAAACCAAGCACCGCCTTCAGGATTTCTAAGGGTGTCAATTTTTGATTTCACTCTTCACTGCCTATCACAGTTTCGGAGGCCATGGAATGCCCAGGTGGCACAAAACCCCCCCAAATGACCCCATTTTGGAAAGTAGACACCCCAAGCTATTTGCTGAGAGGCATATTGAGTCCATGGAATATTTTATATTTTGACACAAGTTGCGGGAAAGTGACCCTTTTTTTTTTTTTTTTTTGCACAAAGTTGTCACTAAATGATATATTGCTCACACAGGCCATGGGCATATGTGGAATTGCACCCCAAAATACATTTAGCTGCTTCTCCTGAGTATGGGATACCACATGTGTGGGACTTTTTGGGAGCCAACCGCGTACGGGGCCCCGAAAACCAAGCACCGCCTTCAGGATTTCTAAGGGTGAAAATTTTTGATTTCACTCTTCACTGCCTATCACAGTTTCGGAGGCCATGGAATGCCCAGGTGGCACAAAACCCCCCCAAATGACCCCATTTTGGAAAGTAGACACCCCAAGCTATTTGCTGAGAGGCATGGTGAGTATTTTGCAGCTCTCATTTGTTTTTGAAAATAAAGAAAGACAAGAAAAAAGTTTTTTTTTTTTCTTTTTTCAATTTTCAAAACTTTGTGACAAAAAGTGAGGTCTGCAAAATACTCACTATACCTCTCAGCAAATAGCTTTGGGTGTCTACTTTCCAAAATGGGGTCATTTGGGGGGGGGTTTGTGCCACCTGGGCTTTCCATGGCCTCCGAAACTGTGATAGGCAGTGAAGAGTGAAATCAAAAATTCACGCCCTTAGAAAGCCTGAAGGCGGTGCTTGGTTTTCGGGGTCCCGTACGCGGCTTGGCTCCCAAAAAGTCTCACACATGTGGTATCCCCGTACTCAGGAGAAGCAGCAGAATGTATTTTGGGGTGTAATTCCACATATTCCCATGGCATGTTTGAGCAATATATCATTTAGTGACAACTTTGTGCAAAAAAAAAAAAATTTGTCTCTTTCCCGCAACTTGTGTCGCAATATAAAATATTCCATGGACTCGACATGCCTCTCAGCAAATAGCTTGGGGTGTCTACTTTCCAAAATGGGGTCATTTGGGGGGGTTTTGAACTGTCCTGGCATTTTATGCACAACATTTAGAAGCTTATGTCACACATCACCCACGCTTCTAACCACTTGAAGACAAAGCCCTTTCTGACACTCATTGTTTACATGAAAAAGTTTTTTTTTTTTGCAAAAAAATTACTTTGAACTCCCAAACATTATATATTTTTTTAAAGCAAATGCCTTACAGATTAAAATGGTGGGTGTTTCATTTTTTTTTTTCACACAGTATTTGCGCAGCGATTTTTCAAACGCATTTTTTGGGGAAAAAACACACTTTTTTAAATTTTAATGCACTAAAACACACTATATTGCCCAAATGTTTGATGAAATAAAAAAGATGATCTTAGGCCGAGTACATGGATACCAAACATGACATGCTTTAAAATTGCGCACAAACGTGCAGTGGCAACAAAATAAATACATTTTTAAAAGCCTTTAAAAGCCTTTACAGGTTACCACTTTAGATTTACAGAGGAGGTCTACTGCAAAAATTACTGCCCTCGATCTGACCTTCGCGGCGATACCTCACATGCATGGTGCAATTGCTGTTTACGTTTGACGACAGACCGCCGCTTGCGTTCGCCTAAGCGCGAGAGCAGGGGGCGACAGGGGTGCTTTTTTTTTTTTTTTTTTCTTTATTATTTTTTTTGCTTTTTTATCTTATTTTTAAACTGTTCCTTTCATTTTTTTTTTTTTTTTTTTTAATCATTTTTATTGTTATCTCGGGGAATGTAAATATCCCCTCTGATAGCAATAGGTAGTGACAGGTACTCTTTTTTGAAAAAATTGGGGTCTATTAGACCCTAGATCTCTCCTCTGCCCTCAAAGCATCTGATGACACCAAGATCGGTGTGATAAAATGCTTCCCCAATTTCCCAATGGCGCTATTTACAGCCGGCGAAATCTAAGTCATAAAATGCTCGTAGCTTCCGGTTTCTTAGGCCATAGAGATGTTTGGAGCCACTCTGGTCTCTGATCAGCTCTATGGTCAGCTGGCTGAATCACCGGCTGCATTCTCAGGTTCCCTGTTGAGACAGGAGAGGCAGAGAAAAACACGGAAGACGGTGGGGGGGGCTTTCCCTCCCACGGCTTGTAAAAGCAGTCTAGAGGCTAATTAGCCACTAGGATTGCTTTTACATGAAAGCCGACCGCTGGCTGAAAAGAATGATACCAAGATGATACCTAAACCTGCAGGCATCATTCTGGTATAACCATTCAAAGTCGTGAATGGCGTACCTGAAGACAAAAAAATGGTTAACAATAAAGCACAGTAAACGGTAAAGTATAAAAAATTGCATACCTGAAAAGCAAACATGATAAAACATAATAACAATAAAACATTGCAGAATAGAATACAGTAAAAAAGAGCAGAACAAGAGAGAGAGAATAGAGAGAGAGAGAACAATAAAACGACAACTATTTTTTTTTATTTTATATATTTTTTTTTTTTTTTACACTTTTTTTGTAACTAACTTTTATAACTGTAACCGGTTCCAGGTTCGGGTCTCTCAAAATGCGATGGCATCTTGGGAGACCCTGTGAAAGTGTGCCTAGTCTGTGCAATGCTGTACCCTACGCTAATACTCAACTAATGAATGGTAGCGTTCAAAACATTCACCAATGCAAAGACCAGGATTGTCAGGACAGGAGGGACAATAATAGAGGGTGTCACGCCTATATTCGCGCTTGCTGCAGACACAACATCTTTTTTGGGGGTTCGTTGGGTAGGGGTACTCGGGAGGACATAAAGAAAATGCCTCTCATGCAGCCGACTGCATTTGGTTGGGGATGTGAATGGGGGAAGTACGGGCGCTGCAGAAGCGGTGGGTTCCCAATTAGGATTGGCGAATGCAGCAGGAAGGGTATTATGGGCACGACGGGCCTGTGTTTGTCTTCTTGGTGGCAGCGGGACACTACTTGTGCTTGCCACCTCACCAGCTTGAACTGCACTTATGGGACTCGCCACGTCACCAAGTGTTACTGCAGTGCTGGTTTGACTATGACCGGGGTGTACTAGGCCGCTGGCGCTTGCCAGTTCAATAAAAAGCTACCAAAAAAACTGTTAGCGATCGCAGGGATCAGGCCTGACTCTGCGAACGCTGCAGTTATGCGTTAAGTGTTTTGTAAGTGACAGTGATCGATCGATACTGCACTTGGGTGGGCTGGGCCGGGCGGAGGGGCAAAATGCAGGTGCTAGCAGGTATCTGGGCTGATCCCGCTAACACTGCGTTTTTGGGAACCCTAAACTGCTGGGGACGCCAGTATAGATCTGATCGGATCAGATATTGATCCGTTCAGATACTATACCACTAAGGGAGGTGTACGGTGCGTGCATGGGTGTTAGCGGTACTGGCGCTAATCTGACGCTGCTTGGGGCTGGTGCTTGCCAGTTCACCAAAATACTACCAAAAAAACTGTTAGCGATCGCAGGGATCAGGCCTGACTCTGCGAACGCTGCAGTTATGCATTTAGTGTTTTGTAAGTGTCAGTGATCGATCGATACTGCACTTGGGTGGGCTGGGCTGGGCCGGGCGGAGGGGCAAAACGCAGGTGCTAGCAGGTATCTGGGCTGATCCCGCTAACACTGCGTTTTTGGGAACCCTAAACTGCTGGGGACGCCAGTATAGATCTGATGGGATCAGATATTGATCCGATCAGATACTATACCACTAAGGGAGCTGTACGGTGCGTGTGTGGGTGTTAGCGCTACTGGTGCTAACCTGACACTGCCTGGGGCTGGTGCTTGCCAGTTCACCAAAATGCTACCAAAAAAACTGTTAGCGATCGCAGGGATCAGGCCTGACTCTGCGAACGCTGCAGTTATGCGTTTAGTGTTTTGTAAGTGACAGTGATCGATCGATACTGCACTTGGGCTGGGCCGGGCGGAGGGGCAAAACGCAGGTGCTAGCAGGTATCTGGGCTGATCCCGCTAACACTGCGTTTTTGGGAACCCTAAACTGCTGGGGACGCTAGTATAGATCTGATCGGATCAGATATTGATCCGTACAGATACTATACCACTAAGGGAGGCGTATGCTGCGTGCGTGGGTGTTAGCGGTACTGGCGCTAATCTGACGCTGCCTGGGGCGACGCATATCACCGCCGGGCGATCAGGGGGCTAAACCTTTATTCGGTAATAAACGGCGGGTGCCCTGACACTATAAAAAATAAACAAACTAACCAGCGTCACCCGTAACAGTTATACGGTGATCAGTGGTGAAAGGGTTAACTAGGGGGCAATCAAGGGGTTAAAACATTTATTCGGTAGTATATGGGGGTCCCTGTCGCTATAAAACGCTGACGGCGAACCTAAATATTAGGTCCCTAACTAGCGTCACCAGCGACACTAATACAGCGATCAGAAAAATGATCGCCTAGCGACACTGGTGACAGGGGGTGATCAAGGGGTTAAAATTTTATTAGGGGGGGTTAGGGGGGTATCCTAGACCTACAGGGGGGTAATACTAACTGTCCCAACACTGTAACTGTCACAAACTGACACCAATGCAGTAATCAGAAAAAAAAAAAAAAAAAAAACTGCTGGTGTCAGTTTGTGACGGGGGGGGGGTGATTGGGGGGGGATCGGGGGGCGATCGGGGGGGGGAATCGGGGTGTTTAGTGTGCCTGGCATGTTCTACTGTGTGTGTAGTGTTTGTGCACTCACATACCTGTCTTCTCTCCTCGGGCCGGAACGGAAATTACCGAGCCGAGGAGAAATGACATAATTTCCTTTGCTGCTGTTTAGCATACAGCAGCAAAGGAATGATGTGATTGGCCGGCGGCGATCGCGAGGGGGGGGCCACGAACGGATGGCCTCCCCCTCATCTCTGATCGCCGCTGGACAAAAGACGACCGCCTCGGGCACCGGGGGGGGGTCCGATCGGACCCCCCACCCGCGGAAGGCAAATCACGTATATGTACGTGATTTTGCCTGTCCGTGCCACCTTGCCGACGTAAATTGGCGTGAGGCGGTCGTCAAGTGGTTAAGGTAAGGGGCCATTGCTTATCAGTGTGTGATCTTTGCACGAAGAGGAGCCACCACCTCTCCTTTATTCAAGCACCCCACTTTAATATCTGCACATCAGAATGTTTATTCGCGAAGGAATACTTCCACTAGACTGTATTCACCACCTATTGCATTTTTGCACACCATAGAATGATTGGAAATTTTGTCACATACAAATTTTTTCTTAGCAGGCATTCTTTCATTGTGGTGCATTCGTTGTGTGTATGTTACGCACCGTATCGCATTGTTTATAATTTTTTTTGCACCTTGCACAGGAAGTTCATTCTTAGCAGAGTCTTGCACGTTTGATTGTACTGCACAGTACTTTTAGTCCTGTATGTTATATTCAGCACACTTTATAGTGTCATTTTTGCATCTATCTATCTATCTATCTATCTATCTATCTATCTATCTATCTATCTATCTATCTATCTATCTATCTATCTATCTATATACAGTGGGGCAAAAAAGTATTTAGTCAGCCACCAACTGTGCAAGTTCTCCCACTTAAAAAGATGAGAGAGGCCTGTAATTCTCATCATAGGTATACCTCAACTATGAGAGACAAAATGTGGAAACAAATCCAAACAATCACATTGTCTGATTTTTGAAAGAATATATTTGCAAATTATGGTGGAAAATAAGTATTTGGTCACCTACAAACAAGCAAGATTTCTGGCCCTCACAGACCTGTATCTTCTTCAGAGAGGCTCCTCTGTCCTTCACTCATTACCTGTATTAATGGCACCTGTTTGAACTTGTTATCAGTATAAAAGACACCTGTCCACAATCTAAAACAGTCACACTCCAAACTCCACTATGGTGAAGACCAAAGAGCTGTTGAAGGACACCAGAAACAAAATTGTAGACCTGCACTAGACTGGGAAGACTGAATCTGCAATAGGCAAGCAGCTTGGTGTGAAGAAATCAACTGTGGGAGCAATAATTAGAAAATAGAAGACATACAAGACCACTGATAATCTCCCTCGATCTGGGGCTCCACGCAAGATCTCACCCCATGGGGTCAAAATGATCACAAGAACGGTGAGCAAAAATCCCAGAACCACACAGGGGGACCTAGTGAATGACCTGCAGAGAGCTGGGACCAACTTAACAAAGGCTACCATCAGTAACACACTACGCTGCCAGGGGCTCATATCCTGCAGTGCCAGACGTGTCCCCCTGCTTAAGCCAGTAAGCCGGGCCCATCTGAGGTTTGCTAGAGAGCATTTGGATGATCCAGAAGAGGATTCTCGTTGTGTTTGGAGGAGAGAGAATGCTGAGTTGCAACCAAAGAATACCATACCTACTGTGAGTGCAAACCTCCTCCCATCAGCAAGGGCATTGAAGATGAAACGTGGCTGGGTCTTTCAGCATGACAGTGATCCCAAACACACCTCCAGGGCTATGAAGGAGTGGCTTTGTAAGAAGCATTTCAAGGTCCTGGAGTGGCCTAGCCAGTCTTCAGATCTCAACCCCATAGAAAACCTTTGGAGAGAGTTGAAAGTCTGTGTTGCCAAGCGACAGCCCCAAAACATCACTGCTCTAGAGGAGATCTGCATGGAGGAATGGGCCAACATACCAGCAACAGTGTGTTACAACCTTGTGAAGACTTGCAGAAAATATTTGACCTCTGTCGTTGCCAACAA